>NW_027362766.1:5555912-5898094 GCF_046119375.1 Phyllobates terribilis | reverse complement strand
ACACTTGACAGAATGGACACTGGTGCAGGATCAGACAGTGTGGATCATGAGACACTTGACAGAATGGACACTGGTGCAGGATCAGACAGTGTGGATCATGAGACACTTGACAGAATGGACACTGGTGCAGGATCAGACAGTGTGGATCATGAGACACTTGACAGAATGGACACTGGTGCAGGATCAGACAGTGTGGATCATGGGACACTTGACAGAATGGACACTGGTGCAGGATCAGACAGTGTGGATCATGGGACACTTGATAGAATGGACACTGGTGCAGGATCAGACAGTGTGGATCATGGGACACTTGACAGAATGGACACTGGTGCAGGATCAGACAGTGTGGATCATGAGACACTTGACAGAATGGACACTGGAGCAGGATCAGACAGTGTGGATCATGGGACACTTGACAGAATGGACACTGGAGCAGGATCAGACAGTGTGGATCATGGGACACTTGACAGAATGGACACTGGTGCAGGATCAGACAATGTGGATCATGGGACACTTGACAGAATGGACACTGGTGCAGGATCAGACAGTGTGGATCATGGGACACTTGACAGAATGGACACTGGTGCAGGATCAGACAGTGTGGATCGTAGGACACTTGACAGAATGGACACTGGTGCAGGATCAGACAGTGTGGATCATGGGACACTTGACAGAATGGACACTGGAGCAGGATCAGACAGTGTGGATCGTGAGACACTTGATAGAATGGACACTGGTGCAGGATCAGACAGTGTGGATCGTAGGACACTTGACAGAATGGACACTGGTGCAGGATCAGACAGTGTGGATCATGGGACACTTGACAGAATGGACACTGGAGCAGGATCAGACAGTGTGGATCGTGAGACACTTGATAGAATGGACACTGGAGCAGGATCAGACAGTGTGGATCATGAGACACTTGACAGAATGGACACTGGTGCAGGATCAGACAGTGTGGATCATGGGACACTTGACAGAATGGACACTGGAGCAGGATCAGACAGTGTGGATCGTGAGACACTTGATAGAATGGACACTGGTGCAGGATCAGACAGTGTGGATCATGAGACACTTGACAGAATGGACACTGGTGCAGGATCAGACAGTGTGGATCATGGGACACTTGACAGAATGGACACTGGAGCAGGATCAGACAGTGTGGATCATGAGACACTTGACAGAATGGACACTGGTGCAGGATCAGACAGTGTGGATCATGAGACACTTGACAGAATGGACACTGGTGCAGGATCAGACAGTGTGGATCGTGGGACACTTGACAGAATGGACACTGGAGCAGGATCAGACAGTGTGGATCATGGGACACTTGACAGAATGGACACTGGTGCAGGATCAGACAGTGTGGATCATGAGACACTTGACAGAATGGACACTGGTGCAGGATCAGACAGTGTGGATCATGAGACACTTGACAGAATGGACACTGGTGCAGGTTCAGACAGTGTGGATCATGGGACACTTGACAGAATGGACACTGGTGCAGGATCAGACAGTGTGGATCATGGGACACTTGACAGAATGGACACTGGTGCAGGTTCAGACAGTGTGGATCATGGGACACTTGACAGAATGGACACTGGTGCAGGTTCAGACAGTGTGGATCATGAGACACTTGACAGAATGGACACTGGTGCAGGATCAGACAGTGTGGATCATGGGACACTTGACAGAATGGACACTGGAGCAGGATCAGACAGTGTGGATCATGAGACACTTGACAGAATGGACACTGGTGCAGGATCAGACAGTGTGGATCATGGGACACTTGACAGAATGGACACTGGTGCAGGATCAGACAGTGTGGATCATGGGACACTTGACAGAATGGACACTGGTGCAGGATCAGACAGTGTGGATCATGAGACACTTGATAGAATGGACACTGGTGCAGGATCAGACAGTGTGGATCATGGGACACTTGACAGAATGGACACTGGTGCAGGATCAGACAGTGTGGATCATGGGACACTTGACAGAATGGACACTGGTGCAGGATCAGACAGTGTGGATCATGGGACACTTGATAGAATGGACACTGGTGCAGGATCAGACAGTGTGGATCATGGGACACTTGACAGAATGGACACTGGAGCAGGATCAGACAGTGTGGATCGTGGGACACTTGACAGAATGGACACTGGTGCAGGATCAGACAGTGTGGATCATGAGACACTTGACAGAATGGACACTGGAGCAGGATCAGACAGTGTGGATCATGGGACACTTGATAGAATGGACACTGGTGCAGGATCAGACAGTGTGGATCATTAGACACTTGACAGAATGGACACTGGTGCAGGATCAGACAGTGGGGATCATGGGACACTTGACAGAATGGACACTGGTGCAGGATCAGACCTTGTGGATCATGAGACACTTGACAGAATGGACACTGGTGCAGGATCAGACAGTGTGGATCATGGGACACTTGATAGAATGGACACTGGTGCAGGATCAGACAGTGTGGATCATTAGACACTTGACAGAATGGACACTGGTGCAGGATCAGACAGTGTGGATCATGGGACACTTGATAGAATGGACACTGGTGCAGGATCAGACAGTGTGGATCATTAGACACTTGACAGAATGGACACTGGTGCAGGATCAGACAGTGTGGATCGTGGGACACTTGACAGAATGGACACTGGTGCAGGATCAGACAGTGTGGATCATGGGACACTTGATAGAATGGACACTGGTGCAGGATCAGACAGTGTGGATCGTGGGACACTTGATAGAATGGACACTGGTGCAGGATCAGACAGTGTGGATCATGAGACACTTGACAGAATGGACACTGGTGCAGGATCAGACAGTGTGGATCATTAGACACTTGACAGAATGGACACTGGTGCAGGATCAGACAGTGTGGATCATGGGACACTTGACAGAATGGACACTGGTGCAGGATCAGACAGTGTGGATCATGGGACACTTGACAGAATGGACACTGGTGCAGGATCAGACAGTGTGGATCATGGGACACTTGACAGAATGGACACTGGTGCAGGATCAGACAGTGTGGATCATGGGACACTTGACAGAATGGACACTGGTGCAGGATCAGACAGTGTGGATCGTGGGACACTTGACAGAATGGACACTGGTGCAGGATCAGACAGTGTGGATCATGGGACACTTGACAGAATGGACACTGGTGCAGGATCAGACAGTGTGGATCGTGGGACACTTGACAGAATGGACACTGGTGCAGGATCAGACAGTGTGGATCATGGGACACTTGACAGAATGGACACTGGTGCAGGATCAGACAGTGTGGATTGTGAGACACTTGACAGAATGGACACTGGAGCAGGATCAGACAGTGTGGATCATGGGACTCTTGACAGAATGGACACTGGTGCAGGATCAGACAGTGTGGATCGTGAGACACTTGACAGAATGGACACTGGTGCAGGATCAGACAGTGTGGATCGTGAGACACTTGACAGAATGGACACTGGAGCAGGATCAGACAGTGTGGATCATGGGACACTTGACAGAATGGACACTGGAGCAGGATCAGACAGTGTGGATCATGGGACTCTTGACAGAATGGACACTGGTGCAGGATCAGACAGTGTGGATCATGGGACACTTGACAGAATGGACACTGGAGCAGGATCAGACA
Organism: Phyllobates terribilis; assembly: GCF_046119375.1. Taxonomy (NCBI): domain Eukaryota; kingdom Metazoa; phylum Chordata; class Amphibia; order Anura; family Dendrobatidae; genus Phyllobates; species Phyllobates terribilis. The sequence continues at coordinate 5,894,436 of NW_027362766.1, read as the reverse complement.
GTGTGGATCATGGGACTCTTGACAGAATGGACACTGGTGCAGGATCAGACAGTGTGGATCATGAGACACTTGACAGAATGGACACTGGTGCAGGATCAGACAGTGTGGATCATGGGACTCTTGACAGAATGGACACTGGAGCAGGATCAGACAGTGTGGATCATGGGACACTTGACAGAATGGACACTGGTGCAGGATCAGACAGTGTGGATCGTGAGACACTTGACAGAATGGACACTGGAGCAGGATCAGACAGTGTGCATCATGGGACACTTGACAGAATGGACACTGGAGCAGGATCAGACAGTGTGGATCATGGGACTCTTGACAGAATGGACACTGGTGCAGGATCAGACAGTGTGGATCATGGGACTCTTGACAGAATGGACACTGGAGCAGGATCAGACAGTGTGGATCATGGGACTCTTGACAGAATGGACACTGGAGCAGGATCAGACAGTGTGGATCATGGGACTCTTGACAGAATGGACACTGGAGCAGGATCAGACAGTGTGGATCATGGGACACTTGACAGAATGGACACTGGAGCAGGATCAGACAGTGTGGATCATGGGACACTTGACAGAATGGACACTGGAGCAGGATCAGACAGTGTGGATCATGGGACACTTGACAGAATGGACACTGGTGCAGGATCAGACAGTGTGGATCGTGAGACACTTGACAGAATGGACACTGGAGCAGGATCAGACAGTGTGGATCATGGGACTCTTGACAGAATGGACACTGGTGCAGGATCAGACAGTGTGGATCGTGAGACACTTGACAGAATGGACACTGGTGCAGGATCAGACAGTGTGGATCATGGGACACTTGACAGAATGGACACTGGTGCAGGATCAGACAGTGTGGATCGTGGGACACTTGACAGAATGGACACTGGTGCAGGATCAGACAGTGTGGATCATGAGACACTTGACAGAATGGACACTGGAGCAGGATCAGACAGTGCGGATCATGGGACACTTGACAGAATGGACACTGGTGCAGGATCAGACAGTGTGGATAATGGGACACTTGACAGAATGGACACTGGTGCAGGATCAGACAGTGTGGATCATGAGACACTTGACAGAATGGACACTGGAGCAGGATCAGACAGTGCGGATCATGGGACACTTGACAGAATGGACACTGGTGCAGGATCAGACAGTGTGGATAATGGGACACTTGACAGAATGGACACTGGAGCAGGATCAGACAGTGTGGATCATGAGACACTTGACAGAATGGACACTGGAGCAGGATCAGACAGTGCGGATCATGGGACACTTGACAGAATGGACACTGGAGCAGGATCAGACAGTGTGGATCGTGAGACACTTGACAGAATGGACACTGGTGCAGGATCAGACAGTGTGGATCATGGGACACTTGACAGAATGGACACTGGAGCATCATCAGACAGTGTGGATCGTGAGACACTTGACAGAATGGACACTGGTGCAGGATCAGACAGTGTGGATCGTGGGACACTTGACAGAATGGACACTGGAGCAGGATCAGACAGTGTGGATCGTGAGACACTTGACAGAATGGACACTGGTGCAGGATCAGACAGTGCGGATCATGGGACACTTGACAGAATGGACACTGGTGCAGGATCAGACAGTGTGGATCATGGGACACTTGACAGAATGGACACTGGTGCAGGATCAGATAGTGTGGATCGTGGGACACTTGACAGAATGGACACTGGTGCAGGATCAGACAGTGTGGATCATGGGACACTTGTCAGAATGGACACTGGTGCAGGATCAGACAGTGTGGATAATGGGACACTTGACAGAATGGACACTGGTGCAGGATCAGACAGTGTGGATCATGAGACACTTGACAGAATGGACACTGGAGCAGGATCAGACAGTGCGGATCATGGGACACTTGACAGAATGGACACTGGAGCAGGATCAGACAGTGTGGATCGTGAGACACTTGACAGAATGGACACTGGTGCAGGATCAGACAGTGTGGATCGTGGGACACTTGACAGAATGGACACTGGAGCATCATCAGACAGTGTGGATCGTGAGACACTTGACAGAATGGACACTGGTGCAGGATCAGACAGTGTGGATCGTGGGACACTTGACAGAATGGACACTGGAGCAGGATCAGACAGTGTGGATCGTGAGACACTTGACAGAATGGACACTGGTGCAGGATCAGACAGTGCGGATCATGGGACACTTGACAGAATGGACACTGGTGCAGGATCAGACAGTGTGGATCATGGGACACTTGACAGAATGGACACTGGTGCAGGATCAGATAGTGTGGATCGTGGGACACTTGACAGAATGGACACTGGTGCAGGATCAGACAGTGTGGATCATGGGACACTTGTCAGAATGGACACTGGTGCAGGATCAGACAGTGTGGATCGTGGGACACTTGACAGAATGGACACTGGTGCAGGATCAGACAGTGTGGATCGTGGGACACTTGACAGAATGGACACTGGTGCAGGATCAGACAGTGTGGATCATGAGACACTTGACAGAATGGACACTGGAGCAGGATCAGACAGTGTGGATCGTGGGACACTTGACAGAATGGACACTGGAGCAGGATCAGACAGTGTGGATCATGGGACACTTGACAGAATGGACACTGGAGCAGGATCAGACAGTGTGGATCATGAGACACTTGACAGAATGGACACTGGTGCAGGATCAGACAGTGTGGATCGTGGGACACTTGACAGAATGGACACTGGAGCAGGATCAGACAGTGTGGATCATGGGACACTTGACAGAATGGACACTGGAGCAGGATCAGACAGTGTGGATCATGGGACACTTGACAGAATGGACACTGGAGCAGGATCAGACAGTGTGGATCATGAGACACTTGATAGAATGGACACTGGTGCAGGATCAGACAGTGTGGATCATGAGACACTTGATAGAATGGACACTGGTGCAGGATCAGACAGTGTGGATCATGGGACACTTGACAGAATGGACACTGGTGCAGGATCAGACAGTGTGGATCATGGGACACTTGACAGAATGGACACTGGAGCAGGATCAGACAGTGTGGATCATGGGACACTTGACAGAATGGACACTGGAGCAGGATCAGACAGTGTGGATCATGGGACACTTGACAGAATGGACACTGGAGCAGGATCAGACAGTGTGGATCATGGGACACTTGACAGAATGGACACTGGAGCAGGATCAGACAGTGTGGATCATGGGACACTTGACAGAATGGACACTGGAGCAGGATCAGACAGTGTGGATCATGGGACACTTGACAGAATGGACAATGGTGCAGGATCAGACAGTGTGGATCATGGGACACTTGACAGAATGGACACTGGTGCAGGATCAGACAGTGTGGATCATGGGACACTTGACAGAATGGACAATGGTGCAGGATCAGACAGTGTGGATCATGGGACACTTGACAGAATGGACACTGGTGCAGGATCAGACAGTGTGGATCATGGGACACTTGACAGAATGGACACTGGTGCAGGATCAGACAGTGTGGATCGTGGGACACTTGACAGAATGGACACTGGTGCAGGATCAGACAGTGTGGATCGTGGGACACTTGACAGAATGGACACTGGTGCAGGATCAGACAGTGTGGATCGTGGGACACTTGACAGAATGGACACTGGAGCAGGATCAGACAGTGTGGATCATGAGACACTTGACAGAATGGACACTGGTGCAGGATCCGACAGTGTGGATCATGGGACACTTGACAGAATGGACACTGGTGCAGGATCAGACAGTGTGGATCATGGGACACTTGACAGAATGGACACTGGAGCAGGATCAGACAGTGTGGATCGTGGGACACTTGACAGAATGGACACTGGTGCAGGATCAGACAGTGTGGATCGTGGGACACTTGACAGAATGGACACTGGTGCAGGATCAGACAGTGTGGATCGTGAGACACTTGACAGAATGGACACTGGAGCAGGATCAGACAGTGTGGATCATGGGACACTTGATAGAATGGACACTGGTGCAGGATCACACAGTGTGGATCATTAGACACTTGACAGAATGGACACTAGAGCAGGATCAGACAGTGTGGATCATGGGACACTTGACAGAATGGACACTGGTGCAGAATCAGACAGTGTGGATCATGGGACACTTGACAGAATGGACACTGGTGCAGGATCAGACAGTGTGGATCATGAGACACTTGACAGAATGGACACTGGAGCAGGATCAGACAGTGTGGATCGTGGGACACTTGATAGAATGGACACTGGTGCAGGATCAGACAGTGTGGATCATGGGACACTTGACAGAATGGACACTGGAGCAGGATCAGACAGTGTGGATCGTGGGACACTTGATAGAATGGACACTGGTGCAGGATCAGACAGTGTGGATCGTGGGACACTTGACAGAATGGACACTGGTGCAGGATCAGACAGTGTGGATCGTGGGACACTTGACAGAATGGACACTGGTGCAGGATCAGACAGTGTGGATCGTGAGACACTTGACAGAATGGACACTGGAGCAGGATCAGACAGTGTGGATCATGGGACACTTGACAGAATGGACACTGGTGCAGGATCAGACAGTGTGGATCATTAGACACTTGACAGAATGGACACTGGAGCAGGATCAGACAGTGTGGATCATGGGACACTTGACAGAATGGACACTGGTGCAGGATCAGACAGTGTGGATCATGAGACACTTGACAGAATGGACACTGGAGCAGGATCAGACAGTGTGGATCATGGGACACTTGACAGAATGGACACTGGTGCAGGATCAGACAGTGTGGATCATGGGACACTTGACAGAATGGACACTGGTGCAGGATCAGACAGTGTGGATCATGGGACACTTGACAGAATGGACACTGGTGCAGGATCAGACAGTGTGGATCATGGGACACTTGACAGAATGGACACTGGTGCAGGATCAGACAGTGTGGATCATGGGACACTTGACAGAATGGACACTGGTGCAGGATCAGACAGTGTGGATCATGGGACACTTGACAGAATGGACACTGGTGCAGGATCAGACAGTGTGGATCATGGGACACTTGACAGAATGGACACTGGTGCAGGATCAGACAGTGTGGATCATGGGACACTTGACAGAATGGACACTGGTGCAGGATCAGACAGTGTGGATCATGGGACACTTGACAGAATGGACACTGGTGCAGGATCAGACAGTGTGGATCATGGGACACTTGACAGAATGGACACTGGTGCAGGATCAGACAGTGTGGATCGTGGGACACTTGACAGAATGGACACTGGAGCAGGATCAGACAGTGTGGATCGTGGGACACTTGACAGAATGGACACTGGTGCAGGATCAGACAGTGTGGATCATGGGACACTTGATAGAATGGACACTGGTGCAGGATCAGACAGTGTGGATCATGGGACACTTGATAGAATGGACACTGGTGCAGGATCAGACAGTGTGGATCATTAGACACTTGACAGAATGGACACTGGTGCAGGATCAGACAGTGTGGATCATGGGACACTTGATAGAATGGACACTGGTGCAGGATCAGACAGTGTGGATCATGGGACACTTGACAGAATGGACACTGGTGCAGGATCAGACAGTGTGGATCGTGGGACACTTGACAGAATGGACACTGGTGCAGGATCAGACAGTGTGGATCATGAGACACTTGACAGAATGGACACTGGTGCAGGATCAGACAGTGTGGATCATGGGACACTTGACAGAATGGACACTGGTGCAGGTTCAGACAGTGTGGATCATGGGACTCTTGACAGAATGGACACTGGTGCAGGATCAGACAGTGTGGATCGTGGGACACTTGACAGAATGGACACTGGTGCAGGATCAGACAGTGTGGAACATGGGACACTTGACAGAATGGACACTGGTGCAGGATCAGACAGTGTGGATCATGGGACACTTGACAGAATGGACACTGGTGCAGGATCAGACAGTGTGGAACATGGGACACTTGACAGAATGGACACTGGTGTAGGATCAGACAGTGTGGATCATGGGACACTTGACAGAATGGACACTGGTGCAGGATCAGACAGTGTGGATCGTGGGACACTTGACAGAATGGACACTGGAGCAGGATCAGACAGTGTGGATCGTGGGACACTTGACAGAATGGACACTGGTGCAGGATCAGACAGTGTGGATCGTGGGACACTTGACAGAATGGACACTGGTGCAGGATCAGACAGTGTGGATCATGAGACACTTGACAGAATGGACACTGGTGCAGGATCAGACAGTGTGGATCATGGGACACTTGACAGAATGGACACTGGTGCAGGATCAGACAGTGTGGATCGTGGGACACTTGACAGAATGGACACTGGTGCAGGATCAGACAGTGTGGATCATGAGACACTTGACAGAATGGACACTGGTGCAGGATCAGACAGTGTGGATCATGGGACACTTGACAGAATGGACACTGGTGCAGGTTCAGACAGTGTGGATCATGGGACTCTTGACAGAATGGACACTGGTGCAGGATCAGACAGTGTGGATCGTGGGACACTTGACAGAATGGACACTGGTGCAGGATCAGACAGTGTGGAACATGGGACACTTGACAGAATGGACACTGGAGCAGGATCAGACAGTGTGGATCATGGGACACTTGACAGAATGGACACTGGTGCAGGATCAGACAGTGTGGATCATGGGACACTTGACAGAATGGACACTGGTGCAGGATCAGACAGTGTGGATCATGGGACACTTGACAGAATGGACACTGGTGCAGGATCAGACAGTGTGGAACATGGGACACTTGACAGAATGGACACTGGTGCAGGATCAGACAGTGTGGATCATGAGACACTTGACAGAATGGACACTGGTGCAGGATCAGACAGTGTGGATCATGGGACACTTGACAGAATGGACACTGGTGCAGGATCAGACAGTGTGGATCATGGGACACTTGACAGAATGGACACTGGTGCAGGATCAGACAGTGTGGATCGTGGGACACTTGACAGAATGGACACTGGAGCAGGATCAGACAGTGTGGATCGTGGGACACTTGACAGAATGGACACTGGTGCAGGATCAGACAGTGTGGATCATGGGACACTTGATAGAATGGACACTGGTGCAGGATCAGACAGTGTGGATCATGGGACACTTGATAGAATGGACACTGGTGCAGGATCAGACAGTGTGGATCATTAGACACTTGACAGAATGGACACTGGTGCAGGATCAGACAGTGTGGATCATGGGACACTTGACAGAATGGACACTGGTGCAGGATCAGACAGTGTGGATCGTGGGACACTTGACAGAATGGACACTGGTGCAGGATCAGACAGTGTGGATCATGAGACACTTGACAGAATGGACACTGGTGCAGGATCAGACAGTGTGGATCATGGGACACTTGACAGAATGGACACTGGTGCAGGTTCAGACAGTGTGGATCATGGGACTCTTGACAGAATGGACACTGGTGCAGGATCAGACAGTGTGGATCGTGGGACACTTGACAGAATGGACACTGGAGCAGGATCAGACAGTGTGGATCATGGGACACTTGACAGAATGGACACTGGTGCACGATCAGACAGTGTGGATCATGGGACACTTGACAGAATGGACACTGGTGCAGGATCAGACAGTGTGGATCGTGGGACACTTGACAGAATGGACACTGGAGCAGGATCAGACAGTGCGGATCATGGGACACTTGACAGAATGGACACTGGAGCAGGATCAGACAGTGTGGATCGTGAGACACTTGACAGAATGGACACTGGTGCAGGATCAGACAGTGTGGATCATGAGACACTTGACAGAATGGACACTGGTGCAGGATCAGACAGTGTGGATCGTGGGACACTTGACAGAATGGACACTGGTGCAGGATCAGACAGTGTGGATCGTGAGACACTTGACAGAATGGACACTGGTTCAGGATCAGACAGTGTGGATCGTGAGACACTTGACAGAATGGACACTGGAGCAGGATCAGACAGTGTGGATCATGGGACACTTGACAGAATGGACACTGGTGCAGGATCAGACAGTGTGGATCATGGGACACTTGACAGAATTGACACTGGTGCAGGATCAGACAGTGTGGATCGTGAGACACTTGACAGAATGGACACTGGTTCAGGATCAGACAGTGTGGATCGTGAGACACTTGACAGAATGGACACTGGAGCAGGATCAGACAGTGTGGATCATGAGACACTTGACAGAATGGACACTGGTGCAGGATCAGACAGTGTGGATCATGGGACACTTGACAGAATGGACACTGGTGCAGGATCAGACAGTGTGGATCATGGGACACTTGACAGAATGGACACTGGTGCAGGATCAGACAGTGTGGATCCTGGGACACTTGACAGAATGGACACTGGTGCAGGATCAGACAGTGTGGATCGTGGGACACTTGACAGAATGGACACTGGTGCAGGATCAGACAGTGTGGATCATGAGACACTTGACAGAATGGACACTGGTTCAGGATCAGACAGTGTGGATCATGGGACACTTGACAGAATGGACACTGGTGCAGGATCAGACAGTGTGGATCATGGGACACTTGACAGAATGGACACTGGTGCAGGATCAGACAGTGTGGATCCTGGGACACTTGACAGAATGGACACTGGTGCAGGATCAGACAGTGTGGATCGTGGGACACTTGACAGAATGGACACTGGTGCAGGATCAGACAGTGTGGATCCTGGGACACTTGACAGAATGGACACTGGAGCAGGATCAGACAGTGTGGATCATGGGACACTTGACAGAATGGACACTGGTGCAGGATCAGACAGTGTGGATCGTGGGACACTTGACAGAATGGACACTGGTGCAGGATCAGACAGTGTGGATCATGGGACACTTGACAGAATGGACACTGGTGCAGGATCAGACAGTGTGGATCGTGGGACACTTGACAGAATGGACACTGGTGCAGGATCAGACAGTGTGGATCATGAGACACTTGACAGAATGGACACTGGAGCAGGATCAGACAGTGTGGATCATGAGACACTTGACAGAATGGACACTGGTGCACGATCAGACAGTGTGGATCATGAGACACTTGACAGAATGGACACTGGTGCAGGATCAGACAGTGTGGATCGTGGGACACTTGACAGAATGGACAATGGTGCACGATCAGACAGTGTGGATCGTGGGACACTTGACAGAATGGACAATGGTGCACGATCAGACAGTGTGGATCGTGGGACACTTGACAGAATGGACACTGGTGCAGGATCAGACAGTGTGGATCATGAGACACTTGACAGAATGGACACTGGAGCAGGATCAGACAGTGTGGATCGTGGGACACTTGACAGAATGGACACTGGTGCAGGATCAGACAGTGTGGATCATGAGACACTTGACAGAATGGACACTGGAGCAGGATCAGACAGTGTGGATCATGGGACACTTGACAGAATGGACACTGGAGCAGGATCAGACAGTGTGGATCATGGGACACTTGACAGAATGGACACTGGTGCAGGATCAGACAGTGTGGATCGTGGGACACTTGACAGAATGGACACTGGAGCAGGATCAGACAGTGTGGATCATGAGACACTTGACAGAATGGACACTGGTGCAGGATCAGACAGTGTGGATCATGAGACACTTGACAGAATGGACACTGGTGCAGGATCAGACAGTGTGGATCGTGAGACACTTGACAGAATGGACACTGGTGCAGGATCAGACAGTGTGGATCGTGGGACACTTGACAGAATGGACACTGGAGCAGGATCAGACAGTGTGGATCATGAGACACTTGACAGAATGGACACTGGTGCAGGATCAGACAGTGTGGATCGTGAGACACTTGACAGAATGGACACTGGTGCAGGATCAGACAGTGTGGATCGTGGGACACTTGACAGAATGGACACTGGAGCAGGATCAGACAGTGTGGATCATGAGACACTTGACAGAATGGACACTGGTGCAGGATCAGACAGTGTGGATCGTGAGACACTTGACAGAATGGACACTGGTGCAGGATCAGACAGTGTGGATCATGGGACACTTGACAGAATGGACACTGGAGCAGGATCAGACAGTGTGGATCATGAGACACTTGACAGAATGGACACTGGTGCAGGATCAGACAGTGTGGATCATGGGACACTTGACAGAATGGACACTGGTGCAGGATCAGACAGTGTGGATCCTGGGACACTTGACAGAATGGACACTGGTGCAGGATCAGACAGTGTGGATCGTGGGACACTTGACAGAATGGACACTGGTGCAGGATCAGACAGTGTGGATCCTGGGACACTTGACAGAATGGACACTGGAGCAGGATCAGACAGTGTGGATCATGGGACACTTGACAGAATGGACACTGGTGCAGGATCAGACAGTGTGGATCGTGGGACACTTGACAGAATGGACACTGGTGCAGGATCAGACAGTGTGGATCATGGGACACTTGACAGAATGGACACTGGTGCAGGATCAGACAGTGTGGATCGTGGGACACTTGACAGAATGGACACTGGTGCAGGATCAGACAGTGTGGATCATGAGACACTTGACAGAATGGACACTGGAGCAGGATCAGACAGTGTGGATCGTGGGACACTTGACAGAATGGACACTGGTGCAGGATCAGACAGTGTGGATCGTGGGACACTTGACAGAATGGACACTGGTGCAGGATCAGACAGTGTGGATCGTGGGACACTTGACAGAATGGACACTGGTGCAGGATCAGACAGTGTGGATCATGGGACACTTGACAGAATGGACACTGGTGCAGGATCAGACAGTGTGGATCGTGGGACACTTGACAGAATGGACACTGGTGCAGGTTCAGACAGTGTGGATCATGAGACACTTGACAGAATGGACACTGGTGCACGATCAGACAGTGTGGATCGTGGGACACTTGACAGAATGGACACTGGTGCACGATCAGACAGTGTGGATCGTGGGACACTTGACAGAATGGACACTGGTGCAGGATCAGACAATGTGGATCGTGGGACACTTGACAGAATGGACACTGGTGCAGGATCAGACAGTGTGGATCATGAGACACTTGACAGAATGGACACTGGAGCAGGATCAGACAGTGTGGATCGTGGGACACTTGACAGAATGGACAATGGTTCACGATCAGACAGTGTGGATCGTGGGACACTTGACAGAATGGACACTGGTGCAGGATCAGACAGTGTGGATCATGAGACACTTGACAGAATGGACACTGGAGCAGGATCAGACAGTGTGGATCATGGGACACTTGACAGAATGGACACTGGAGCAGGATCAGACAGTGTGGATCATGGGACACTTGACAGAATGGACACTGGTGCAGGATCAGACAGTGTGGATCGTGGGACACTTGACAGAATGGACACTGGAGCAGGATCAGACAGTGTGGATCATGGGACACTTGACAGAATGGACACTGGAGCAGGATCAGACAGTGTGGATCGTGGGACACTTGACAGAATGGACACTGGTGCAGGATCAGACCGTGTGGATCATGGGACACTTGACAGAATGGACACTGGAGCAGGATCAGACAGTGTGGATCGTGGGACACTTGACAGAATGGACACTGGAGCAGGATCAGACAGTGTGGATCGTGGGACACTTGACAGAATGGACACTGGAGCAGGATCAGACAGTGTGGATCATGGGACACTTGACAGAATGGACACTGGTGCAGGATCAGACAGTGTGGATCATGAGACACTTGACAGAATGGACACTGGAGCAGGATCAGACAGTGTGGATCATGGGACACTTGACAGAATGGACACTGGAGCAGGATCAGACAGTGTGGATCGTGGGACACTTGACAGAATGGACACTGGAGCAGGATCAGACAGTGTGGATCCTGGGACACTTGACAGAATGGACACTGGAGCAGGATCAGACAGTGTGGATCCTGGGACACTTGACAGAATTGACACTGGAGCAGGATCAGACAGTGTGGATCGTGGGACACTTGACAGAATGGACACTGGAGCAGGATCAGACAGTGTGGATCATGGGACACTTGACAGAATGGACACTGGTGCAGGATCAGACAGTGTGGATCATGAGACACTTGACAGAATGGACACTGGAGCAGGATCAGACAGTGTGGATCATGGGACACTTGGCAGAATGGACACTGGAGCAGGATCAGACAGTGTGGATCATGGGACACTTGACAGAATGGACACTGGTGCAGGATCAGACAGTGTGGATCATGGGACACTTGACAGAATGGACACTGGTGCAGGATCAGACAGTGTAGATCATGGGACACTTGACAGAATGGACACTGGTGCAGGATCAGACAGTGTGGATCATGGGACACTTGACAGAATGGACACTGGTGCAGGATCAGACAGTGTGGATCATGGGACACTTGACAGAATGGACACTGGAGCAGGATCAGACAGTGTGGATCATGGGACACTTGACAGAATGGACACTGGTGCAGGATCAGACAGTGTGGATCATGGGACACTTGACAGAATGGACACTGGTGCAGGATCAGACAGTGTGGATCATGAGACACTTGACAGAATGGACTCTGGTGCAGGATCAGACAGTGTGGATCATGGGACACTTGACAGAATGGACACTGGAGCAGGATCAGACAGTGTGGATCATGAGACACTTGACAGAATGGACACTGGTGCAGGATCAGACAGTGTGGATCATGAGACACTTGACAGAATGGACACTGGTGCAGGATCAGACAGTGTGGATCATGGGACACTTGACAGAATGGACACTGGTGCAGGATCAGACAGTGTGGATGGTGGGACACTTGACAGAATGGACTCTGGTGCAGGATCAGACAGTGTGGATCATGGGACACTTGACAGAATGGACACTGGAGCAGGATCAGACAGTGTGGATCATGGGACACTTGACAGAATGGACACTGGAGCAGGATCAGACAGTGTGGATCATGGGACACTTGACAGAATGGACACTGGAGCAGGATCAGACAGTGTGGATCATGGGACACTTGACAGAATGGACACTGGTGCAGGATCAGACAGTGTGGATCATGGGACACTTGACAGAATGGACAATGGTGCAGGATCAGACAGTGTGGATCATGGGACACTTGACAGAATGGACACTGGTGCAGGATCAGACAGTGTGGATGGTGGGACACTTGACAGAATGGACTCTGGTGCAGGATCAGACAGTGTGGATCGTGGGACACTTGACAGAATGGACACTGGTGCAGGATCAGACAGTGTGGATCATGGGACACTTGATAGAATGGACACTGGTGCAGGATCAGACAGTGTGGATCATGGGACACTTGACAGAATGGACACTGGTGCAGGATCAGACAGTGTGGATCATGGGACACTTGACAGAATGGACACTGGTGCAGGTTCAGACAGTGTGGATCATGGGACACTTGACAGAATGGACACTGGTGCAGGATCAGACAGTGTGGATCATGGGACACTTGACAGAATGGACACTGGTGCAGGATCAGACAGTGTGGATCATGGGACACTTGACAGAATGGACACTGGTGCAGGTTCAGACAGTGTGGATCATGGGACACTTGACAGAATGGACACTGGTGCAGGATCAGACAGTGTGGATCATGAGACACTTGATAGAATGGACACTGGAGCAGGATCAGACAGTGTGGATCATGGGACACTTGACAGAATGGACACTGGTGCAGGATCAGACAGTGTGGATCATGGGACACTTGACAGAATGGACACTGGTGCAGGATCAGACAGTGTGGATCATGAGACACTTGACAGAATGGACACTGGAGCAGGATCAGACAGTGTGGATCATGAGACACTTGACAGAATGGACACTGGTGCAGGATCAGACAGTGTGGATCATGAGACACTTGACAGAATGGACACTGGAGCAGGATCAGACAGTGTGGATCATGGGACACTTGACAGAATGGACACTGGTGCAGGATCAGACAGTGTGGATCATGGGACACTTGACAGAATGGACTCTGGTGCAGGATCAGACAGTGTGGATCATGGGACACTTGACAGAATGGACACTGGAGCAGGATCAGACAGTGTGGATCATGGGACACTTGACAGAATGGACAATGGTGCAGGATCAGACAGTGTGGATCATGGGACACTTGACAGAATGGACACTGGAGCAGGATCAGACAGTGTGGATCATGAGACACTTGACAGAATGGACACTGGTGCAGGATCAGACAGTGTGGATCATGGGACACTTGACAGAATGGACACTGGAGCAGGATCAGACAGTGTGGATCATGGGACACTTGACAGAATGGACACTGGAGCAGGATCAGACAGTGTGGATCATGGGACACTTGACAGAATGGACACTAGTGCAGGATCAGACAGTGTGGATCATGGGACACTTGACAGAATGGACTCTGGTGCAGGATCAGACAGTGTGGATCATGAGACACTTGACAGAATGGACACTGGAGCAGGATCAGACAGTGTGGATCATGGGACACTTGACAGAATGGACAATGGTGCAGGATCAGACAGTGTGGATCATGGGACACTTGACAGAATGGACACTGGTGCAGGATCAGACAGTGTGGATCATGGGACACTTGACAGAATGGACACTGGAGCAGGATCAGACAGTGTGGATCATGGGACACTTGACAGAATGGACACTGGTGCAGGATCAGACAGTGTGGATCATGGGACACTTGACAGAATGGACTCTGGTGCAGGATCAGACAGTGTGGATCATGGGACACTTGACAGAATGGACACTGGAGCAGGATCAGACAGTGTGGATCATGAGACACTTGACAGAATGGACACTGGAGCAGGATCAGACAGTGTGGATCATGGGACACTTGACAGAATGGACAATGGTGCAGGATCAGACAGTGTGGATCATGGGACACTTGACAGAATGGACACTGGTGCAGGATCAGACAGTGTGGATCATGGGACACTTGACAGAATGGACACTGGTGCAGGATCAGACAGTGTGGATCATGAGACACTTGACAGAATGGACACTGGAGCAGGATCAGACAGTGTGGATCATGGGACACTTGACAGAATGGACTCTGGTGCAGGATCAGACAGTGTGGATCATGGGACACTTGACAGAATGGACACTGGAGCAGGATCAGACAGTGTGGATCATGGGACACTTGACAGAATGGACAATGGTGCAGGATCAGACAGTGTGGATCATGGGACACTTGACAGAATGGACACTGGTGCAGGATCAGACAGTGTGGATCATGGGACACTTGACAGAATGGACACTGGTGCAGGATCAGACAGTGTGGATCGTGGGACACTTGACAGAATGGACACTGGTGCAGGATCAGACAGTGTGGATCGTGGGACACTTGACAGAATGGACACTGGTGCAGGATCAGACAGTGTGGATCATGAGACACTTGACAGAATGGACACTGGAGCAGGATCAGACAGTGTGGATCATGGGACACTTGATAGAATGGACACTGGTGCAGGATCAGGCAGTGTGGATCATGGGACACTTGACAGAATGGACACTGGAGCAGGATCAGACAGTGTGGATCATGAGACACTTGACAGAATGGACACTGGTGCAGGATCAGACAGTGTGGATCATGAGACACTTGACAGAATGGACACTGGTGCAGGATCAGACAGTGTGGATCATGGGACACTTGATAGAATGGACACTGGTGCAGGATCAGACAGTGTGGATCATGGGACACTTGATAGAATGGACACTGGTGCAGGATCAGACAGTGTGGATCATGGGACACTTGACAGAATGGACACTGGAGCAGGATCAGACAGTGTGGATCATGAGACACTTGACAGAATGGACACTGGTGCAGGATCAGACAGTGTGGATCATGGGACACTTGATAGAATGGACACTGGTGCAGGATCAGACAGTGTGGATCATGGGACACTTGATAGAATGGACACTGGTGCAGGATCAGACAGTGTGGATCATGGGACACTTGATAGAATGGACACTGGAGCAGGATCAGACAGTGTGGATCATGAGACACTTGACAGAATGGACACTGGAGCAGGATCAGACAGTGTGGATCATGAGACACTTGACAGAATGGACACTGGTGCAGGATCAGACAGTGTGGATCATGGGACACTTGATAGAATGGACACTGGTGCAGGATCAGACAGTGTGGATCATGGGACACTTGATAGAATGGACACTGGTGCAGGATCAGACAGTGTGGATCATGGGACACTTGACAGAATGGACACTGGTGCAGGATCAGACAGTGTGGATCATGGGACACTTGACAGAATGGACACTGGTGCAGGATCAGACAGTGTGGATCGTGAGACACTTGACAGAATGGACACTGGTGCAGGATCAGACAGTGTGGATCGTGGGACACTTGACAGAATGGACACTGGTGCAGGTTCAGACAGTGTGGATCATGGGACACTTGACAGAATGGACACTGGTGCAGGATCAGACAGTGTGGATCATGAGACACTTGACAGAATGGACACTGGTGCAGGATCAGACAGTGTGGATCATGAGACACTTGACAGAATGGACACTGGAGCAGGATCAGACAGTGTGGATCATGAGACACTTGACAGAATGGACACTGGTGCAGGATCAGACAGTGTGGATCATGGGACACTTGACAAAATGGACACTGGTGCAGGATCAGACAGTGTGGATCATGGGACACTTGACAGAATGGACACTGGTGCAGGATCAGACAGTGTGGATCGTGGGACACTTGACAGAATGGACACTGGTGCAGGATCAGACAGTGTGGATCATGGGACACTTGACAGAATGGACACTGGTGCAGGATCAGACAGTGTGGATCATGAGACACTTGACAGAATGGACACTGGAGCAGGTTCAGACAGTGTGGATCATGGGACACTTGACAGAATGGACACTGGAGCAGGATCAGACAGTGTGGATCATGAGACACTTGACAGAATGGACACTGGTGCAGGATCAGACAGTGTGGATCATGGGACACTTGACAGAATGGACACTGGAGCAGGATCAGACAGTGTGGATCATGGGACACTTGACAGAATGGACACTGGAGCAGGATCAGACAGTGTGGATCGTGGGACACTTGACAGAATGGACACTGGTGCAGGATCAGACAGTGTGGATCATGGGACACTTGACAAAATGGACACTGGTGCAGGATCAGACAGTGTGGATCATGGGACACTTGACAGAATGGACACTGGTGCAGGATCAGACAGTGTGGATCGTGGGACACTTGACAGAATGGACACTGGTGCAGGATCAGACAGTGTGGATCATGGGACACTTGACAGAATGGACACTGGTGCAGGATCAGACAGTGTGGATCATGAGACACTTGACAGAATGGACACTGGAGCAGGTTCAGACAGTGTGGATCATGGGACACTTGACAGAATGGACACTGGAGCAGGATCAGACAGTGTGGATCATGAGACACTTGACAGAATGGACACTGGTGCAGGATCAGACAGTGTGGATCATGGGACACTTGACAGAATGGACACTGGAGCAGGATCAGACAGTGTGGATCGTGGGACACTTGACAGAATGGACACTGGTGCAGGATCAGACAGTGTGGATCATGGGACACTTGACAGAATGGACACTGGTGCAGGATCAGACAGTGTGGATCGTGGGACACTTGACAGAATGGACACTGGTGCAGGATCAGACAGTGTGGATCATGGGACACTTGACAGAATGGACACTGGTGCAGGATCAGACAGTGTGGATCATGAGACACTTGACAGAATGGACACTGGTGCAGGATCAGACAGTGTGGATCATGAGACACTTGACAGAATGGACACTGGAGCAGGTTCAGACAGTGTGGATCATGGGACACTTGACAGAATGGACACTGGAGCAGGATCAGACAGTGTGGATCATGAGACACTTGACAGAATGGACACTGGTGCAGGATCAGACAGTGTGGATCATGGGACACTTGACAGAATGGACACTGGAGCAGGATCAGACAGTGTGGATCATGGGACACTTGACAGAATGGACACTGGAGCAGGATCAGACAGTGTGGATCGTGGGACACTTGACAGAATGGACACTGGTGCAGGATCAGACAGTGTGGATCATGGGACACTTGACAGAATGGACACTGGAGCAGGATCAGACAGTGTGGATCATGGGACACTTGACAGAATGGACACTGGTGCAGGATCAGACAGTGTGGATCATGGGACACTTGACAGAATGGACACTGGTGCAGGATCAGACAGTGTGGATCGTGGGACACTTGACAGAATGGACACTGGTGCAGGATCAGACAGTGTGGATCATGGGACACTTGACAGAATGGACACTGGAGCAGGATCAGACAGTGTGGATCATGAGACACTTGACAGAATGGACACTGGAGCAGGATCAGACAGTGTGGATCGTGGGACACTTGACAGAATGGACACTGGTGCAGGATCAGACAGTGTGGATCATGAGACACTTGATAGAATGGACACTGGTGCAGGATCAGACAGTGTGGATCATGGGACACTTGACAGAATGGACACTGGTGCAGGTTCAGACAGTGTGGATCATGAGAAACTTGACAGAATGGACACTGGAGCAGGATCAGACAGTGTGGATCATAAGACACTTGACAGAATGGACACTGGTGCAGGATCAGACAGTGTGGATCATGAGACACTTGACAGAATGGACACTGGTGCAGGATCAGACAGTGTGGATCATGAGACACTTGATAGAATGGACACTGGTGCAGGATCAGACAGTGTGGATCATGGGACACTTGACAGAATGGACACTGGTGCAGGTTCAGACAGTGTGGATCATGAGAAACTTGACAGAATGGACACTGGAGCAGGATCAGACAGTGTGGATCATAAGACACTTGACAGAATGGACACTGGTGCAGGATCAGACAGTGTGGATCATGAGACACTTGACAGAATGGACACTGGTGCAGGATCAGACAGTGTGGATCATGGGACACTTGACAGAATGGACACTGGTGCAGGATCAGACAGTGTGGATCATGAGACACTTGACAGAATGGACACTGGAGCAGGATCAGACAGTGTGGATCATGGGACACTTGACAGAATGGACACTGGTGCAGGATCAGACAGTGTGGATCATGAGACACTTGACAGAATGGACACTGGTGCAGGATCAGACAGTGTGGATCATGGGACACTTGACAGAATGGACACTGGTGCAGGATCAGACAGTGTGGATCATGGGACACTTGACAGAATGGACACTGGTGCAGTATCAGACAGTGTGGATCATGAGACACTTGACAGAATGGACACTGGTGCAGGATCAGACAGTGTGGATCGTGGGACACTTGACAGAATGGACACTGGTGCAGGATCAGACAGTGTGGATCGTGGGACACTTGACAGAATGGACACTGGTGCAGGATCAGACAGTGTGGATCATGGGACACTTGACAGAATGGACACTGGAGCAGGATCAGACAGTGTGGATCATGGGACACTTGACAGAATGGACACTGGTGCAGGATCAGACAGTGTGGATCATGAGACACTTGACAGAATGGACACTGGTGCAGGATCAGACAGTGTGGATCATGAGACACTTGACAGAATGGACACTGGTGCAGGATCAGACAGTGTGGATCGTGGGACACTTGACAGAATGGACACTGGTGCAGGATCAGACAGTGTGGATCGTGGGACACTTGACAGAATGGACACTGGTGCAGGATCAGACAGTGTGGATCGTGGGACACTTGACAGAATGGACACGGGTGCAGGTTCAGACAGTGTGGATCGTGGGACACTTGACAGAATGGACACTGGTGCAGGTTCAGACAGTGTGGATCGTGGGACACTTGACAGAATGGACACTGGTGCAGGTTCAGACAGTGTGGATCATGGGACACTTGACAGAATGGACACTGGTGCAGGATCAGACAGTGTGGATCATGAGACACTTGACAGAATGGACACTGGTGCAGGATCAGACAGTGTGGATCATGAGACACTTGACAGAATGGACACTGGTGCAGGATCAGACAGTGTGGATCATGAGACACTTGACAGAATGGACACTGGTGCAGGATCAGACAGTGTGGATCATGAGACACTTGACAGAATGGACACTGGTGCAGGATCAGACAGTGTGGATCATGGGACACTTGACAGAATGGACACTGGTGCAGGATCAGACAGTGTGGATCATGAGACACTTGACAGAATGGACACTGGTGCAGGATCAGACAGTGTGGATCATGAGACACTTGACAGAATGGACACTGGAGCAGGATCAGACAGTGTGGATCATGAGACACTTGACATAATGGACATTGGTGCAGGATCAGACAGTGTGGATCATGAGACACTTGACATAATGGACATTGGTGCAGGATCAGACAGTGTGGATCGTGGGACACTTGACAGAATGGACACTGGAGCAGGATCAGGCAGTGTGGATCATGAGACACTTGACAGAATGGACTCTGGTGCAGGATCAGACAGTGTGGATCATGGGACACTTGACAGAATGGACACTGGTGCAGGATCAGACAGTGTGGATCATGAGACACTTGACAGAATGGACACTGGTGCAGGATCAGACAGTGTGGATCATGAGACACTTGACAGAATGGACACTGGAGCAGGATCAGACAGTGTGGATCATGGGACACTTGACAGAATGGACACTGGTGCAGGATCAGACAGTGTGGATCATGGGACACTTGACAGAATGGACACTGGAGCAGGATCAGACAGTGTGGATCGTGGGACACTTGACAGAATGGACACTGGTGCAGGATCAGACAGTGTGGATCATGGGACACTTGACAGAATGGACACTGGTGCAGGATCAGACAGTGTGGATCGTGGGACACTTGACAGAATGGACACTGGTGCAGGATCAGACAGTGTGGATCATGGGACACTTGACAGAATGGACACTGGTGCAGGGTCAGACAGTGTGGATCATGAGACACTTGACAGAATGGACACTGGTGCAGGATCAGACAGTGTGGATCGTGGGACACTTGACAGAATGGACACTGGTGCAGGATCAGACAGTGTGGATCGTGGGACACTTGACAGAATGGACACTGGAGCAGGATCAGACAGTGTGGATCATGAGACACTTGACAGAATGGACACTGGAGCAGGATCAGACAGTGTGGATCATGAGACACTTGACAGAATGGACACTGGTGCAGGGTCAGACAGTGTGGATCGTGGGACACTTGACAGAATGGACACTGGTGCAGGATCAGACAGTGTGGATCGTGGGACACTTGACAGAATGGACACTGGAGCAGGATCAGACAGTGTGGATCATGAGACACTTGACAGAATGGACACTGGAGCAGGATCAGACAGTGTGGATCGTGGGACACTTGACAGAATGGACACTGGTGCAGGATCAGACAGTGTGGATCGTGGGACACTTGACAGAATGGACACTGGTGCAGGATCAGACAGTGTGGATCGTGGGATACTTGACAGAATGGACACTGGTGCAGGATCAGACAGTGTGGATTGTGAGACACTTGACAGAATGGACACTGGAGCAGGATCAGACAGTGTGGATCATGAGACACTTGACAGAATGGACACTGGTGCAGGATCAGACAGTGTGGATCATGAGACACTTGACAGAATGGACACTGGTGCAGGATCAGACAGTGTGGATCATGAGACACTTGACAGAATGGACACTGGTGCAGGATCAGACAGTGTGGATCATGAGACACTTGACAGAATGGACACTGGTGCAGGATCAGACAGTGTGGATCATGGGACACTTGACAGAATGGACACTGGTGCAGGTTCAGACAGTGTGGATCATGAGACACTTGACAGAATGGACACTGGTGCAGGATCAGACAGTGTGGATCATGAGACACTTGACAGAATGGACACTGGAGCAGGATCAGACAGTGTGGATCATGAGACACTTGACAGAATGGACACTGGAGCAGGATCAGACAGTGTGGATCATGAGACACTTGACAGAATGGACACTGGAGCAGGATCAGACAGTGTGGATCATGAGACACTTGACATAATGGACATTGGTGCAGGATCAGACAGTGTGGATCATGAGACACTTGACATAATGGACATTGGTGCAGGATCAGACAGTGTGGATCGTGGGACACTTGACAGAATGGACACTGGTGCAGGATCAGACAGTGTGGATCATGGGACACTTGACAGAATGGACACTGGTGCAGGATCAGACAGTGTGGATCATGGGACACTTGACAGAATGGACACTGGTGCAGGATCAGACAGTGTGGATCATGGGACACTTGACAGAATGGACACTGGTGCAGGATCAGACAGTGTGGATCATGAGACACTTGACAGAATGGACACTGGTGCAGGATCAGACAGTGTGGATCATGGGACACTTGACAGAATGGACACTGGTGCAGGATCAGACAGTGTGGATCATGGGACACTTGACAGAATGGACACTGGTGCAGGATCAGACAGTGTGGATCATGAGACACTTGACAGAATGGACACTGGTGCAGGATCAGACAGTGTGGATCATGGGACACTTGACAGAATGGACACTGGTGCAGGATCAGACAGTGTGGATCATGGGACACTTGACATAATGGACATTGGTGCAGGATCAGACAGTGTGGATCATGAGACACTTGACAGAATGGACACTGGTGCAGGATCAGACAGTGTGGATCATGAGACACTTGACAGAATGGACACTGGAGCTGGATCAGACAGTGTGGATCATGAGACACTTGACAGAATGGACACTGGAGCAGGATCAGACAGTGTGGATCATGGGACACTTGACATAATGGACATTGGTGCAGGATCAGACAGTGTGGATCATGAGACACTTGACAGAATGGACACTGGTGCAGGATCAGACAGTGTGGATCATGAGACACTTGACAGAATGGACACTGGAGCAGGATCAGACAGTGTGGATCATGAGACACTTGACAGAATGGACACTGGTGCAGGATCAGACAGTGTGGATCATGAGACACTTGACAGAATGGACACTGGTGCAGGATCAGACAGTGTGGATCATGGGACACTTGACATAATGGACATTGGTGCAGGATCAGACAGTGTGGATCATGAGACACTTGACATAATGGACATTGGTGCAGGATCAGACAGTGTGGATCGTGGGACACTTGACAGAATGGACACTGGAGCAGGATCAGGCAGTGTGGATCATGAGACACTTGACAGAATGGACACTGGTGCAGGATCAGACAGTGTGGATCATGGGACACTTGACAGAATGGACACTGGTGCAGGATCAGACAGTGTGGATCATGGGACACTTGACAGAATGGACACTGGAGCAGGATCAGACAGTGTGGATCGTGGGACACTTGACAGAATGGACATTGGTGCAGGATCAGACAGTGTGGATCATGAGACACTTGACAGAATGGACACTGGAGCAGGATCAGACAGTGTGGATCGTGGGACACTTGACAGAATGGACATTGGTGCAGGATCAGACAGTGTGGATCATGAGACACTTGACAGAATGGACACTGGTGCAGGATCAGACAGTGTGGATCATGAGACACTTGACAGAATGGACACTGGTGCAGGATCAGACAGTGTGGATCATGGGACACTTGACAGAATGGACACTGGAGCAGGATCAGACAGTGTGGATCGTGGGACACTTGACAGAATGGACACTGGTGCAGGATCAGACAGTGTGGATCATGAGACACTTGACAGAATGGACACTGGAGCAGGATCAGACAGTGTGGATCGTGGGACACTTGACAGAATGGACACTGGTGCAGGATCAGACAGTGTGGATCGTGGGACACTTGACAGAATGGACACTGGAGCAGGATCAGACAGTGTGGATCGTGGGACACTTGACAGAATGGACACTGGTGCAGGATCAGACAGTGTGGATCGTGGGACACTTGACAGAATGGACACTGGAGCAGGATCAGACAGTGTGGATCGTGGGACACTTGACAGAATGGACACTGGTACAGGATCAGACAGTGTGGATCATGGGACACTTGACAGAATGGACACTGGTGCAGGATCAGACAGTGTGGATCATGAGACACTTGACAGAATGGACACTGGTGCAGGATCAGACAGTGTGGATCATGGGACACTTGACAGAATGGACACTGGAGCAGGATCAGACAGTGTGGATCATGAGACACTTGATAGAATGGACACTGGAGCAGGATCAGACAGTGTGGATCATGATACACTTGATAGAATGGACACTGGTGCAGGATCAGACAGTGTGGATCGTGGGACACTTGACAGAATGGACACTGGAGCAGGATCAGACAGTGTGGATCATGAGACACTTGACAGAATGGACACTGGTGCAGGATCAGACAGTGTGGATCATGGGACACTTGACAGAATGGACACTGGTGCAGGATCAGACAGTGTGGATCATGGGACACTTGACAGAATGGACACTGGTGCAGGATCAGACAGTGTGGATCGTGGGACACTTGACAGAATGGACACTGGTGCAGGATCAGACAGTGTGGATCATGAGACACTTGACAGAATGGACACTGGTGCAGGATCAGACAGTGTGGATCATGGGACACTTGACAGAATGGACACTGGAGCAAGATCAGACAGTGTGGATCATGAGACACTTGACAGAATGGACACTGGAGCAGGATCAGACAGTGTGGATCGTGAGACACTTGACAGAATGGACACTGGTGCAGGATCAGACAGTGTGGATCATGGGACACTTGACAGAATGGACACTGGTGCAGGATCAGACAGTGTGGATCATGGGACACTTGATAGAATGGACACTGGTGCAGGATCAGACAGTGTGGATCATGGGACACTTGACAGAATGGACACTGGTGCAGGATCAGACAGTGTGGATCATGGGACACTTGATAGAATGGACACTGGTGCAGGATCAGACAGTGTGGATCATGGGACACTTGACAGAATGGACACTGGTGCAGGATCAGACAGTGTGGATCATGGGACACTTGACAGAATGGACACTGGTGCAGGATCAGACAGTGTGGATCATGGGACACTTGATAGAATGGACACTGGTGCAGGATCAGACAGTGTGGATCGTGAGACACTTGACAGAATGGACACTGGTGCAGGATCAGACAGTGTGGATCATGGGACACTTGACAGAATGGACACTGGAGCAGGATCAGACAGTGTGGATCATGGGACACTTGACAGAATGGACACTGGAGCAGGATCAGACAGTGTGGATCGTGGGACACTTGACAGAATGGACACTGGTGCAGGATCAGACAGTGTGGATCATGGGACACTTGACAGAATGGACACTGGTGCAGGATCAGACAGTGTGGATCATGAGACACTTGACAGAATGGACACTGGTGCAGGATCAGACAGTGTGGATCGTGGGACACTTGACAGAATGGACACTGGTGCAGGATCAGACAGTGTGGATCATGAGACACTTGACAGAATGGACACTGGTGCAGGATCAGACAGTGTGGATCATGAGACACTTGACAGAATGGACACTGGTGCAGGATCAGACAGTGTGGATCATGAGACACTTGACAGAATGACACTGGTGCAGGTTCAGACTGTGTGGATCATGAGACACTTGATAGAATGGACACTGGTGCAGGATCAGACAGTGTGGATCATGGGACACTTGACAGAATGGACACTGGTGCAGGATCAGACAGTGTGGATCATGAGACACTTGACAGAATGGACACTGGAGCAGGATCAGACAGTGTGGATCGTGAGACACTTGACAGAATGGACACTGGAGCAGGATCAGACAGTGTGGATCATGGGACACTTGACAGAATGGACACTGGAGCAGGATCAGACAGTGTGGATCATGGGACACTTGACAGAATGGACACTGGAGCAGGATCAGACAGTGTGGATCATGAGACACTTGACAGAATGGACACTGGTGCAGGATCAGACAGTGTGGATCATGGGACACTTGACATAATGGACACTGGAGCAGGATCAGACAGTGTGGATCATGAGACACTTGACAGAATGGACACTGGAGCAGGATCAGACAGTGTGGATCATGGGACACTTGACATAATGGACACTGGTGCAGGATCAGACAGTTTGGATCATGGGACACTTGACAGAATGGACACTGGTGCAGGATCAGACAGTGTGGATCATGAGACACTTGACAGAATGGACACTGGTGCAGGATCAGACAGTGTGGATCATGGGACACTTGACAGAATGGACACTGGTGCAGGATCAGACAGTGTGGATCATGGGACACTTGACAGAATGGACACTGGAGCAGGATCAGACAGTGTGGATCATGAGACACTTGACAGAATGGACACTGGTGCAGGATCAGACAGTTTGGATCATGGGACACTTGACAGAATGGACACTGGTGCAGGATCAGACAGTGTGGATCATGAGACACTTGACAGAATGGACACTGGTGCAGGATCAGACAGTGTGGATCATGGGACACTTGATAGAATGGACACTGGTGCAGGATCAGACAGTGTGGATCATGGGACACTTGACAGAATGGACACTGGTGCAGGATCAGACAGTGTGGATCATGGGACACTTGACAGAATGGACACTGGAGCAGGATCAGACAGTGTGGATCATGAGACACTTGACAGAATGGACACTGGTGCAGGATCAGACAGTGTGGATCATGGGACACTTGACAGAATGGACACTGGTGCAGGATCAGACAGTGTGGATCATGGGACACTTGATAGAATGGACACTGGAGCAGGATCAGACAGTGTGGATCATGGGACACTTGACAGAATGGACACTGGAGCAGGATCAGACAGTGTGGATCATGAGACACTTGATAGAATGGACACTGGAGCAGGATCAGACAGTGTGGATCATGAGACACTTGACAGAATGGACACTGGAGCAGGATCAGACAGTGTGGATCATGGGACACTTGATAGAATGGACACTGGAGCAGGATCAGACAGTGTGGATCATGGGACACTTGACAGAATGGACACTGGAGCAGGATCAGACAGTGTGGATCATGAGACACTTGACAGAATGGACACTGGTGCAGGATCAGACAGTGTGGATCATGGGACACTTGACAGAATGGACACTGGTGCAGGATCAGACAGTGTGGATCATGGGACACTTGACAGAATGGACACTGGTGCAGGATCAGACAGTGTGGATCATGAGACACTTGACAGAATGGACACTGGTGCAGGATCAGACAGTGTGGATCATGGGACACTTGACAGAATGGACACTGGTGCAGGATCAGACAGTGTGGATCATGGGACACTTGATAGAATGGACACTGGAGCAGGATCAGACAGTGTGGATCATGAGACACTTGACAGAATGGACACTGGTGCAGGATCAGACAGTGTGGATCATGAGACACTTGACAGAATGGACACTGGTGCAGGATCAGACAGTGTGGATCATGAGACACTTGACAGAATGGACACTGGTGCAGGATCAGACAGTGTGGATCGTGGGACACTTGACAGAATGGACACTGGTGCAGGATCAGACAGTGTGGATCATGGGACACTTGACAGAATGGACACTGGTGCAGGATCAGACAGTGTGGATCATGGGACACTTGACAGAATGGACACTGGAGCAGGATCAGACAGTGTGGATCATGGGACACTTGACAGAATGGACACTGGTGCAGGATCAGACAGTGTGGATCGTGGGACACTTGACAGAATGGACACTGGTGCAGGATCAGACAGTGTGGATCGTGGGACACTTGACAGAATGGACACTGGTGCAGGATCAGACAGTGTGGATCATGAGACACTTGACAGAATGGACACTGGAGCAGGATCAGACAGTGTGGATCATGAGACACTTGACAGAATGGACACTGGTGCAGGATCAGACAGTGTGGATCATGGGACACTTGACAGAATGGACACTGGAGCAGGAACAGACAGTGTGGATCATGGGACACTTGACAGAATGGACACTGGTGCAGGATCAGACAGTGTGGATCGTGAGACACTTGACAGAATGGACACTGGAGCAGGATCAGACAGTGTGGATCATGAGACACTTGACAGAATGGACACTGGTGCAGGATCAGACAGTGTGGATCATGGGACACTTGATAGAATGGACACTGGTGCAGGATCAGACAGTGTGGATCGTGGGACACTTGACAGAATGGACACTGGTGCAGGATCAGACAGTGTGGATCGTGGGACACTTGACAGAATGGACACTGGTGCAGGATCAGACAGTGTGGATCATGGGACACTTGACAGAATGGACACTGGTGCAGGATCAGACAGTGTGGATCGTGGGACACTTGACAGAATGGACACTGGAGCAGGATCAGACAGTGTGGATCATGGGACACTTGACAGAATGGACACTGGTGCAGGATCAGACAGTGTGGATCGTGGGACACTTGACAGAATGGACACTGGTGCAGGATCAGACAGTGTGGATCATGAGACACTTGACAGAATGGACACTGGAGCAGGATCAGACAGTGTGGATCATGGGACACTTGACAGAATGGACACTGGTGCAGGATCAGACAGTGTGGATCGTGAGACACTTGACAGAATGGACACTGGAGCAGGATCAGACAGTGTGGATCATGAGACACTTGACAGAATGGACACTGGTGCAGGATCAGACAGTGTGGATCATGGGACACTTGATAGAATGTACACTGGTGCAGGATCAGACAGTGTGGATCGTGGGACACTTGACAGAATGGACACTGGTGCAGGATCAGACAGTGTGGATCGTGGGACACTTGACAGAATGGACACTGGTGCAGGATCAGACAGTGTGGATCATGGGACACTTGACAGAATGGACACTGGTGCAGGATCAGACAGTGTGGATCGTGAGACACTTGACAGAATGGACACTGGAGCAGGATCAGACAGTGTGGATCATGCGACACTTGACAGAATGGACACTGGTGCAGGATCAGACAGTGTGGATCGTGAGACACTTGACAGAATGGACACTGGAGCAGGATCAGACAGTGTGGATAATGGGACACTTGACAGAATGGACACTGGTGCAGGATCAGACAGTGTGGATCATGAGACACTTGACAGAATGGACACTGGTGCAGGATCAGACAGTGTGGATCATGAGACACTTGACAGAATGGACACTGGTGCAGGATCAGACAGTGTGGATCATGGGACACTTGACAGAATGGACACTGGTGCAGGATCAGACAGTGTGGATCGTGAGACACTTGACAGAATGGACACTGGAGCAGGATCAGACAGTGTGGATCATGAGACACTTGACAGAATGGACACTGGTGCAGGATCAGACAGTGTGGATCATGGGACACTTGATAGAATGGACACTGGAGCAGGATCAGACAGTGTGGATCATGAGACACTTGACAGAATGGACACTGGAGCAGGGTCAGACATTGTGGATCATGGGACACTTGACAGAATGGACACTGGAGCAGGATCAGACAGTGTGGATCATGGGACACTTGACAGAATGGACACTGGTGCAGGATCAGACATTGTGGATCATGGGACACTTGACAGAATGGACACTGGAGCAGGATCAGACAGTGTGGATCATGGGACACTTGACAGAATGGACACTGGTGCAGGATCAGACAGTGTGGATCGTGGGACACTTGACAGAATGGACACTGGAGCAGGATCAGACAGTGTGGATCATGGGACACTTGACAGAATGGACACTGGAGCAGGATCAGACAGTGTGGATCATGAGACACTTGACAGAATGGACACTGGAGCAGGATCAGACAGTGTGGATCGTGGACACTTGACAGAATGGACACTGGTGCAGGATCAGACAGTGTGGATCATGAGACACTTGACAGAATGGACACTGGAGCAGGATCAGACAGTGTGGATCATGAGACACTTGACAGAATGGACACTGGAGCAGGATCAGACAGTGTGGATCATGGGACACTTGACAGAATGGACACTGGAGCAGGATCAGACAGTGTGGATCATGGGACACTTGACAGAATGGACACTGGTGCAGGATCAGACAGTGTGGATCGTGGGACACTTGACAGAATGGACACTGGAGCAGGATCAGACAGTGTGGATCATGGGACACTTGACAGAATGGACACTGGAGCAGGATCAGACAGTGTGGATCGTGGACACTTGACAGAATGGACACTGGTGCAGGATCAGACAGTGTGGATCATGAGACACTTGACAGAATGGACACTGGAGCAGGATCAGACAGTGTGGATCATGAGACACTTGACAGAATGGACACTGGAGCAGGATCAGACAGTGTGGATCGTGGACACTTGACAGAATGGACACTGGTGCAGGATCAGACAGTGTGGATCATGAGACACTTGACAGAATGGACACTGGAGCAGGATCAGACAGTGTGGATCATGAGACACTTGACAGAATGGACACTGGAGCAGGATCAGACAGTGTGGATCGTGAGACACTTGACAGAATGGACACTGGAGCAGGATCAGACAGTGTGGATCATGAGACACTTGACAGAATGGACACTGGTGCAGGATCAGACAGTGTGGATCGTGAGACACTTGACAGAATGGACACTGGTGCAGGATCAGACAGTGTGGATCGTGAGACACTTGACAGAATGGACACTGGTGCAGGATCAGACAGTGTGGATCATGGGACACTTGACAGAATGGACACTGGTGCAGGATCAGACAGTGTGGATCATGAGACACTTGACAGAATGGACACTGGTGCAGGATCAGACAGTGTGGATCATGGGACACTTGACAGAATGGACACTGGTGCAGGATCAGACAGTGTGGATCATGAGACACTTGACAGAATGGACACTGGTGCAGGATCAGACAGTGTGGATCATGGGACACTTGACAGAATGGACACTGGTGCAGGATCAGACAGTGTGGATCATGGGACACTTGACAGAATGGACACTGGTGCAGGATCAGACAGTGTGGATCATGAGACACTTGACAGAGTGGACACTGGTGCAGGATCAGACAGTGTGGATCATGAGACACTTGACAGAGTATACACTGGTGCAGGATCAGACAGTGTGGATCATGAGACACTTGACAGAATGGACACTGGTGCAGGATCAGACAGTGTGGATCATGAGACACTTGACAGAATGGACACTGGTGCAGGATCAGACAGTGTGGATCGTGAGACACTTGACAGAATGGACACTGGTGCAGGATCAGACAGTGTGGATCATGAGACACTTGACAGAATGGACTCTGGTGCAGGATCAGACAGTGTGGATCATGAGACACTTGACAGAGTGGACACTGGTGCAGGATCAGACAGTGTGGATCATGAGACACTTGACAGAGTGGACACTGGTGCAGGATCAGACAGTGTGGATCATGAGACACTTGACAGAATGGACACTGGTGCAGGATCAGACAGTGTGGATCGTGAGACACTTGACAGAATGGACACTGGAGCAGGATCAGACAGTGTGGATCATGGGACACTTGATAGAATGGACATTGGAGGAGGATCAGACAGTGTGGATCATGGGACACTTGACAGAATGGACACTGGAGCAGGATCAGACAGTGTGGATCGTGAGACACTTGACAGAATGGACACTGGTGCAGGATCAGACAGTGTGGATCATGGGACACTTGACAGAATGGACACTGGAGCAGGATCAGACAGTGTGGATCGTGAGACACTTGACAGAATGGACACTGGTGCAGGATCAGACAGTGTGGATCATGGGACACTTGATAGAATGGACACTGGAGCAGGATCAGACAGTGTGGATCATGGGACACTTGATAGAATGGACACTGGTGCAGGATCAGACAGTGTGGATCATGGGACACTTGATAGAATGGACACTGGTGCAGGATCAGACAGTGTGGATCATGGGACACTTGATAGAATGGACACTGGAGCAGGATCAGACAGTGTGGATCATGGGACACTTGATAGAATGGACACTGGTGCAGGATCAGACAGTGTGGATCATGAGACACTTGACAGAATGGACACTGGAGCAGGATCAGACAGTGTGGATCATGGGACACTTGACAGAATGGACACTGGTGCAGGATCAGACAGTGTGGATCATGGGACACTTGATAGAATGGACACTGGTGCAGGATCAGACAGTGTGGATCATGGGACACTTGACAGAATGGACACTGGAGCAGGATCAGACAGTGTGGATCATGAGACACTTGACAGAATGGACACTGGAGCAGGATCAGACAGTGTGGATCATGGGACACTTGATAGAATGGACACTGGTGCAGGATCAGACAGTGTGGATCGTGAGACACTTGACAGAATGGACACTGGAGCAGGATCAGACAGTGTGGATCATGGGACACTTGATAGAATGGACACTGGTGCAGGATCAGACAGTGTGGATCATGGGACACTTGACAGAATGGACACTGGAGCAGGATCAGACAGTGTGGATCATGGGACACTTGACAGAATGGACACTGGAGCAGGATCAGACAGTGTGGATCATGAGACACTTGACAGAATGGACACTGGAGCAGGATCAGACAGTGTGGATCATGAGACACTTGATAGAATGGATACTGGAGCAGGATCAGACAGTGTGGATCATGGGACACTTGACAGAATGGACACTGGTGCAGGATCAGACAGTGTGGATCATGAGACACTTGACAGAATGGACACTGGTGCAGGATCAGACAGTGTGGATCATGGGACACTTGACAGAATGGACACTGGTGCAGGATCAGACAGTGTGGATCATGGGACACTTGACAGAATGGACACTGGTGCAGGATCAGACAGTGTGGATCATGAGACACTTGACAGAATGGACACTGGTGCAGGATCAGACAGTGTGGATCATGGGACACTTGACAGAATGGACACTGGTGCAGGATCAGACAGTGTGGATCGTGGGACACTTGACAGAATGGACACTGGAGCAGGATCAGACAGTGTGGATCATGAGACACTTGATAGAATGGACACTGGTGCAGGATCAGACAGTGTGGATCATGGGACACTTGACAGAATGGACACTGGAGCAGGATCAGACAGTGTGGATCATGAGACACTTGACAGAATGGACACTGGAGCAGGATCAGACAGTGTGGATCATGAGACACTTGATAGAATGGATACTGGAGCAGGATCAGACAGTGTGGATCATGGGACACTTGACAGAATGGACACTGGAGCAGGATCAGACAGTGTGGATCATGAGACACTTGACAGAATGGACACTGGTGCAGGATCAGACAGTGTGGATCATGAGACACTTGACAGAATGGACACTGGTGCAGGATCAGACAGTGTGGATCATGAGACACTTGATAGAATGGACACTGGTGCAGGATCAGACAGTGTGGATCATGGGACACTTGACAGAATGGACACTGGTGCAGGATCAGACAGTGTGGATCATGAGACACTTGATAGAATGGACACTGGTGCAGGATCAGACAGTGTGGATCATGAGACACTTGACAGAATGGACACTGGAGCAGGATCAGACAGTGTGGATCCTGGGACACTTGACAGAATGGACACTGGTGCAGGATCAGACAGTGTGGATCATGGGACACTTGACAGAATGGACACTGGAGCAGGATCAGACAGTGTGGATCATGAGACACTTGACAGAATGGACACTGGAGCAGGATCAGACAGTGTGGATCATGAGACACTTGATAGAATGGATACTGGTGCAGGATCAGACAGTGTGGATCATGAGACACTTGACAGAATGGACACTGGAGCAGGATCAGACAGTGTGGATCATGAGACACTTGATAGAATGGATACTGGTGCAGGATCAGACAGTGTGGATCATGGGACACTTGACAGAATGGACACTGGTGCAGGATCAGACAGTGTGGATCATGAGACACTTGACAGAATGGACACTGGTGCAGGATCAGACAGTGTGGATCATGGGACACTTGACAGAATGGACACTGGAGCAGGATCAGACAGTGTGGATCATGAGACACTTGACAGAATGGACACTGGAGCAGGATCAGACAGTGTGGATCATGGGACACTTGACAGAATGGACACTGGAGCAGGATCAGACAGTGTGGATCATGGGACACTTGACAGAATGGACACTGGAGCAGGATCAGACAGTGTGGATCATGGGACACTTGACAGAATGGACACTGGAGCAGGATCAGACAGTGTGGATCATGAGACACTTGACAGAATGGACACTGGAGCAGGATCAGACAGTGTGGATCATGGGACACTTGACAGAATGGACACTGGTGCAGGGTCAGACATTGTGGATCATGGGACACTTGACAGAATGGACACTGGAGCAGGATCAGACAGTGTGGATCATGGGACACTTGACAGAATGGACACTGGTGCAGGATCAGACAGTGTGGATCGTGGGACACTTGACAGAATGGACACTGGAGCAGGATCAGACAGTGTGGATCATGGGACACTTGACAGAATGGACACTGGAGCAGGATCAGACAGTGTGGATCGTGGACACTTGACAGAATGGACACTGGTGCAGGATCAGACAGTGTGGATCATGAGACACTTGACAGAATGGACACTGGAGCAGGATCAGACAGTGTGGATCATGAGACACTTGACAGAATGGACACTGGAGCAGGATCAGACAGTGTGGATCATGAGACACTTGACAGAATGGACACTGGTGCAGGATCAGACAGTGTGGATCATGAGACACTTGACAGAATGGACACTGGTGCAGGATCAGACAGTGTGGATCGTGAGACACTTGACAGAATGGACACTGGAGCAGGATCAGACAGTGTGGATCATGAGACACTTGACAGAATGGACACTGGTGCAGGATCAGACAGTGTGGATCGTGAGACACTTGACAGAATGGACACTGGTGCAGGATCAGACAGTGTGGATCGTGAGACACTTGACAGAATGGACACTGGTGCAGGATCAGACAGTGTGGATCATGGGACACTTGACAGAATGGACACTGGTGCAGGATCAGACAGTGTGGATCATGAGACACTTGACAGAATGGACACTGGTGCAGGATCAGACAGTGTGGATCATGGGACACTTGACAGAATGGACACTGGTGCAGGATCAGACAGTGTGGATCATGAGACACTTGACAGAATGGACACTGGTGCAGGATCAGACAGTGTGGATCATGAGACACTTGACAGAATGGACACTGGTGCAGGATCAGACAGTGTGGATCATGGGACACTTGACAGAATGGACACTGGTGCAGGATCAGACAGTGTGGATCATGGGACACTTGACAGAATGGACACTGGAGCAGGATCAGACAGTGTGGATCATGAGACACTTGACAGAATGGACACTGGTGCAGGATCAGACAGTGTGGATCATGAGACACTTGACAGAATGGACACTGGTGCAGGATCAGACAGTGTGGATCATGAGACACTTGACAGAATGGACACTGGTGCAGGATCAGACAGTGTGGATCGTGAGACACTTGACAGAATGGACACTGGTGCAGGATCAGACAGTGTGGATCATGAGACACTTGACAGAATGGACTCTGGTGCAGGATCAGACAGTGTGGATCATGAGACACTTGACAGAGTGGACACTGGTGCAGGATCAGACAGTGTGGATCATGAGACACTTGACAGAGTGGACACTGGTGCAGGATCAGACAGTGTGGATCATGAGACACTTGACAGAATGGACACTGGTGCAGGATCAGACAGTGTGGATCGTGAGACACTTGACAGAATGGACACTGGAGCAGGATCAGACAGTGTGGATCATGGGACACTTGATAGAATGGACATTGGAGGAGGATCAGACAGTGTGGATCATGGGACACTTGACAGAATGGACACTGGAGCAGGATCAGACAGTGTGGATCGTGAGACACTTGACAGAATGGACACTGGTGCAGGATCAGACAGTGTGGATCATGGGACACTTGACAGAATGGACACTGGAGCAGGATCAGACAGTGTGGATCGTGAGACACTTGACAGAATGGACACTGGTGCAGGATCAGACAGTGTGGATCATGGGACACTTGATAGAATGGACACTGGAGCAGGATCAGACAGTGTGGATCATGGGACACTTGATAGAATGGACACTGGTGCAGGATCAGACAGTGTGGATCATGGGACACTTGATAGAATGGACACTGGTGCAGGATCAGACAGTGTGGATCATGGGACACTTGATAGAATGGACACTGGAGCAGGATCAGACAGTGTGGATCATGGGACACTTGATAGAATGGACACTGGTGCAGGATCAGACAGTGTGGATCGTGAGACACTTGACAGAATGGACACTGGAGCAGGATCAGACAGTGTGGATCATGGGACACTTGACAGAATGGACACTGGAGCAGGATCAGACAGTGTGGATCATGAGACACTTGACAGAATGGACACTGGTGCAGGATCAGACAGTGTGGATCATGAGACACTTGATAGAATGGACACTGGAGCAGGATCAGACAGTGTGGATCATGGGACACTTGACAGAATGGACACTGGTGCAGGATCAGACAGTGTGGATCATGAGACACTTGACAGAATGGACACTGGTGCAGGATCAGACAGTGTGGATCATGGGACACTTGACAGAATGGACACTGGAGCAGGATCAGACAGTGTGGATCGTGAGACACTTGACAGAATGGACACTGGAGCAGGATCAGACAGTGTGGATCATGGGACACTTGATAGAATGGACACTGGTGCAGGATCAGACAGTGTGGATCATGGGACACTTGATAGAATGGACACTGGTGCAGGATCAGACAGTGTGGATCATGGGACACTTGACAGAATGGACACTGGAGCAGGATCAGACAGTGTGGATCATGAGACACTTGACAGAATGGACACTGGAGCAGGATCAGACAGTGTGGATCATGAGACACTTGACAGAATGGACACTGGAGCAGGATCAGACAGTGTGGATCATGGGACACTTGACAGAATGGACACTGGTGCAGGATCAGACAGTGTGGATCATGGGACACTTGACAGAATGGACACTGGTGCAGGATCAGACAGTGTGGATCATGAGACACTTGATAGAATGGACACTGGTGCAGGATCAGACAGTGTGGATCATGGGACACTTGACAGAATGGACACTGGAGCAGGATCAGACAGTGTGGATCATGAGACACTTGACAGAATGGACACTGGAGCAGGATCAGACAGTGTGGATCATGAGACACTTGATAGAATGGATACTGGTGCAGGATCAGACAGTGTGGATCATGAGACACTTGACAGAATGGACACTGGTGCAGGATCAGACAGTGTGGATCATGAGACACTTGACAGAATGGACACTGGTGCAGGATCAGACAGTGTGGATCATGAGACACTTGACAGAATGGACACTGGAGCAGGATCAGACAGTGTGGATCATGAGACACTTGATAGAATGGATACTGGTGCAGGATCAGACAGTGTGGATCATGGGACACTTGACAGAATGGACACTGGAGCAGGATCAGACAGTGTGGATCATGAGACACTTGACAGAATGGACACTGGAGCAGGATCAGACAGTGTGGATCATGAGACACTTGATAGAATGGATACTGGTGCAGGATCAGACAGTGTGGATCATGGGACACTTGATAGAATGGATACTGGTGCAGGATCAGACAGTGTGGATCATGAGACACTTGACAGAATGGACACTGGAGCAGGATCAGACAGTGTGGATCATGAGACACTTGATAGAATGGATACTGGTGCAGGATCAGACAGTGTGGATCATGGGACACTTGACAGAATGGACACTGGTGCAGGATCAGACAGTGTGGATCATGGGACACTTGACAGAATGGACACTGGTGCAGGATCAGACAGTGTGGATCATGAGACACTTGATAGAATGGACACTGGTGCAGGATCAGACAGTGTGGATCATGGGACACTTGACAGAATGGACACTGGAGCAGGATCAGACAGTGTGGATCATGAGACACTTGATAGAATGGACACTGGTGCAGGATCAGACAGTGTGGATCGTGGGACACTTGACAGAATGGACACTGGAGCAGGATCAGACAGTGTGGATCATGGGACACTTGACAGAATGGACACTGGAGCAGGATCAGACAGTGTGGATCATGAGACACTTGACAGAATGGACACTGGAGCAGGATCAGACAGTGTGGATCATGGGACACTTGACAGAATGGACACTGGTGCAGGATCAGACAGTGTGGATCGTGGGACACTTGACAGAATGGACACTGGAGCAGGATCAGACAGTGTGGATCATGAGACACTTGACAGAATGGACACTGGAGCAGGATCAGACAGTGTGGATCATGAGACACTTGACAGAATGGACACTGGTGCAGGATCAGACAGTGTGGATCATGGGACACTTGACAGAATGGACACTGGAGCAGGATCAGACAGTGTGGATCATGAGACACTTGATAGAATGGACACTGGTGCAGGATCAGACAGTGTGGATCATGAGACACTTGACAGAATGGACACTGGTGCAGGATCAGACAGTGTGGATCGTGAGACACTTGACAGAATGGACACTGGAGCAGGATCAGACAGTGTGGATCATGAGACACTTGACAGAATGGACACTGGTGCAGGATCAGACAGTGTGGATCATGAGACACTTGACAGAATGGACACTGGAGCAGGATCAGACAGTGTGGATCATGAGACACTTGACAGAATGGACACTGGTGCAGGATCAGACAGTGTGGATCGTGAGACACTTGACAGAATGGACACTGGTGCAGGATCAGACAGTGTGGATCATGGGACACTTGATAGAATGGACACTGGTGCAGGATCAGACAGTGTGGATCATGAGACACTTGACAGAATGGACACTGGTGCAGGATCAGACAGTGTGGATCATGAGACACTTGACAGAACGGACACTGGTGCAGGATCAGACAGTGTGGATCATGGGACACTTGATAGAATGGACACTGGTGCAGGATCAGACAGTGTGGATCATGAGACACTTGACAGAATGGACACTGGAGCAGGATCAGACAGTGTGGATCATGAGACACTTGACAGAATGGACACTGGTGCAGGATCAGACAGTGTGGATCATGAGACACTTGACAGAATGGACACTGGTGCAGGATCAGACAGTGTGGATCGTGAGACACTTGACAGAATGGACACTGGTGCAGGATCAGACAGTGTGGATCATGAGACACTTGACAGAACGGACACTGGTGCAGGATCAGACAGTGTGGATCATGGGACACTTGATAGAATGGACACTGGTGCAGGATCAGACAGTGTGGATCATGAGACACTTGACAGAATGGACACTGGAGCAGGATCAGACAGTGTGGATCATGAGACACTTGACAGAATGGACACTGGTGCAGGATCAGACAGTGTGGATCATGGGACACTCGACAGAATGGACACTGGAGCAGGATCAGACAGTGTGGATCATGGGACACTCGACAGAATGGACACTGGAGCAGGATCAGACAGTGTGGATCATGGGACAGTTGACAGAATGGACACTGGTGCAGGATCAGACAGTGTGGATCATGAGACACTTGACAGAATGGACACTGGAGCAGGATCAGACAGTGTGGATCATGAGACACTTGACAGAATGGACACTGGTGCAGGATCAGACAGTGTGGATAATGGGACACTTGACAGAATGGACACTGGTGCAGGATCAGACAGTGTGGATCATGAGACACTTGACAGAATGGACACTGGAGCAGGATCAGACAGTGTGGATCATGGGACACTTGACAGAATGGACACTGGTGCAGGATCAGACAGTGTGGATCATGGGACACTCGACAGAATGGACACTGGTGCAGGATCAGACAGTGTGGATCATGGGACACTTGATAGAATGGACACTGGTGCAGGATCAGACAGTGTGGATCATGGGACACTCGACAGAATGGACACTGGTGCAGGATCAGACAGTGTGGATCATGGGACACTTGATAGAATGGACACTGGTGCAGGATCAGACAGTGTGGATCATGGGACACTCGACAGAATGGACACTGGAGCAGGATCAGACAGTGTGGATCATGGGACACTTGACAGAATGGACACTGGTGCAGGATCAGACAGTGTGGATAATGGGACACTTGACAGAATGGACACTGGAGCAGGATCAGACAGTGTGGATCATGGGACACTTGATAGAATGGACACTGGAGCAGGATCAGACAGTGTGGATCATGAGACACTTGACAGAATGGACACTGGTGCAGGATCAGACAGTGTGGATCATGGGACACTTGACAGAATGGACTCTGGTGCAGGATCAGACAGTGTGGATCATGAGACACTTGATAGAATGGACACTGGTGCAGGATCAGACAGTGTGGATCATGAGACACTTGATAGAATGGACACTGGTGCAGGATCAGACAGTGTGGATCATGGGACACTTGACAGAATGGACACTGGTGCAGGATCAGACAGTGTGGATCATGAGACACTTGACAGAACGGACACTGGAGCAGGATCAGACAGTGTGGATCATGGGACACTTGATAGAATGGACACTGGTGCAGGATCAGACAGTGTGGATCATGAGACACTTGACAGAATGGACACTGGAGCAGGATCAGACAGTGTGGATCATGGGACACTTGACAGAATGGACACTGGTGCAGGATCAGACAGTGTGGATCATGGGACACTTGACAGAATGGACACTGGAGCAGGATCAGACAGTGTGGATCATGGGACACTTGACAGAATGGACACTGGTGCAGGATCAGACAGTGTGGATCATGGGACACTTGACAGAATGGACACTGGTGCAGGATCAGACAGTGTGGATCGTGGGACACTTGACAGAATGGACACTGGTGCAGGATCAGACAGTGTGGATCATGAGACACTTGACAGAATGGACACTGGTGCAGGATCAGACAGTGTGGATCGTGGGACACTTGATAGAATGGACACTGGTGCAGGATCAGACAGTGTGGATCATGGGACACTTGATAGAATGGACACTGGTGCAGGATCAGACAGTGTGGATCATGGGACACTTGACAGAATGGACACTGGAGCAGGATCAGACAGTGTGGATCATGAGACACTTGACAGAATGGACACTGGAGCAGGATCAGACAGTGTGGATCGTGGGATACTTGATAGAATGGACACTGGTGCAGGATCAGACAGTGTGGATCGTGGGATACTTGATAGAATGGACACTGGTGCAGGATCAGACAGTGTGGATCATGGGACACTTGACAGAATGGACACTGGAGCAGGATCAGACAGTGTGGATCGTGAGACACTTGACAGAATGGACACTGGAGCAGGATCAGACAGTGTGGATCATGGGACACTTGACAGAATGGACACTGGTGCAGGATCAGACAGTGTGGATCATGGGACACTTGATAGAATGGACACTGGAGCAGGATCAGACAGTGTGGATCGTGGGACACTTGATAGAATGGACACTGGTGCAGGATCAGACAGTGTGGATCATGGGACACTTGATAGAATGGACACTGGTGCAGGATCAGACAGTGTGGATCATGGGACACTTGACAGAATGTACACTGGAGCAGGATCAGACAGTGTGGATCATGAGACACTTGACAGAATGGACACTGGTGCAGGATCAGACAGTGTGGATCATGGGACACTTGACAGAATGGACACTGGTGCAGGATCAGACAGTGTGGATCATGGGACACTTGACAGAATGGACACTGGAGCAGGATCAGACAGTGTGGATCATGAGACACTTGACAGAATGGACACTGGAGCAGGATCAGACAGTGTGGATCATGAGACACTTGACAGAATGGACACTGGTGCAGGATCAGACAGTGTGGATCGTGAGACACTTGACAGAATGGACACTGGTGCAGGATCAGACAGTGTGGATCATGGGACACTTGACAGAATGGACACTGGTGCAGGATCAGACAGTGTGGATCATGAGACACTTGATAGAATGGACACTGGTGCAGGATCAGACAGTGTGGATCGTGAGACACTTGATAGAATGGACACTGGAGCAGGATCAGACAGTGTGGATCATGGGACACTTGACAGAATGGACACTGGAGCAGGATCAGACAGTGTGGATCGTGAGACACTTGATAGAATGGACACTGGAGCAGGATCAGACAGTGTGGATCATGGGACACTTGACAGAATGGACACTGGAGCAGGATCAGACAGTGTGGATCATGGGACACTTGACAGAATGGACACTGGAGCAGGATCAGACAGTGTGGATCATGGGACACTTGACAGAATGGACACTGGAGCAGGATCAGACAGTGTGGATCATGGGACACTTGACAGAATGGACACTGGAGCAGGATCAGACAGTGTGGATCATGGGACACTTGACAGAATGGACACTGGAGCAGGATCAGACAGTGTGGATCGTGAGACACTTGATAGAATGGACACTGGAGCAGGATCAGACAGTGTGGATCATGGGACACTTGACAGAATGGACACTGGAGCAGGATCATACAGTGTGGATCATGAGACACTTGATAGAATGGACACTGGTGCAGGATCAGACAGTGTGGATCATGAGACACTTGATAGAATGGACACTGGTGCAGGATCAGACAGTGTGGATCGTGAGACACTTGACAGAATGGACACTGGTGCAGGATCAGACAGTGTGGATCATGGGACACTTGACAGAATGGACACTGGTGCAGGATCAGACAGTGTGGATCATGGGACACTTGACAGAATGGACACTGGTGCAGGATCAGACAGTGTGGATCATGGGACACTTGACAGAATGGACACTGGTGCAGGATCAGACAGTGTGGATCATGGGACACTTGACAGAATGGACACTGGAGCAGGATCAGACAGTGTGGATCATAGGACACTTGACAGAATGGACACTGGAGCAGGATCAGACAGTGTGGATCATGAGACACTTGACAGAATGGACACTGGAGCAGGATCAGACAGTGTGGATCATGAGACACTTGACAGAATGGACACTGGAGCAGGATCAGACAGTGTGGATCGTGAGACACTTGATAGAATGGACACTGGAGCAGGATCAGACAGTGTGGATCATGGGACACTTGACAGAATGGACACTGGAGCAGGATCATACAGTGTGGATCATGAGACACTTGATAGAATGGACACTGGTGCAGGATCAGACAGTGTGGATCGTGAGACACTTGATAGAATGGACACTGGTGCAGGATCAGACAGTGTGGATCGTGAGACACTTGATAGAATGGACACTGGTGCAGGATCAGACAGTGTGGATCATGAGACACTTGATAGAATGGACACTGGTGCAGGATCAGACAGTGTGGATCGTGAGACACTTGACAGAATGGACACTGGTGCAGGATCAGACAGTGTGGATCATGGGACACTTGACAGAATGGACACTGGTGCAGGATCAGACAGTGTGGATCATGGGACACTTGACAGAATGGACACTGGTGCAGGATCAGACAGTGTGGATCATGGGACACTTGACAGAATGGACACTGGAGCAGGATCAGACAGTGTGGATCATGAGACACTTGACAGAATGGACACTGGTGCAGGATCAGACAGTGTGGATCATGGGACACTTGACAGAATGGACACTGGTGCAGGATCAGACAGTGTGGATCGTGAGACACTTGACAGAATGGACTCTGGTGCAGGATCAGACAGTGTGGATCATGAGACACTTGACAGAATGGACACTGGTGCAGGATCAGACAGTGTGGATCATGGGACAGTTGATAGAATGGACACTGGTGCAGGATCAGACAGTGTGGATCATGGGACACTTGATAGAATGGACACTGGTGCAGGATCAGACAGTGTGGATCGTGGGACACTTGATAGAATGGACACTGGTGCAGGATCAGACAGTGTGGATCATGAGACACTTGACAGAATGGACACTGGTGCAGGATCAGACAGTGTGGATCATGGGACACTTGACAGAATGGACAATGGTGTAGGATCAGACAGTGTGGATCATGGGACACTTGACAGAATGGACACTGGTGCAGGATCAGACAGTGTGGATCATGGGACACTTGACAGAATGGACACTGGTGCAGGATCAGACAGTGTGGATCGTGGGACACTTGACAGAATGGACACTGGAGCAGGATCAGACAGTGTGGATCGTGGGACACTTGACAGAATGGACACTGGAGCAGGATCAGA
The DNA here is from genome assembly GCF_046119375.1 of Phyllobates terribilis. Lineage (NCBI taxonomy): Eukaryota > Metazoa > Chordata > Amphibia > Anura > Dendrobatidae > Phyllobates > Phyllobates terribilis. The sequence goes on along the minus strand of NW_027362766.1, from coordinate 5,850,277 downwards.
CAGTGTGGATCCTGGGACACTTGACAGAATGGACACTGGAGCAGGATCAGACAGTGTGGATCCTGGGACACTTGACAGAATGGACACTGGTGCAGGATCAGACAGTGTGGATCATGGGACACTTGACAGAATGGACACTGGTGCAGGATCAGACAGTGTGGATCCTGGGACACTTGACAGAATGGACACTGGAGCAGGATCAGACAGTGTGGATCCTGGGACACTTGACAGAATGGACACTGGTGCAGGATCAGACAGTGTGGATCATGGGACACTTGACAGAATGGACACTGGTGCAGGATCAGACAGTGTGGATCCTGGGACACTTGACAGAATGGACACTGGTGCAGGATCAGACAGTGTGGATCCTGGGACACTTGACAGAATGGACACTGGTGCAGGATCAGACAGTGTGGATCCTGGGACACTTGACAGAATGGACACTGGTGCAGGATCAGACAGTGTGGATCATGGGACACTTGACAGAATGGACACTGGTGCAGGATCAGACAGTGTGGATCCTGGGACACTTGACAGAATGGACACTGGTGCAGGATCAGACAGTGTGGATCATGAGACACTTGACAGAATGGACACTGGTGCAGGATCAGACAGTGTGGATCGTGGGACACTTGACAGAATGGACACTGGAGCAGGATCAGACAGTGTGGATCATGGGACACTTGACAGAATGGACACTGGTGCAGGATCAGACAGTGTGGATCCTGGGACACTTGACAGAATGGACACTGGAGCAGGATCAGACAGTGTGGATCGTGGGACACTTGACAGAATGGACACTGGTGCAGGATCAGACAGTGTGGATCATGAGACACTTGACAGAATGGACACTGGAGCAGGATCAGACAGTGTGGATCATGAGACACTTGACAGAATGGACACTGGAGCAGGATCAGACAGTGTGGATCGTGGGACACTTGACAGAATGGACACTGGAGCAGGATCAGACAGTGTGGATCATGAGACACTTGACAGAATGGACACTGGTGCAGGATCAGACAGTGTGGATCGTGGGACACTTGACAGAATGGACACTGGTGCAGGATCAGACAGTGTGGATCATGGGACACTTGACAGATTGGACACTGGTGCAGGATCAGACAGTGTGGATCGTGGGACACTTGACAGAATGGACACTGGAGCAGGATCAGACAGTGTGGATCGTGGGACACTTGACAGAATGGACACTGGTGCAGGATCAGACAGTGTGGATCATGGGACACTTGACAGATTGGACACTGGTGCAGGATCAGACAGTGTGGATCATGAGACACTTGACAGAATGGACACTGGTGCAGGATCAGACAGTGTGGATCATGGGACACTTGACAGAATGGACACTGGTGCAGGATCAGACAGTGTGGATCGTGAGACACTTGACAGATTGGACACTGGTGCAGGATCAGACAGTGTGGATCGTGGGACACTTGACAGAATGGACACTGGTGCAGGATCAGACAGTGTGGATCGTGAGACACTTGACAGAATGGACACTGGTGCAGGATCAGACAGTGTGGATCGTGGGACACTTGACAGAATGGACACTGGAGCAGGATCAGACAGTGTGGATCGTGGGACACTTGACAGAATGGACACTGGTGCAGGATCAGACAGTGTGGATCATGAGACACTTGACAGAATGGACACTGGTGCAGGATCAGACAGTGTGGATCGTGGGACACTTGACAGAATGGACACTGGAGCAGGATCAGACAGTGTGGATCGTGGGACACTTGACAGAATGGACACTGGTGCAGGATCAGACAGTGTGGATCATGGGACACTTGACAGATTGGACACTGGTGCAGGATCAGACAGTGTGGATCATGAGACACTTGACAGAATGGACACTGGTGCAGGATCAGACAGTGTGGATCATGGGACACTTGACAGAATGGACACTGGTGCAGGATCAGACAGTGTGGATCGTGAGACACTTGACAGATTGGACACTGGTGCAGGATCAGACAGTGTGGATCGTGGGACACTTGACAGAATGGACACTGGTGCAGGATCAGACAGTGTGGATCGTGAGACACTTGACAGAATGGACACTGGTGCAGGATCAGACAGTGTGGATCGTGGGACACTTGACAGAATGGACACTGGAGCAGGATCAGACAGTGTGGATCGTGGGACACTTGACAGAATGGACACTGGTGCAGGATCAGACAGTGTGGATCATGAGACACTTGACAGAATGGACACTGGTGCAGGATCAGACAGTGTGGATCATGGGACACTTGACAGAATGGACACTGGAGCAGGATCACACAGTGTGGATCATGAGACACTTGATAGAATGGACACTGGTGCAGGATCAGACAGTGTGGATCGTGAGACACTTGACAGAATGGACACTGGTGCAGGATCAGACAGTGTGGATCATGGGACACTTGACAGAATGGACACTGGTGCAGGATCAGACAGTGTGGATCATGGGACACTTGACAGAACGGACACTGGAGCAGGATCAGACAATGTGGATCATGGGACACTTGACAGAATGGACACTGGAGCAGGATCAGACAGTGTGGATCATGAGACACTTGATAGAATGGACACTGGTGCAGGATCAGACAGTGTGGATCGTGAGACACTTGACAGAATGGACACTGGTGCAGGATCAGACAGTGTGGATCATGAGACACTTGACAGAACGGACACTGGAGCAGGATCAGACAGTGTGGATCATGGGACACTTGATAGAATGGACACTGGTGCAGGATCAGACAGTGTGGATCATGGGACACTTGACAGAATGGACACTGGAGCAGGATCAGACAGTGTGGATCATGAGACACTTGACAGAATGGACACTGGAGCAGGATCAGACAGTGTGGATCATGGGACACTTGACAGAATGGACACTGGTGCAGGATCAGACAGTGTGGATCATGGGACACTTGACAGAATGGACACTGGAGCAGGATCAGACAGTGTGGATCATGGGACACTTGACAGAATGGACACTGGTGCAGGATCAGACAGTGTGGATCATGGGACACTTGACAGAATGGACACTGGAGCAGGATCAGACAGTGTGGATCATGAGACACTTGACAGAATGGACACTGGAGCAGGATCAGACAGTGTGGATCGTGGGACACTTGATAGAATGGACACTGGTGCAGGATCAGACAGTGTGGATCATGGGACACTTGATAGAATGGACACTGGTGCAGGATCAGACAGTGTGGATCATGAGACACTTGACAGAATGGACACTGGTGCAGGATCAGACAGTGTGGATCGTGAGACACTTGACAGAATGGACACTGGTGCAGGATCAGACAGTGTGGATCATGGGACACTTGACAGAATGGACACTGGTGCAGGATCAGACAGTGTGGATCATGGGACACTTGACAGAATGGACACTGGTGCAGGATCAGACAGTGTGGATCATGGGACACTTGACAGAATGGACACTGGTGCAGGATCAGACAGTGTGGATCATGGGACACTTGACAGAATGGACACTGGTGCAGGATCAGACAGTGTGGATCATGAGACACTTGACAGAATGGACACTGGTGCAGGTCAGACAGTGTGGATCATGGGACACTTGATAGAATGGACACTGGTGCAGGATCAGACAGTGTGGATCATGGGACACTTGATAGAATGGACACTGGTGCAGGATCAGACAGTGTGGATCATGGGACACTTGACAGAATGGACACTGGAGCAGGATCAGACAGTGTGGATCATGGGACACTTGACAGAATGGACACTGGTGCAGGATCAGACAGTGTGGATCATGAGACACTTGATAGAATGGACACTGGTGCAGGATCAGACAGTGTGGATCATGAGACACTTGACAGAATGGACACTGGTGCAGGATCAGACTGTGTGGATCATGGGACACTTGACAGAATGGACACTGGTGCAGGATCAGACAGTGTGGATCGTGGGACACTTGACAGAATGGACACTGGTGCAGGATCAGACAGTGTGGATCATGAGACACTTGATAGAATGGACACTGGAGCAGGATCAGACAGTGTGGATCATGGGACACTTGACAGAATGGACACTGGTGCAGGATCAGACAGTGTGGATCATGGGACACTTGACAGAATGGACACTGGTGCAGGATCAGACAGTGTGGATCATGGGACACTTGACAGAATGGACACTGGTGCAGGATCAGACAGTGTGGATCGTGGGACACTTGACAGAATGGACACTGGTGCAGGATCAGACAGTGTGGATCATGAGACACTTGACAGAATGGACACTGGTGCAGGATCAGACAGTGTGGATCATGAGACACTTGACAGAATGGACACTGGAGCAGGATCAGACAGTGTGGATCATGAGATACTTGACAGAATGGACACTGGTGCAGGATCAGACAGTGTGGATCATGAGATACTTGACAGAATGGACACTGGTGCAGGATCAGACAGTGTGGATCGTGGGACACTTGACAGAATGGACACTGGTGCAGGATCAGACAGTGTGGATCATGAGACACTTGACAGAATGGACACTGGAGCAGGATCAGACAGTGTGGATCATGGGACACTTGACAGAATGGACACTGGTGCAGGATCAGACAGTGTGGATCATGAGACACTTGACAGAATGGACACTGGTGCAGGATCAGACAGTGTGGATCATGAGACACTTGACAGAATGGACACTGGTGCAGGATCAGACAGTGTGGATCATGAGACACTTGACAGAATGGACACTGGTGCAGGATCAGACAGTGTGGATCATGAGACACTTGACAGAATGGACACTGGAGCAGGATCAGACAGTGTGGATCATGAGACACTTGACAGAATGGACACTGGTGCAGGATCAGACAGTGTGGATCGTGGGACACTTGACAGAATGGACACTGGTGCAGGATCAGACAGTGTGGATCATGGGACACTTGACAGAATGGACACTGGTGCAGGATCAGACAGTGTGGATCATGGGACACTTGACAGAATGGACACTGGTGCAGGATCAGACAGTGTGGATCATGAGACACTTGACAGAATGGACACTGGTGCAGGATCAGACAGTGTGGATCATGGGACACTTGACAGAATGGACACTGGTGCAGGTTCAGACAGTGTGGATCATGGGACACTTGACAGAATGGACACTGGTGCAGGTTCAGACAGTGTGGATCATGGGACACTTGACAGAATGGACACTGGTGCAGGTTCAGACAGTGTGGATCATGGGACACTTGACAGAATGGACACTGGTGCAGGATCAGACAGTGTGGATCGTGAGACACTTGATAGAATGGACACTGGTGCAGGATCAGACAGTGTGGATCGTGAGACACTTGATAGAATGGACACTGGTGCAGGATCAGACAGTGTGGATCGTGGGACACTTGACAGAATGGACACTGGTGCAGGATCAGACAGTGTGGATCGTGGGACACTTGACAGAATGGACACTGGTGCAGGATCAGACAGTGTGGATCGTGAGACACTTGATAGAATGGACACTGGAGCAGGATCAGACAGTGTGGATCATGAGACACTTGACAGAATGGACACTGGTGCAGGATCAGACAGTGTGGATCGTGAGACACTTGATAGAATGGACACTGGAGCAGGATCAGACAGTGTGGATCATGGGACACTTGACAGAATGGACACTGGTGCAGGATCGGACAGTGTGGATCATGGGACACTTGACAGAATGGACACTGGTGCAGGATCAGACAGTGTGGATCATGAGACACTTGACAGAATGGACACTGGTGCAGGATCGGACAGTGTGGATCATGGGACACTTGACAGAATGGACACTGGTGCAGGATCAGACAGTGTGGATCATGAGACACTTGACAGAATGGACACTGGTGCAGGATCAGACAGTGTGGATCATGAGACACTTGACAGAATGGACACTGGAGCAGGATCAGACAGTGTGGATCATGAGACACTTGATAGAATGGACACTGGTGCAGGATCAGACAGTGTGGATCGTGAGACACTTGATAGAATGGACACTGGTGCAGGATCAGACAGTGTGGATCATGAGACACTTGATAGAATGGACACTGGTGCAGGATCAGACAGTGTGGATCATGAGACACTTGATAGAATGGACACTGGTGCAGGATCAGACAGTGTGGATCGTGAGACACTTGATAGAATGGACACTGGTGCAGGATCAGACAGTGTGGATCGTGAGACACTTGATAGAATGGACACTGGTGCAGGATCAGACAGTGTGGATCATGAGACACTTGACAGAATGGACACTGGTGCAGGATCAGACAGTGTGGATCATGGGACACTTGACAGAATGGACTCTGGTGCAGGATCAGACAGTGTGGATCATGGGACACTTGACAGAATGGACACTGGTGCAGGATCAGACAGTGTGGATCGTGGGACACTTGACAGAATGGACACTGGTGCAGGATCAGACAGTGTGGATCGTGAGACACTTGATAGAATGGACACTGGTGCAGGATCAGACAGTGTGGATCATGAGACACTTGACAGAATGGACACTGGTGCAGGATCAGACAGTGTGGATCGTGAGACACTTGATAGAATGGACACTGGAGCAGGATCAGACAGTGTGGATCATGAGACACTTGACAGAATGGACACTGGTGCAGGATCAGACAGTGTGGATCGTGAGACACTTGATAGAATGGACACTGGTGCAGGATCAGACAGTGTGGATCATGAGACACTTGACAGAATGGACACTGGTGCAGGATCAGACAGTGTGGATCGTGAGACACTTGATAGAATGGACACTGGAGCAGGATCAGACAGTGTGGATCATGAGACACTTGACAGAATGGACACTGGTGCAGGATCAGACAGTGTGGATCGTGAGACACTTGATAGAATGGACACTGGAGCAGGATCAGACAGTGTGGATCATGAGACACTTGACAGAATGGACACTGGTGCAGGATCGGACAGTGTGGATCATGGGACACTTGACAGAATGGACACTGGTGCAGGATCAGACAGTGTGGATCATGAGACACTTGACAGAATGGACACTGGAGCAGGATCAGACAGTGTGGATCATGAGACACTTGACAGAATGGACACTGGTGCAGGATCAGACAGTGTGGATCATGGGACACTTGACAGAATGGACACTGATGCAGGATCAGACAGTGTGGATCATGGGACACTTGATAGAATGGACACTGGTGCAGGATCAGACAGTGTGGATCATGAGACACTTGACAGAATGGACACTGGTGCAGGATCAGACAGTGTGGATCATGAGACACTTGATAGAATGGACACTGGTGCAGGATCAGACAGTGTGGATCATGGGACACTTGATAGAATGGACACTGATGCAGGATCAGACAGTGTGGATCATGGGACACTTGATAGAATGGACACTGGTGCAGGATCAGACAGTGTGGATCGTGAGACACTTGATAGAATGGACACTGGTGCACGATCAGACAGTGTGGATCGTGAGACACTTGACAGAATGGACACTGATGCAGGATCAGACAGTGTGGATCATGAGACACTTGACAGAATGGACACTGGTGCAGGATCAGACAGTGTGGATCATGGGACACTTGATAGAATGGACACTGGTGCAGGATCAGACAGTGTGGATCGTGAGACACTTGATAGAATGGACACTGGTGCAGGATCAGACAGTGTGGATCGTGAGACACTTGACAGAATGGACACTGATGCAGGATCAGACAGTGTGGATCATGAGACACTTGACAGAATGGACACTGGTGCAGGATCAGACAGTGTGGATCATGAGACACTTGATAGAATGGACACTGGTGCAGGATCAGACAGTGTGGATCATGAGACACTTGATAGAATGGACACTGGTGCAGGATCAGACAGTGTGGATCATGAGACACTTGACAGAATGGACACTGGTGCAGGATCAGACAGTGTGGATCATGAGACACTTGATAGAATGGACACTGGTGCAGGATCAGACAGTGTGGATCATGAGACACTTGACAGAATGGACACTGGTGCAGGATCAGACAGTGTGGATCATGAGACACTTGATAGAATGGACACTGGTGCAGGATCAGACAGTGTGGATCATGGGACACTTGACAGAATGGACACTGATGCAGGATCAGACAGTGTGGATCATGGGACACTTGATAGAATGGACACTGGTGCAGGATCAGACAGTGTGGATCATGAGACACTTGACAGAATGGACACTGGAGCAGGATCAGACAGTGTGGATCGTGGGACACTTGACAGAATGGACACTGGTGCAGGATCAGACAGTGTGGATCATGAGACACTTGATAGAATGGACACTGGTGCAGGATCAGACAGTGTGGATCATGAGACACTTGACAGAATGGACACTGGTGCAGGATCAGACAGTGTGGATCATGAGACACTTGATAGAATGGACACTGGTGCAGGATCAGACAGTGTGGATCATGAGACACTTGACAGAATGGACACTGGTGCAGGATCAGACAGTGTGGATCATGAGACACTTGATAGAATGGACACTGGTGCAGGATCAGACAGTGTGGATCATGAGACACTTGATAGAATGGACTCTGGTGCAGGATCAGACAGTGTGGATCATGAGACACTTGACAGAATGGACACTGGTGCAGGATCAGACAGTGTGGATCATGAGACACTTGATAGAATGGACACTGGAGCAGGATCAGACAGTGTGGATCATGAGACACTTGATAGAATGGACACTGGTGCAGGATCAGACAGTGTGGATCATGAGACACTTGACAGAATGGACACTGGTGCAGGATCAGACAGTGTGGATCATGAGACACTTGATAGAATGGACACTGGTGCAGGATCAGACAGTGTGGATCATGGGACACTTGATAGAATGGACACTGGAGCAGGATCAGACAGTGTGGATCGTGAGACACTTGACAGAATGGACATTGGTGCAGGATCAGACAGTGTGGATCATGAGACACTTGACAGAATGGACATTGGTGCAGGATCAGACAGTGTGGATCATGGGACACTTGACAGAATGGACACTGGTGCAGGATCAGACAGTGTGGATCATGAGACACTTGATAGAATGGACACTGGTGCAGGATCAGACAGTGTGGATCATGAGACACTTGACAGAATGGACACTGGTGCAGGATCAGACAGTGTGGATCATGGGACACTTGACAGAATGGACTCTGGTGCAGGATCAGACAGTGTGGATCGTGGGACACTTGACAGAATGGACACTGGTGCAGGATCAGACAGTGTGGATCGTGGGACACTTGACAGAATGGACACTGGTGCAGGATCAGACAGTGTGGATCATGGGACACTTGACAGAATGGACACTGGTGCAGGATCAGACAGTGTGGATCATGGGACACTTGACAGAATGGACACTGGTGCAGGATCAGACAGTGTGGATCATGGGACACTTGATAGAATGGACACTGGTGCAGGATCAGACAGTGTGGATCATGGGACACTTGACAGAATGGACACTGGTGCAGGATCAGACAGTGTGGATCATGGGACACTTGACAGAATGGACACTGGTGCAGGATCAGACAGTGTGGATCATGGGACACTTGACAGAATGGACACTGGTGCAGGATCAGACAGTGTGGATCATGGGACACTTGACAGAATGGACTCTGGTGCAGGATCAGACAGTGTGGATCGTGGGACACTTGACAGAATGGACACTGGTGCAGGATCAGACAGTGTGGATCGTGGGACACTTGACAGAATGGACACTGGTGCAGGATCAGACAGTGTGGATCGTGGGACACTTGACAGAATGGACACTGGTGCAGGATCAGACAGTGTGGATCATGGGACACTTGACAGAATGGACACTGGTGCAGGATCAGACAGTGTGGATCATGGGACACTTGACAGAATGGACACTGGTGCAGGATCAGACAGTGTGGATCGTGGGACACTTGACAGAATGGACACTGGTGCAGGATCAGACAGTGTGGATCATGGGACACTTGACAGAATGGACACTGGTGCAGGATCAGACAGTGTGGATCGTGAGACACTTGACAGAATGGACATTGGTGCAGGATCAGACAGTGTGGATCATGGGACACTTGACAGAATGGACACTGGAGCAGGATCAGACAGTGTGGATCATGAGACACTTGACAGAATGGACACTGGAGCAGGATCAGACAGTGTGGATCGTGAGACACTTGACAGAATGGACACTGGTACAGGATCAGACAGTGTGGATCGTGGGACACTTGACAGAATGGACACTGGTGCAGGATCAGACAGTGTGGATCATGGGACTCTTGACAGAATGGACACTGGTGCAGGATCAGACAGTGTGGATCCTGGGACACTTGACAGAATGGACACTGGTGCAGGATCAGACAGTGTGGATCATGGGACACTTGACAGAATGGACACTGGTGCAGGATCAGACAGTGTGGATCATGGGACACTTGACAGAATGGACACTGGTGCAGGATCAGACAGTGTGGATCATGGGACACTTGACAGAATGGACACTGGAGCAGGATCAGACAGTGCGGATCATGAGACACTTGACAGAATGGACACTGGAGCAGGATCAGACAGTGTGGATCATGGGACACTTGACAGAATGGACACTGGAGCAGGATCAGACAGTGTGGATCATGGGACACTTGATAGAATGGACACTGGTGCAGGATCAGACAGTGTGGATCATGGGACACTTGACAGAATGGACACTGGAGCAGGATCAGACAGTGTGGATCATGGGACACTTGATAGAATGGACACTGGTGCAGGATCAGACAGTGTGGATCATGGGACACTTGACAGAATGGACACTGGAGCAGGATCAGACAGTGTGGATCATGGGACTCTTGACAGAATGGACACTGGAGCAGGATCAGACAGTGTGGATCATGGGACACTTGACAGAATGGACACTGGAGCAGGATCAGACAGTGTGGATCGTGGACACTTGACAGAATGGACACTGGAGCAGGATCAGACAGTGTGGATCATGGGACACTTGATAGAATGGACACTGGTGCAGGATCAGACAGTGTGGATCATGGGACACTTGATAGAATGGACACTGGTGCAGGATCAGACAGTGTGGATCATGGGACACTTGACAGAATGAACACTGGTGCAGGATCAGACAGTGTGGATCATGGGACTCTTGACAGAATGGACACTGGTGCAGGATCAGACAGTGTGGATCATGGGACTCTTGACAGAATGGACACTGGTGCAGGATCAGACAGTGTGGATCATGGGACACTTGACAGAATGGACACTGGTGCAGGATCAGACAGTGTGGATCATGGGACACTTGACAGAATGGACACTGGTGCAGGATCAGACAGTGTGGATCATGGGACACTTGACAGAATGGACACTGGAGCAGGATCAGACAGTGTGGATCATGAGACACTTGACAGAATGGACACTGGTGCAGGATCAGACAGTGTGGATCATGGGACACTTGACAGAATGGACACTGGTGCAGGATCAGACAGTGTGGATCATGGGACACTTGACAGAATGGACACTGGTGCAGGATCAGACAGTGTGGATCATGGGACACTTGATAGAATGGACACTGGTGCAGGATCAGACAGTGTGGATCATGGGACACTTGACAGAATGGACACTGGTGCAGGATCAGACAGTGTGGATCATGGGACACTTGACAGAATGGACACTGGTGCAGGATCAGACAGTGTGGATCATGGGACACTTGATAGAATGGACACTGGTGCAGGATCAGACAGTGTGGATCATGGGACACTTGATAGAATGGACACTGGTGCAGGATCAGACAGTGTGGATCATGGGACACTTGACAGAATGGACACTGGTGCAGGATCAGACAGTGTGGATCATGGGACACTTGACAGAATGGACACTGGTGCAGGATCAGACAGTGTGGATCATGGGACACTTGACAGAATGGACACTGGAGCAGGATCAGACAGTGTGGATCATGAGACACTTGACAGAATGGACACTGGTGCAGGATCAGACAGTGTGGATCATGGGACACTTGACAGAATGGACACTGGTACAGGATCAGACAGTGTGGATCATGGGACACTTGACAGAATGGACACTGGTACAGGATCAGACAGTGTGGATCGTGGGACACTTGACAGAATGGACACTGGTGCAGGATCAGACAGTGTGGATCATGAGACACTTGATAGAATGGACACTGGTGCAGGATCAGACAGTGTGGATCATGGGACACTTGACAGAATGGACACTGGTACAGGATCAGACAGTGTGGATCATGGGACACTTGACAGAATGGACACTGGAGCAGGATCAGACAGTGTGGATCATGAGACACTTGACAGAATGGACACTGGAGCAGGATCAGACAGTGTGGATCATGAGACACTTGACAGAATGGACACTGGTGCAGGATCAGACAGTGTGGATCATGGGACACTTGACAGAATGGACACTGGAGCAGGATCAGACAGTGTGGATCATGGGACACTTGACAGAATGGACACTGGTACAGGATCAGACAGTGTGGATCGTGGGACACTTGACAGAATGGACACTGGTGCAGGATCAGACAGTGTGGATCATGAGACACTTGATAGAATGGACACTGGTGCAGGATCAGACAGTGTGGATCATGGGACACTTGACAGAATGGACACTGGTGCAGGATCAGACAGTGTGGATCATGAGACACTTGACAGAATGGACACTGGAGCAGGATCAGACAGTGTGGATCATGGGACACTTGACAGAATGGACACTGGTGCAGGATCAGACAGTGTGGATCATGGGACACTTGACAGAATGGACACTGGAGCAGGATCAGACAGTGTGGATCGTGGGACACTTGACAGAATGGACACTGGTGCAGGATCAGACAGTGTGGATCATGGGACACTTGACAGAATGGACTCTGGTGCAGGATCAGACAGTGTGGATCGTGGGACACTTGACAGAATGGACACTGGTGCAGGATCAGACAGTGTGGATCATGGGACACTTGACAGAATGGACACTGGTGCAGGATCAGACAGTGTGGATCGTGAGACACTTGACAGAATGGACATTGGTGCAGGATCAGACAGTGTGGATCGTGAGACACTTGACAGAATGGACATTGGTGCAGGATCAGACAGTGTGGATCGTGAGACACTTGACAGAATGGACACTGGTGCAGGATCAGACAGTGTGGATCGTGAGACACTTGACAGAATGGACATTGGTGCAGGATCAGACAGTGTGGATCATGAGACACTTGACAGAATGGACACTGGAGCAGGATCAGACAGTGTGGATCATGAGACACTTGACAGAATGGACACTGGTGCAGGATCAGACAGTGTGGATCATGAGACACTTGACAGAATGGACATTGGTGCAGGATCAGACAGTGTGGATCGTGAGACACTTGACAGAATGGACATTGGTGCAGGATCAGACAGTGTGGATCATGAGACACTTGACAGAATGGACACTGGTGCAGGATCAGACAGTGTGGATCATGGGACACTTGACAGAATGGACACTGGTGCAGGATCAGACAGTGTGGATCATGGGACACTTGACAGAATGGACACTGGAGCAGGATCAGACAGTGTGGATCGTGGGACACTTGACAGAATGGACACTGGAGCAGGATCAGACAGTGTGGATCGTGAGACACTTGACAGAATGGACACTGGTACAGGATCAGACAGTGTGGATCGTGGGACACTTGACAGAATGGACACTGGTGCAGGATCAGACAGTGTGGATCATGAGACACTTGACAGAATGGACACTGGTGCAGGATCAGACAGTGTGGATCATGGGACACTTGACAGAATGGACACTGGAGCAGGATCAGACAGTGTGGATCATGGGACACTTGACAGAATGGACACTGGTACAGGATCAGACAGTGTGGATCATGGGACACTTGACAGAATGGACACTGGTGCAGGATCAGACAGTGTGGATCATGAGACACTTGACAGAATGGACACTGGAGCAGGATCAGACAGTGTGGATCATGAGACACTTGACAGAATGGACACTGGTGCAGGATCAGACAGTGTGGATCATGAGACACTTGACAGAATGGACACTGGAGCAGGATCAGACAGTGTGGATCATGGGACACTTGACAGAATGGACACTGGTGCAGGATCAGACAGTGTGGATCATGAGACACTTGACAGAATGGACACTGGAGCAGGATCAGACAGTGTGGATCATGGGACACTTGACAGAATGGACACTGGTGCAGGATCAGACAGTGTGGATCATGAGACACTTGACAGAATGGACACTGGAGCAGGATCAGACAGTGTGGATCATGGGACACTTGACAGAATGGACACTGGAGCAGGATCAGACAGTGTGGATCATGGGACACTTGACAGAATGGACACTGGTGCAGGATCAGACAGTGTGGATCATGAGACACTTGACAGAATGGACACTGGTGCAGGATCAGACAGTGTGGATCATGGGACACTTGACAGAATGGACACTGGTGCAGGATCAGACAGTGTGGATCATGGGACACTTGACAGAATGACACTGGTGCAGGTTCAGACTGTGTGGATGGGGGTAGTAGACCCAGTTGACCTGTCACCACAGATATTGTCACATGCAGTCCCAGGTGATGCGGTTCGACCTGAGGAAAATAGCTCCACCAATGCACAGTTAGCTTTTGGGGGATGGGTGTTTCCCGAGGGCCGTGCTCAATTCTGGGGGACGGCTTGGGTTATTTAGGACTCTGATGATAAATTGGGTGGGTTGTTGCTGGATGGAGTGGAATTCAAGTTCTACGGTCGTGATATCCGTCGTCTGGAGGAACATAGGCTGTGACTCCTTATATACCGGTTGGGAGACAGTGAGTTTCACCTGGTACGGGGGCAGTGGAACTACCGATCCCGCGTTGGGAACTTGAGGACTGAGGGCATTGTATATTGGCCATCTGCCTGGAGTTGCTGTGTGACCATGGATGGGGGCATTATTGAGGGAGCAGGCAGTTTGGAAGGGTTGAGATGTTTGCAGGCAAAATGAAGGGAGTGAGTGGGGAGTCGGACAGTATGGAAGAAATGGCTGCTGGGGCAAATGTTCGCTGTGGAGAGAGCGGACACAGAGGCAGGTGAGCAGTATGGAGGAGGGGGCAGTAAGGCGGGCAGCATTGAGGGAGCGAGTGGTGAGGTGGGTGGGCACAGAGCAGCATGATCATTAATCTACATGGGATAGATTTTTCTCGTTGCTGCTGAGATGAGGATTCATAATTAACAGCCCCGACGTTCTCGTTACCAAAGTAAAAATTGATTTTCATCATCCCGAGCCGTGTTTTATTGGTGCCGCCGTCCAGCTTGAATCAGAGATCGTGCGGAACAATAATTGCCAGTTTGGCAGAGAGAGAAAACTGCGTTTTCTTGGACGGGCACAAAGTGTAATAATGACAAGCATCCATTCTGCAAGAGACAAGGGCAATAAAGAGCGGAGCGCCCATCGCACAGCTGCTAATAGAAAAACTCTCATCGTAGGACGGCTCTGGATCTGTCAGGATAGGATCGAAAATCAGTATTAACTTGAGCACTGCTGCAGCAGGTTCATTTCAGGAGTGACTTTGGCCATGGTGGGGCAAAACCTTGAGCCTGGCCATTAACTAACCCATACATCTCATGATAGAGGTAATGGAAGAGGTCCAGGGTCTCTGCCTCGTATTTGACATTGATGCTTTCTGATACCTTCAATTTTGTCTGCTCTACTGCGACATCTATCCACCAGAAGGCTAAAAATGTAAAAAGTTATTCTTCATGTGCACGTAATGTACCAAACTCCCACCACACCAGTGCGCAATGCAACAGACCATGCACAATGTACCTGCTAAGGGAAAACGCAACAGACTGTGCCCCGACCATGCACGATGTACCTGCTAAGGGAAAACGCAACAGACTGTGCCCCGACCATGCACGATGTACCTGCTAAGGGAAAACGCAACAGACTGTGCCCCGACCGTGCACAATGTACCTGCTAAGGGAAAACACAACAGACTGTGCCACGACCGTGCACAATGTACCTGCTAAGGGAAAACGCAACACACTGTGCCCCGACCATGCACGATGTACCTGTTAAGAGAAAACGCAACAGACTGTGCCCCGACCATGCACGATGTACCTGTTAAGAGAAAACGCAACAGACTGTGCCCCGACCATGCACAATGTACCTGCTAAGGGAAAACGCAACACACTGTGCCCCGACCGTGCACAATGTACCTGCTAAGGGAAAACACAACAGACTGTGCCCCGACCATGCACGATGTACCTGCTAAGGGAAAACGCAACAGACTGTGCCCCGACCGTGCACAATGTACCTGCTAAGGGAAAACGCAACACACTGTGCCCCGACCGTGCACAATGTACCTGCTAAGGGAAAACACAACAGACTGTGCCACGACCGTGCACAATGTACCTGCTAAGGGAAAACGCAACAGACTGTGCCCCGACCGTGCACAATGTACCTGTTAAGAGAAAACGCAACAGACTGTGCCCCGACCGTGCACAATGTACCTGCTAAGGGAAAACACAACAGACTGTGCCACGACCGTGCACAATGTACCTGCTAAGGGAAAACGCAACACACTGTGCCCCGACCATGCACGATGTACCTGTTAAGAGAAAACGCAACAGACTGTGCCCCGACCATGCACGATGTACCTGTTAAGAGAAAATGCAACAGACTGTGCCCCGACCATGCACAATGTACCTGCTAAGGGAAAACGCAACACACTGTGCCCCGACCGTGCACAATGTACCTGCTAAGGGAAAACACAACAGACTGTGCCCCGACCATGCACGATGTACCTGCTAAGGGAAAACGCAACAGACTGTGCCCCGACCGTGCACAATGTACCTGCTAAGGGAAAACGCAACACACTGTGCCCCGACCGTGCACAATGTACCTGCTAAGGGAAAACACAACAGACTGTGCCACGACCGTGCACAATGTACCTGCTAAGGGAAAACGCAACAGACTGTGCCCCGACCGTGCACAATGTACCTGCTAAGGGAAAACGCAACAGACTGTGCCCCGACCATGCACAATGTACCTGTTAAGGGAAAACGCAACACACTGTGCCCCGCCCATGCACAATGTACCTGTTAAGGGATCACCTGGTGAGGTGGATTCTCTAAGCCATAGGTCAAGATGAGCATACAAAAATAGAGACAACAGTGCAATGCAATGCATCTAGACGGACATGTGGATCATCATGGACCAGGACAATATGGTAAGCGGGGTGGCAGACAATAAGTGGAGCAAGTAGTACAGATGAAGCAAAGTCGATACACATAGGAACTGTAGCAGTAAAAGAAACTGGTGTCTTCGGGCAGGTGAGCAGTTAATCACAGGAAAGCAGTCTGGTATCTGTCTGGTATGGCAGGTCAGTGGTTCAATACACAAGAAACTGAGAAGTAAATGCATTTTTGAATCTTCCAGCAGGCCAATGGTTAATAGCAGTGATGTAATCAATAAGTAAATGCAGTCTCGTATCTTCCAGCACAACAATGGTTAATAGCAGCAATGTAACAGAGATGTAAATGTAGTATTGCAATTTCCCGCTGGACATTGATTAATAGTACTGATGTAACAGAAAAATAAATTCAAACTGGAGACAGGCTTCAAGAGATCTGTTATCTTGATTGCAGCAGCCAGGTTGCAAGAAGTTGGTTCTTGTTGAGAGATTGGTGAGAAAGAAAAGCATCAAAGTAAACTGGATTGAGCTTGGAAATATCTTTGGTTATGGCATGGAAGTCAGGAGTAACACAGAGATGATGACAGACACCTGAGTAGAGCTGGACAAAGTGAAGTAACTGCAAACTCTTGACTATCTTGAGGCAACTGAAACAGTGCTACATAATACTCAAGCCACTGACCTCAAACAAAGCCGACCTTAAAAGTCCTATGGTGATGATGTCAGAGGAGTTCACCACGTTACCTTAGAAACCCATTGTGGACTGCTGAAAAGAAATGCGGCTATAGGAGAAGAGATCCAGGGACAGGTGAGTAACAGTAAGAAACCCTGCCTGACCATGCACAAGGTATCAGACTATGCACAGTGATATATCCACTTACAGTGTAGTGGATCATGCCTGACTATGTGTAAAGTGAC
The DNA here is from genome assembly GCF_046119375.1 of Phyllobates terribilis. Classification (NCBI taxonomy): domain Eukaryota; kingdom Metazoa; phylum Chordata; class Amphibia; order Anura; family Dendrobatidae; genus Phyllobates; species Phyllobates terribilis. The sequence continues at coordinate 5,832,163 of NW_027362766.1, read as the reverse complement.
CGAGAGCTGTAGCCGTGGTTGAGCTGCAGTCTGACACACATAGCTGAGTTTATGTTCCCCTGCCTTTCCCGTGACCTTCACGTTGAACGCATTTTGGGCAACAATAATTACTGGTTGGTCACACTTCTAGACCCACTCTAATAGGAGAACTTTATATCACTTATTACAGTGGCGGACAGGCCTAATAAAATGTTGCAGGACCTGAAGGCCCTTGTTGAAAAATTATTCCAAAAATCCCAGCTGAAAATGCGGGTGGCAGAGGTCACAGTTCATTTGACAACCAAGGAGTTCCTCCGTGATTCCTCTATGCCTTACAACTATTGGGTATCCAAGCTGGACACTTGGCATGAACTGTCTCTCTATGCCTGCCCTGCCGCTAGCGTCTCTTCAAATTGGTATTGGAGTGAATCCTAATTCTTGGCAGCCCTTGCACTTACTTCATATGCAATAACAGTACAGGAGACCCACTCCTAAATAATGAGATGGCCAATTCCAATCAATTCTATATTCTACAATATTAACTCTTATCGTATCGCACTATGGATAGCACATTACACGTATCCAGACAGGGATTATTGCCTAATACTCTTGCTGCTTCAAGCAAACAAAAAAAATGTATTCCCTATTGATACCGCTGTTACCTGCTTTTAGAATAGGGACCGGTGCTAGGTATCATCAGCTGGAAATGAGTGTCCATATTCTGGTCACATACTGTACATACAAAGTCCACAGTTCATAACTTGATTGATTCTTTCCATGCACTCGGTGACCGATTCATATTTCTTAATTGTGATCTGTAATTAGAATTGATGAAAGCAGGCAGGGTTGCTTGTGTTCCTTCACAGTTTGGTGATGCGATGTACCAAAAAAACCTCTTTGGAGCCAGTTAAATTCTATTTTTTATTGTACTATATTACCTCTCTTATCTGAGATTCGTGTACAGGTAACCTATTGCAGTTGGGACAGTGTCTTACAGGCATCAAGTCTGGGATTATTCTATTATGCTCCATGCTGAAAAAAGAATTCTACTCCCTAATGATAACACTGTTAGATGCTTTTAGAATAGGGACAGGTGCTAGATGGTACCATCAGCTGTAAAGGAGTGTTCATTCTGGTCGCATACATCTCTAGAACAATCCATAAATTGATTGATTTTTTCCATGCACTCGTTGACCTGTAATTAGAAACTGATGAAAGCAGGCAGGGTGTTCATATTCTGGTCACATACATATCTTCCACAGTGCATAACTTGATTGATGTGTTCCATGCACCCATTGACCGATTCATAATTTTACAGTGATCTGTATGCAGAAATGAATCAACATTGACAGAAATTTATCATAGTTGACAGAAATTCATTGAACTTGGCAGAAATTTTTCACATGTAACAGAATTAATCAAACTTAAAAAATTTTCTGATTTAATGTGTCCATTCGCAATTTCTTTGTAGCTTCTGTATGTAAGAGGTAGTGGTGGGAGACTTGATGCTACTGGAGCTGGAATTACCACTTCAGAACTCTCCAGTGCTTTGTTTCCATCCATTTCTGGGTGCTTCTTGAATTATGTTTGGGGTCATTGTCCTGCTGGAAGACCCATGACCTAGGATGCATAACCAGCTGTATGACACTGGGCACTACATTGCAAACCAAAATCCTTTGGGAATCTTCAGATTTTATGATGCCTTGCACACAGTCAAGGCACCCAGTGCCAGAGTCAGCAAAACAACCCTAAATATCTTTGAACCTCCACCATATTTGACTAGAAGTACTGTGTTCTTTTATTTGTAAGCCGCATTCAATTTACAGTAAACAGTTGAATGATGTGCTCTACCAAAAAACTCTATCTTGGTCTCATCTGGCCCTCTAAAAATAGTGGAGGCCACCTGCTGGCACCTTATAAATTGTGAGGGTCGTCTGCTGAACATCGAAATTTCAAACTTTAAAGAATATTCTTGAAAAAGAAAATTTGACCACCTCAGATGGATATGTTATATTGCAGTAACAGTACTGAGGGCCGACGGCTGGCTCTTTAACAATAGTAAGGGTCACCTGATAGCCCTGTAAAAGTAGGCTTTGTGACTTTCAGAGTCCCACCTTCATAAATGAAACAGGATGTGTCTGATCACGTGGGTAGATAAGGTAGTAAAATGTTAATATTACATTTACTGGTGAATGTATTTTTCCCTGTCGAAAGCAATGCAAAAGTGCAAAAACGCATCAAAAACACTACGTGTGAACATAGCCTAAGGTGTGGAGGAGTATTTTTGTTTTTGGTTATTTATTTTGCCTTATATACAAGTCATTACCCTGGAAATAATGTTCATTAACATTTTTTCAGGAAAATCCATTTTGGTTTTGTTTTTGTATGTTCTATTGTGAGTCCGTAAAAGTGGCGTAATACTCTGACAACGTTGCTGACAGCAGTGACCTGGGGGTTAGAAATGCTTCCAGGGGTCTTCCCCATGCTGTTCCCATGTAATTTCAGCACTGTTTCCATCAATTTCAGGCCCCCTTCAAACCTCCTGGGGGGCCGCCGAAAAAATGCTCGCGTTTCCCATTAACTCAAATTGGGCTCGTTACTCGGGTCGCGCACCCGAGCATTATGATTTCCTCGACCCGAGTAACGTGTACCTGAGCATTTTAGTGCTCGCTCATCACTAGTATATACAGTACATACCAAAAGTTTGGACACACCTTCTCATTTAAAGATTTTTCTGTATTTTCATGACTATAAAAATTGTACATTTACACTGAAGGCATCAAAACTATGAATTATCACATGTGGAATTATATACTTAACAAAAAAGTGTGAAACAACTGAAAATATGTCTTATATTCTAGGGTCTTCACAGTAGCCACCTTTTGCTTTGATGACGGCTTTGCACACTCTTGGCATTCTCTTGATGAGCTTCAAGAGGTAGTCACCGGAAATGGTTTTCACTTCACAGGTGTGCCCTGTCAGGTTTAATAAGTGGGATTTCTTGCCTTATAAATGGGGTTGGGACCATCAGTTGTGCTGTGCAGAAGTCTAGTGGATACACAGCTGATAGTCCTACTGAACAGACTGTTAGAATTTGTATTATGGCAAGAAAAAAGCAGCTAAGTAAAGAAAAACGAGTGTCCATCATTACTTTAAGAAATGAAGGTCAGTCAGTCTGAAAAATTGGAAAAACTTTGAAAGTGTCCCCAAGTGCAGTTGCAAAAACCATCAAGCGCTACAAAGAAACTGGCTCACATGAGGACCGCCCCAGGAAAGGAAGACCAAGAGTCACCTCTGCTTCTGAGGATAAGTTTATCCGAGTCACCAGCCTCAGAAATCGCAGGTTAACAGCAGCTCAGATTAGAGACCAGGTCAATGCCACACAGAGTTCTAGCAGCAGACACATCTCTACAACAACTGTTAAGAGGAGACTTTGTGCAGCAGCCTTCATGGTAAAATAGCTGCTAGGAAACCACTGCTAAGGACAGGCAACAAGCAGAAGAGACTTGTTTGGGCTAAAGAACACAAGGAATGGACATTAGACCAGTGGAAATCTGTGCTTTGGTCTGATGAGTCCAAATTTGAGATCTTTGGTTCCAACCACCGTGTCTTTGTGCGACGCAGAAAAGGTGAACGGATGGACTCTACATGCCTGGTTCCCACCGTGAAGCATGGAGGAGGAGGTGTGATGGTGTGGGGGGGCTTGCTGGTGACACTGTTGGGGATTTATTCAAAATTGAAGGCATACTGAACCAGCATGGCTACCACAGCATCTTGCAGCGGCATGCTATTCCATCCGGTTTGCGTTTAGTTGGACCATCATTTATTTTTCAACAGGACAATGACCCCAAACACCTCCAGGCTGTGTAAGGGCTATTTGGCCAAGAAGGAGAGTGATGGGGGGCTACGCCAGATGACCTGACCTCCACAGTCACCAGACCTGAACCCAATCGAGATGGTTTGGGGTGAGCTGGACCGCAGAGTGAAGGCAAAAGGGCCAACAAGTGCTAAGCATCTCTGGGAACTCCTTCAAGATTGTTGGAAGACCATTTCCGGTGACTACCTCTTGAAGTTCATCAAGAGAATGCCAAGAGTGTGCAAAGCAGTCATCAAAGCAAAAGGTGGCTACTTTGAAGAACCTAGAATCTAAGACATATTTTCAGTTGTTTCCCACTTTTTTGTTAAGTATATAATTCCATATGTGGTAATTCATAGTTTTGATGCCTTCAGTGTCAATGTACAATTTTCATAGTCATGAAAATACAGAAAAATCTTTATGCGTCCAAACTTTTGGTTTGTACTGTATATGATATTAAAGAACCAATATCACTAACCCTTATATCCATTGTAATATGGCCCCTGGACAGGTCCTTGAGGGAAGATATGTATCATTGAGGTTGGTAGCTTTGGTGATTTAAGCCGGGGAAAGCATGCTCCAGCACGTATAGTGCTTAGAGGGTTAATAGGGCGTATCAGGGCCAGGTTTTACGAGCAGTCATAAGAGGTGGGTGGGAATGACTGCTCACATATCCCCACCCCGGGGGCGTGATTTGGTATATAAAATGAGACCAGGTGTCTCATTCAGTGGTCTGTGTCTGGAGATTGGTGGATCTCCAGTGTGTTGGTCTGTGCTAAGGACTTAAGAACTTTAGTAAAAGGACAGGAACACACTAACAATGTGCACACCTAAACTAATAAGTACAATGTTATTGAAACATAACACACGTGACAAGGATTAAAACCATCTAAAAACAACACCACCACAGTAACAGGTTAAATAAGTAATATAAGGGGGGATTTCACTCAGGGTGCAGATTACATAGGGTATGCGAGCATAGACAGTATAGTAATAAAGTGCACAGTGCAGATACAGTGCTGTGTATATAACACGCTGATTCTCAGAAGGTGCAGAAATAGAAATTGTATGAACTCTATTCAGTTGTGTATATCACACAAGAACTTCCCAGTAATGCAGCTATATACTCTGTAGGCTTAGTGTATCCACCATACAATGATCAGTTATATACAGTATACACCACATGTGTTATAATCTGCAACATGAACTAAGGAAAGATAGGGGAAAGCTGTCCCTACAGTAAGACTAAGCTGAATCCCTACGGTGTAGCTAAGGCGAACACACCCGCCTTCGTCCTCGGCTAGTCTGAACGGCAACCTATAGCATTAAGGGAGGGGTCCCTAAAGGAACTAAGGACTAGGACAAAAAATGGGACACCTCCTAAACAGAGAAGTTGTTGCAGAACACAAAAAGACAAACTGACAAAAAGTACTAGAGGTCCCAGAAGGACCAAGCGAACTGACAGAGAAAGGCACCGAAGCACCAGGCTAGAGAAACAGTCAAACACTGAAGTCCAGCACAGCCAAAAGGGCGGAGCTGGAATATAAAGGCAGATGGTCACGTGACCGCAAAACACAAGATGGAAAAAACAAACAGGAGGGTTCCAAAAACATGTCAATCAACACAGCAAGTATTATACCCGCACAGAATCTTGTAAGATATCTATATTCAGATCACCATACCCAGATGTACCAAGGTCAGGCCTAAATATACTCAAATGATGTATCCATGAACATTATATATTGCATCTAGACAGCTCTAATCCTGCAGATATTATTATTATTTATTATTATAGCACCATTTATTCCATGGCGCTTTACATGTGAAAAGGGGGTATACATAGCAAAAACAATTACAAAAGTCTTGAACAAAAACGCAACGGCAAACTGGTACAGGAGGAGCGAGGACCCTGCCCGCGAGGGCTCACAATCTACAGGGGATGCGTGAGGACACAGTAGGTGAGGGTAGAGCTGGTCATGCAGCGGTATGGTGGAGTGGTGGTTACTGCAGGTTGTAGGCTTGTTGGAAGAGGTGGGTCTTCAGGTTCCTTTTGAAGGTTTCCACGGTAGGCGAGAGTCTGATGTGTTGAGGTAAAGAGTTCCAGAGTAGGGAGGAAGCACGGGAGAAATCTTGTATGTGATTGTGGGAAGAGGAGATAAGATGGGAGTAGAGAAGGAGATCTTGTGAGGATCGGAGGTTGCGTGCAGGTATGTACCGGGAGACTAGGTCACAGATATATGGAGGAGACAGGTTGTGAATGGCTTTGTATGCCATGGTTAGGGTTTTGAACTGGAGTTTCTGGGCAATACGGAGCCAGTGAAGCGTTTGACAGAGAGGAGAGGCCGGGGAATAGCAGGGGGACAGGTGGATTAGTCGGGCAACAGAGTTTAGGATGGATTGGAGGGGTGCGAGAGTGGTAGAAGGGAGGCCACAGAGCAGGAGGTTGCAGTAGTCGAGGCGGGAGATGATGAGGGCTTGCACTGGTGTTTTTGCAGATTCGTGGTTGAGGAATGTGCGGATCCGGGAGATATTTTTGAGTTGGAGTCGGCAGGAAGTGGAAAGGGCTTGGATAGGTGGTTTGAAGGAGAGATCAGAGTCCAGGGTTATCCCAAGGCAGTGAGCTTTTGGGACTGGGGAGAGTGGACAGCCATTGACTATGATGGATAGGTCAGATGGGGGGCCTGAGTGAGATGGTGGAAAGATGATGAATTCTGTTTTATCCATGTTGAGTTTTAGGAATCTAGCAGAGAAGAAGGATGAGATAGGGGACACACATTGTGGGATTCTGGTTAGTAAGGAGGAGATATCAGGTCCAGAGAGGTGGATCTGTGCGTCGTCAGCATAGAGGTGATACTGAAAGCCGTGCGACTCTATGAGCTGTCCCGGGCCGAAGGTGTAGATGGAGAAGAGCAGGGGTCCTAAGACTGAACCTTGGGGAACACCAACAGATAGCAGGTGAGATGAGGAGGTGGTGTGTTAGTGGGAGACACTGAATGTCCTGTCTTTTAAGCGTGAGGAGATCCAAGATAGGGCCAAGTCTTTGATACCAAGAGATGAGAGAGTCTGTAGTAAGAGGGAATGGTCTACTGTGTCACAGGCAGATGACAGGTCCAGAAGGAGGAGGACAGAGTAGTGTCACTTGGATTTGGCAGTTAGTAGGTCGTTGGTGACTTTAGTCAGGGCAGTTTCAGTAGAAAGGTGCGGTTGGAAGCCAGATTGTAAGCATTCAAAGAGGGAGCAAGAGGAGAGGTGGGAGGACAGTTCAGAATGGACGTGTTGTTCGAGTAGTTTTGAGGCATAGGGGAGAAGTGATATGGGGCGATAGCTAGTCAGAGAGGATGGGTCAACAGAGGGTTTTTTGAGGATGGGTGTGATCGAGGCACGTTTGAAGCATGAGGCACCAGTTGTTAGTGACAGGTTGAAGAGGTGGGTTAGAGTTGGGATGAAGACTGTAGTAAGGTTAGGGATGAGGTGGGACGGGATAGGGTCAAGTTCACAGGTGGTGAGGTGTGACTTGGAGAGTAAAGAGGAAAGTTGATCTTCCCTAATGGTGGAGAAGCTGGTTTTGGAGGAGGATGATTGAGTAGATATGAGGAGGGGCTGTGGCGCCTTTAGGCAAAAGCTTTGTCTGATGGTATCAATCTTCTGCTTGAAAAATGAGGCAAAGTCCTCGGCTGAGATGAGAGGAGAGGGAGGAGGCGCTAGGGTACGGAGGAGAGAATTGAAAGTGTTAAATAGCTGTTTAGGGTTGTGTGACATTGAGGATATGAGAGATGAGAAGTATGTTTGTTTTGCTGCAGTGAGTGTGGACTTGAAGGTAGTGAGGGACTGTTTGAATGTGATGAAGTGCTTGTTGGAGTGGGACCTTTTCCATCTCCGCTCAGCAACTCTGGAGGTCCGTCTCAGTTCTTTAGTCAGGCTGGTGTGCCAGGGTTGCCTGTTGATTGTGCGAGCTTTTGTATGTGTGAGGAGGGCGACCGAATTGAGGGCTGCAGCTCTTGTGGTGTTATATAAAGTGGCAGCAGCATCTGCATCGTGTAAGGAATTTATGTCTGTAAGAAGGAGAAGGGATTCAGAGAGTGAGTGTAGGTCGAGGTGTTTGAGATTTCTGCGAGGGTATGCAAGTTTGTGGAGTGGGGATTGTGCACCTGAGGAGGAGAGGGCAGAGAATGTTAGTAGGTTGTGCTCAGATAGAGGGAGAGGTGAGTTAGAGAGGTGAGATAGGGAACAGAGGCGGGTGAAGATGAGGTCCAGTGTGCGGCCATCTTTGTGGGTGGCTGTGGAAGACCATTGCAAAAAGACTGAAGGAGGAAGTGTGGGATAGAAGCTTAGAGACAGATGAGTGGGAAGTGTCAATGGGGATGTTGAAGTCGTCCATGATGATAGTGGGGATGTCAGCGGAAAGGAAATTAAGTAACCAGGTGGTGAAGTGGTTGAAGAAGGTGGTGGCTGGCCCTGGGGGGGGCGGTTAATGACAGCCGGTCTGAGGGGGAGTAGATGCGTAAACAGTATGCCCGAAAAAGGGGAAAGTAACAGAGGGCGTCAGTGGAATTGGGGAGAAGGAGCAGTTATCTGACAGGAGGATACCAACTCCTCCGCCATGATTTGCCACTGGAGCGGGAGGTTTGGGAAAGATGGAATCCACCATAGGCAAGTGTAGCTGGAGAAGCTGTATTAAAGGGGGTGAGCCAGGTTTCTTTGATGCCAAGGAAGGAGTTTGTTAGCAATGAAAAGATCATGGATGTAGGAAAGTTTGTTGCAGACAGAGCGAGCGTTCCTTAGAGCTCCTGTTAGTGGGACTGGGGAAGCGGGGGCTGGGCGGATGGGTATAAGGTTAGAGAGGGTACGGAAATTTGTGCTAGGTCATGGATAAGAGGTAGACATATAAGAGGTACAGTACAGACCAAAAGTTTGGACACACCTCGTTTAAAGATTTTTCTGTAATTTCATGACAATGAAAATTGTACATTCACACTGAAGGCATCAAAACTATGAATTACCACATGTGGAATTATATACTGAACAAAAAAGTGTGAAACAACTGAAAATATGTCTTATATTCTAGGTTCTTCACAGTAGCCACCTTTTGCTTTGATGACTGTCTTGGCATTCTCTTGATGAGCTTCAAGAGGTAGTCACCGGAAATGGTCTTCACTTCACAGGTGTGCCCTGTCAGGTTTAATAAGTGGGATTTCTTGCCTTATAAATGGAGTTGGGACCATCAGTTGTGTTGTGCAGAAGTCTGGTGGATACACAGCTGATAGTCCTACTGAATAGACTGTTAGAATTTGTATTATGGCAAGAAAAAAGCAGCTAAGTAAAGAAAAACAAGTGGCCATAATTACTTTAAGAAATGAAGGTCAGTCAGTGCGAAAGATTGGGCAAACTTTGAAAGTGTCCCCAAGTGCAGTTGCAAAAACCATCAAGCGCTACAAAGAAACTGGCTCACATGAGGACCGCCCCAGGAAAGGAAGACCAAGAGTCACCTCTGCTTCTGAGGATAAGTTTATCCGAGTCACCAGCCTCAGAAATCGCAGGTTAACAGCAGCTCAGATTAGAGACCAGGTCAATGCCACACAGAGTTCTAGCAGCAGACACATCTCTACAACAACTGTTAAGAGGAGACTTTGTGCAGCAGGCCTTCATGGTAAAATAGCTGCTAGGAAGCCACTGCTAAGGACAAGCAACACGCAGAAGAGACTTGTTTGGGCTAAAGAACACAAGGAATGGACATTAGACCAGTGGAAGTCTGTGCTTTGGTCTGATGAGTCCAAATTTGAGATCTTTGGTTCCAACCACCGTGTCTTTGTGCGACGCAGAAAAGGTGAACGGATGGACTCTACATGCCTGGTTCCCACCGTGAAGCATGGAGGAGGAGGTGTGATGGTGTGGGGGGGCTTTGCTGGTGACACTGTTGGGGATTTATTCAAAATTGAAGGCATACTGAACCAGCATGGCTACCACAGCATCTTGCAGCGGCATGCTATTCCATCCGGTTTGCATTTAGTTGGACCATCATTTATTTTTCAACAGGACAATGACCCCAAACACACCTCCAGGCTGTGTAAGGGCTATTTGACCAAGAAGGAGAGTGATGGGGTGCTACGTCAGATAACCTGGCCTCCACAGTCACCAGACCTGAACCCAATCGAGAAGGTTTGGGGTGAGCTGGACCGCAGAGTGAAGGCAAAAGTGCCAACAAGTGCTAAGCATCTCTGGGAGCTCCTTCAAGATTGTTGGAAAACCATTTCCGGTGACTACCTCTTGAAGCTCATCAAGAGAATGCCAAGAGTGTGCAAAGCAGTCATCAAAGCAAAAGGTGGCTACTGTGAAGACCCTAGAATATAAGACATATTTTCAGTTGTTTCACACTTTTTTGTTAAGTATATAATTCCACATGTGGTAATTCATAGTTTTGATGCCTTCAGTGTGAATGTACAATTTCCATAGTCAAGAAAATACAGAAAAATCTTTAAATGAGAAGGTGTGTCCAAACTTTTGGTTTGTACTGTATATGTCATAAAACAACCGAGGTCCCCATAACCTGTTAGTCAGAGCCTCACACCCCATGCGTATCGCTGCTATTTGGCTGCTTCCTTAGGGAAAATATAGGACTTGAGAACTAGACACTAACCGAAGCAGGCGAACCCGCAACATGTATGGACATTTTACTTTGTGTTTCCATTTTGTGCAGGAAAAGGCTGTTTTTTTGTTTTGCTTCCTGAGTGGTTTATGCTGTCTTAATAAACCAGCCTGGATATTCCAATGAAAACGCTGTCTTTGCCTACCAGCCGAATGAGTACCAAGCCCTGCACCATATATATTAATTATAACAGATCACAATTTAGTAGGAGTTGTATAACCAAAAACATACATAGGTAAATCCCATATAATAAATAGATGGATAAGGCACTCTAGGTAGCGGCTGTTTGTTACACGCACGCCTCTAGGTTCAGATGGGGCGAGACGGGTTTCATAAATTCGTTGGAATCCTGGTGGAACCATTACTCAGGGCGACCATAGGCTGCAGCTTCTCTCAGGCACACGATAGATTCAATTGCTGACCAGACACATCTGACAAGAGTCTTTTTCAACAGTTTAACAGTGGAGTTTAATCTGAAGCACGGCCAGTGCAATTCAGGGATATTACAGCAAAAATCTTCATTACAGTACAGTCTATTAAAGCAGGCACAGTAACGTCAGTCTCTTCAGTAGAATAATTCAGCACAGATTAGATCTCTTGGCAGCACACTTCTTTGCATAAACAGCAGGCTTTTCCTTCACAAGGACTCACTAGTACACAGCATTCTTTATCCTGCATGGAGATGTAGGATGGGAGGGTTTGATGAGGGAGTTGATCCCTGTGACACTATTCCTTCCAGTCCTTATCTTTCTGCCCGATGATACTCCACACAGTTAGCTCAGGGAGTCTATCTAACCTGTGTTTAACTTCCCTCCTGATCCCTCCAAGGGGTCTCTATCAAAGATTCATTTCTTGGTGGGTGTACTCCTCTTCTTTTTTTTTTTCCTCTCCTGCATGACTGACCAATCATAAGAGGCGTCAACTAAGGGGAAAAAAAAATCTCCCATTTTAAAAAAATGCTTAGAACATGTGATGACTGTTCCCTTGTCTTCTGTGAGATACAGATCATAGAATCATAGAATCATAGAATCATAGAATGGTAGAGTTGGAAGGGACCTCCTGGGTCATCTGGTCCAACCCCCTGCTCAAAGCAGGATTCACTAAATCATCTCAGACAGATGTCTGTCCAGCCTCTGTTTGAAGACGTCCATTGAAGGGGAACTCACCACCTCTCGTGGCAGCCTGTTCCACTCATTAATCACCCTAACTGTCAAAAAGTTTTTTCTAATATCTAATCTGTGTCTCCTCCCATTTAGTTTCATCCCATTGCTTCTAGTCTTTCCTTGTGCAAATGAGAATAAAGATGATCCTTCTACAATGTGACAGCCCTTGACATATTTGTAGACAGCTATTAAGTCTCCTCTCAGTCTTCTTTTTTGCAAGCTAAACATTCCCAAATCCTGCAACCGTTCCTCATAGGACATGGTTTGCAGACCAGTCACCATTCTGGTCGCTCTTCTCTGAACTTGCTCCAGTTTGTCTATGTCTTTTTTAAAATGTGGTGCCCAAAACTGTACACAGTATTCCAGATGAGGTCTGACCAAAGAGGAGTAAAGACCGATAATGACTTCACGTGATCTAGACTGTATGCTTCTGTTAATACATCCCAGAATTGTATTTGCCTTTTTTGCTGCTGCATCACACTGTTGACTCATGTTCAGTCTATGATCTATTAGTATACCTAAGTCTTTTTCACATGTACTGTTGCTTAGCTCTATTCCTCCCATTCTGTATATGCTTTTTTCATTTTTATTGCCCAGATGTAGTACTTTGCATTTTTCCCTGTTAAAAACCATTCTGTTGGTTGCTGCCCACTGCTCCAGTTTATTTAGGTCTTTTTGAATCCTCTCTCTCTCTTCTCTAGTATTAGCTATCCCTCCTAGCTTTGTGTCATCAGCAAATTTAATCAGTTTACCCTCAATTCCTTCATCTAAATCATTGATAAAGATGTTGAACAATACAGGTCCCAGGACGGAGCCCTGTGGTACCCCACTTGAGACATTCATCCAGCTGGATGTGAAGCCATTTACAACCACCCTTTGAGTCCGATCACTAAGCCAGTTATGAATCCACCTAACAGTTGCCTGGTCCATTGCATACTTGGTCATTTTTTCAATAAGGATGGTGTGAGATACTTTGTCAAATGCTTTGCTGAAGTCAAGATATACTATATCTACAGCATTTCCCTGATCCACCCAGTCAGTGATTCTGACACACCACCTTTCTCTACAGCTCCAGCCAGAACTGTAAACAACTCCTCCACAATCCCCCTGGGGCTCTGCTAACCACTATCTGTCTCCTGTGACTGTGTTAACGCTTATAGTTGCTGGATGCTTTTGAAGCCACAGCACTACTTCTGCATTTCACATGTTCTTGAGCTCCAGATGTTGCAGGATAATAGATTCTCCCCAACTGCAACTTGAACTTGACCTTGGATATCAAACTTCCCTATCTCACTTCTATTAGGAAGCAGTCCCCTTTTTACTGGGGCTTTCCCAGTCCACTATAGTTTAGTCCCAAACTTTTAGCTATGTCTTCTCCTATTATCATTACTATACATACTACTTCCTAGTCTGTCTTTATCCTAAGCATTGAACTATATCTTATCCTTCACTATACAGTAAGCAATCTTTATTGAGCAAAATTGTAAAGTTAAAACCACACGATGCTACACATCGAGGACACAATCCTCCACCAATCTATTTTTTTAAAATATGTTATGTATTATACAAAAATATTTTAAATATCCTTATATTAATTCTGACCCTTTAATAAAGTGACTAGTGCATCTTGGAATAATCAGTAATTAGTTCCCAATCAGATAATACCTTAAAAAGCTGTTTAGATAAACATAATCAAAATCTATAGCCCCAGTGGGACATCTATACAGGTAAGCCTAAAAGGCAACTACATACTTCATATAGAGGATTTGTACTTTCAATAGTTAGTGGTGGCTGGCATGTGTCCTCGCACCCCTACGCGCGTTTCGCCCTTTCTTCGTCGGGGGGCGTGTTCTAGGGTAATTAAGCGTTATAATATACAGGGGCATCTCACAAAATTAGAACATCATCAAAAAGTTAATTTATTTCAGTTATTCAATGCAAAAAGTGAAACTCATATTATATAGAGTCATTATACACAGAGAGATCAATTATATAGAGTCACTACACACAGAGTGATCTATTATATAGAGTCATTACACACAGAGGGATCTATTATATAGAGTCATTACACACAGAGGGATCTATTATATAGAGTCATTACACACAGAGGGATCTATTATATAGAGTCATTACACACAGAGTGATCTATTATATAGAGTCATTACACACAGAGCGATCTATTAAATAGAGTCATTACACACAAAGCGATCTATTATATAGAGTAATTACACAAAGAGGGATCTATTATATAGAGTCATTACACACAGAGGGATCTATTATATAGAGTCATTACACAAAGAGGGATCTATTATATAGAGTCATTACACACAGAGGGATCTATTATATAGAGTCATTACACACAGAGTGATCTATTATATGGAATCATTACACACAAAGGGATCTATTATATAGAGTCATTACACGCAGAGGAATCTATTATATAGAGTCATTACAGACAGAGGGGTCTATTATATAGAGTCATTACACACAGAGGGATCTATTATATAGAGTCATTACACACAGAGGGATCTATTATATAGAGTCATTACACGCAGAGGGATCTATTATATAGTCATTACACACAGAATGATCTATTATATAGAGTCATTACACGCAGAGGGATCTATTATGTAGAGTCATTACACGCAGAGGGATCTATTATATAGAGTCATTACACACAGAGGGATCTATTATATAGAGTCATTACACACAGAGGGATCTATTATATAGAGTCATTACACGCGGAGGGATCTATTATATAGAGTCATTACACACAGAGGGATCTATTATATAGAGTCATTACACACAGAGGGATCTATTATATAGAGTCATTACACACAGAATGATCTATTATATAGAGTCATTACACACAGAGGGATCTATTATATAGAGTCATTACACACAGAGGGATCTATTATATAGAGTCATTACACACAGAGGGATCTATTATAGAGTTATTACACACAGAGGGATCTATTATATAGAGTCATTACACACAGAGGGATCTATTATATAGAGTCATTACACACAGAGGGATCTATTATATAGAGTCATTACACGCGGAGGGATCTATTATATAGAGTCATTACACACAGAGGGATCTATTATATAGAGTCATTACACACAGAGGGATCTATTATATAGAGTCATTACACACAGAATGATCTATTATATAGAGTCATTATACACAGAGCGATCTATTATATAGAGTCATTACACACAGAGGGATCTATTATATAGAGTCATTACACAGAATGATCTATTATATAGAGTCATTACACACAGAGTGATCTATAATATAGAGTCATTACACACAGAGGGATCTATTATATAGAGTCATTACACACAGAGGGATCTGTTATATAGAGTCATTACACACAGAGGGATCTATTATATAGAGTCATTACACACAGAGGAATCTATTATATAGAGTCATTACACGCAGAGGGATCTATTATATAGAGTCATTACAGACAGAGGGGTCTATGATATAGAGTCATTACACACAGAGGGATCTATTATATAGAGTCATTACACACAGAGGAATCTATTATATAGAGTCATTACACGCAGAGGGATCTATTATATAGTCATTACACACAGAATGATCTATTATATAGTTATTACACACAGAGGGATCTATTATATAGAGTCATTACACGCGGAGGGATCTATTATATAGAGTCATTACACACAGAGGGATCTATTATATAGAGTCATTACACACAGAATGATCTATGATATAGAGTCATTACACACAGAGTGATCTATTATATAGAGTCATTACACACAGAATGATCTATTATATAGTCATTACACGCAGAGGGATCTATTATATAGAGTCATTACAGACAGGGATCTATTATTTAGAGTCATTACACGCAGAGCGATCTATTATATAGAGTCATTACACACAGAGGGATCTATTATATAGAGTCATTACACAGAGAGGGATCTATTATATAGAGTCATTACACACAGAGTGATCTATTATATAGAGTCATTACACACAGAGGGATCTTATATATAGTGTCATTACACACAGAGTGATCTATTATATAGAGTCATTACACAAAGAGGGATCTATTATATAGAGTCATTACACACAGAGGGATCTATTATATAGAGTCATTACACACAGAGCGATCTATTATAAAGAGTCATTACACGCAGAGCGATCTATTATATAGAGTCATTACACGCAGAGGGATCTATTATATAGAGTCATTACACACAGGGATCTATTATATAGAGTCATTACACACAGAGGGATCTATTATATAGAGTCATTACACACAGAGGGATCTATTATATAGTGTCATTACACGCAGAGCGATCTATTATATAGAGTCATTACACGCAGAGGGATCTATTATATAGAGTCATTACACACAGAGGGATCTATTATATAGAGTCATTACACACAGAGGGATCTATTATATAGAGTCATTACACAAAGAGCGATCTATTATATAGAGTCATTACACGCAGAGGGATCTCTTATATAGAGTCATTACACACAGAGGAATCTATTATATAGAGTCATTGCACACAGAGCGATCTATTATATAGAGTCATTACACACAGAGCAATCTATTATATAGAGTCATTACACACAGAATGATCTATTATATAGAGTCATTACACACAGAGGGATCTATTATATAGAGTCATTACACACAGAATGATCTATTATATAGAGTCATTACACACAGAGGGATCTATTATATAGAGTCATTACACACAGAGGGATCTATTATATAGAGTCATTACACACAGAGGGATCTGTTATATAGAGTCATTACACGCAGAGCGATCTATTATATAGAGTCATTACACGCAGAGGGATCTACTATATAGAGTCATTACACGCAGAGGGATCTATTATATAGAGTCATTACACACAGAATGATCTATTACATAGAGTCATTACACACAGAGGGATCTATTATATAGAGTCATTACACACAGAGGGATCTATTATATAGAGTCATTACACACAGTGATCTATTATATAGAGTCATTACACACAGAGGGATCTATTAAATAGAGTCATTACACACAGAGGGATCTATTATATAGTCATTACACACAGAGGGATCTATTATATAGAGTCATTACACACAGAGGGATCTATTATATAGAGTCATTACACAAAGAGGGATCTATTATATAGAGTCATTACACACAGAGGGATCTATTATAAACAGTCATTACACGCAGAGGGGTCTATTATATAGAGTCATTACACACAGAGGAATCTATTATATAGAGTCATTACACACAGAGGGATCTATTATAAACAGTAATGACACACAGAGGGATCTATTATATAGAGTCATTACACACAGAGGGATCTATTACATAGAGTCATTACACACAGAGGGATCTATTATATAGAGTCATTACACGCAGAGGGGTCTATTATATAGAGTCATTACACACAGAGGCATCTATTATATAGAGTCATTACACACAGAGGGATCTATTATATAGAGTCATTACACAGAATGATCTATTATATAGAGTCATTACACACAGAGTGATCTATAATATAGAGTCATTACACACAGAGGGATCTATTATATAGAGTCATTACACACAGAGGGATCTGTTATATAGAGTGATTACACACAGAGGGATCTATTATATAGAGTCATTACACACAGAGGAATCTATTATATAGAGTCATTACACGCAGAGGGATCTATTATATAGAGTCATTACAGACAGAGGGGTCTATGATATAGAGTCATTACACACAGAGGGATCTATTATATAGAGTCATTACACACAGAGGAATCTATTATATAGAGTCATTACACGCAGAGGGATCTATTATATAGTCATTACACACAGAATGATCTATTATATAGTCATTACACACAGAGGGATCTATTATATAGAGTCATTACACACAGAGGGATCTATTATATAGAGTCATTACACACAGAGGGATCTATTATATAGAGTCATTACACACAGAGGGATCTATTATATAGAGTCATTACACGCAGACGGATCTATTATAGAGTCATTACACACAGAATGATCTATTATATAGAGTCATTACACGCAGAGGGATCT
Organism: Phyllobates terribilis; assembly: GCF_046119375.1. Taxonomy (NCBI): domain Eukaryota; kingdom Metazoa; phylum Chordata; class Amphibia; order Anura; family Dendrobatidae; genus Phyllobates; species Phyllobates terribilis. Next base: position 5,814,435 of record NW_027362766.1, on the reverse strand, counting down.
ATTATGTAGAGTCATTACACACAGAGGGATCTATTATATAGTGTCATTACACACAGAGTGATCTATTATATAGAGTCATTACACACAGAGGGATCTATTATATAGAGTCATTACACACAGAGGAATCTTTTATATAGAGTCATTACACGCAGAGGGATCTATTATAGAGTCATTACAGACAGAGGGGTCTATGATATAGAGTCATTACACACAGAGGAATCTATTATATAGAGTCATTACAAGCAGAGGGATCTATTATATAGTCATTACACACAGAATGATCTATTATATAGTTATTACACACAGAGGGATCTATTATATAGAGTCATTACACGCGGAGGGATCTATTATATAGAGTCATTACACACAGAGGGATCTATTATATAGAGTCATTACACACAGAGGGATCTATTATATAGAGTCATTACACACAGAATGATCTATGATATAGAGTCATTACACACAGAGTGATCTATTATATAGAGTCATTACACACAGAATGATCTATTATATAGTAATTACACGCAGAGGGATCTATTATATAGAGTCATTACACACAGGGATCTATTATTTAGAGTCATTACACACAGAGGGATCTATTATATAGAGTCATTACACACAGAGGGATCTATTATATAGAGTCATTACTAGTGTTGAGCATTCCGATACTGAAATATCGGGTATCGGCCGATATTCGCGGTATCGGAATTCCGATACTTAATTCCGATACTATTGCAATATCGTATACCGGAATCGGAAGTTCCCATAATGCAATGAGACATTTTCATTTTATTCAGCCAATGAGGATCCTAAGAAGTGTGGGCACATCCTGTTAGGCATGTAGGCATCTTAACTAATGGCATGGCTGTGATTGGCTGCTGAAATGATGTCATGATGCACTATAAAAGCCACCGCCGCCATTTTGAGCTCACTCTGCTGTGAATTCAGTTAGGGATAGGACGCTGTTGTTCTGAGGGACAGTTTTAGCTACCTATTTGCTCTATACTGCTTTACCCAAGCTACTTTCTAAATCACTGTGCCTTGCAGTGCTAGTGCACAGTTCCCTGTGCTGTTCACCGCTATCTGCAAGGTCTGTGTGTGTGAGTGCAGCTCACCCTGTAGTGTGTGCTTCAGCCAAGTCTGGTTGTAGTGCACTCAGTGTGTGTCACTGCCTCATACATTGTCCTTTTTTGCCAATTCATAATTTTTCCTGATATCTCCTATTAGTGTGGTGGTTCCATCTGTATTCAGCTAAATTGGTTCCAAACACACTATATAGGAGTAGATAGAGAAATTTTTTTCCGTCTTGCAGCACTAGTGCACAGTGCTCTGCATCTGTACTGTTCACCGCTGTCTGCAAGGTCTGGTGTGTGAGTGCAGCTCACCCTGTAGTGTGTGCTTCAACCCCGTCTGGTTGTAGTGCACTCAGTGTGTGTCACTGCCTCATACATTGTCCTTTATTGCCAATTCATAATTTTTCCTGATATCTCCTATTAGTGTGGTGGTTCCATCCATATTCAGCTAAATTGATTCCAAACACACTATATAGGAGTAGATAGAGGAGCCTTTCTGCAGCATTGGGCCCTGCAGCCCCAGCCAGATTAGTATTAGCCTATTTTTTGCAGCCTCATCTATTGCATTGTAGGTTACCTTCCTACATTGTAATAGCTACAAAAAGTTTGTGATACTATCGTTATTACATCTTTAGGCACATCCAGTGTCTTTTTGTGACAAAAAAAACCTAAATAAAGTTCACCAAACACTCCACTTTACAGTTGTGTAGGCCACATTAGCTCATATTAAAGTCTAGTCCACACTTTATAAAATTAGTGTTTCTTATACCTGTTAGCAGCTGTTCAGGAATAAGCACACTAAGCCCTTAGTACTTTTCTGCCTATCTTTATCAGTCTACCAAGATGAAGAAGGCAGGGAGTAAGGCATGTGGTCGTGGTCGTGGGCGTGGGCGTGGAGTTTCTGCAGGGAGAGGACGTGAGGATTCTGTGCCTGCAGGGAGAGGACGTGGGGATTCTGTGCCTGCTGCGGGCACCAGTGACTCAGCATCCCCCAGTTTTACCAGGGAACAGTCCTTTATGCGCAGCTTTGTAGGAGCTAGCCGTACCCCACTGCTGCGCGAGGACCAAATTGAAGCCGTTGTCGGATGGATGGCAGCTAACGCATCGACTTCAATTAGTTCCAGATCCTCTCAGGTCCTGAGCACTGAAGAGCACCCATCTGTCTCTTCACCACCTGCCAAATTGCCCAGGCAGTCAGAGAGCCCTGGACAGGAGCCATCTCTACTTCTGTTCTCTGAATCTCTTGGCTTGGAAAGAGGGGGCCAGCCAAGCAGAATTCGAGAATTTGAAGAAGAGGTAGTATGCAGTGATGCGCAACCGTTTTGTCTCTCTGAATCTGAAGAGGCGGGTGGGCCAGTGCCTATGGTCAGCAGCACACCTCAGTACGCATCTGATGATGAGACTCAGGTGCCACTTTCTGGTGCGTACTGTGCTGTCGAGACTACCCAGGAGAAGCAGTTGTTTGAAGAGGGTGGTGTAGATGATGAGGTCCTTGACCCATCATGGCGTGAGGGACAGGAAGGTGGTGGGAGCAGCTCTGAGGAAGAGATTCCCCGAACGGCCCAAAAAGGAGGGAGAGGGAGGGGGCAGACTTGGTTGCCTGTAGCCTCCACTTCGGCACCCATTAGGAGCATGGCTCTTCCAAAATCCAAAGCGGGCGCTCCCTAGACTTGCAGTGCCTGGTCCTTTTTTGACACAGTTGCAGATGACATTTGCTTTGTCAAATGCAAGCTGTGTAATCAGAAGGTGAAAAGAGGGAAAAGTGTCAGCAACCTCAATACCACAAATATGTGGAAACATGTGCGGACCAAGCACGTGGTGGAGTTACACAAACACACTGAAGACCTAGGCCAACCTACAGCGCCACCTACCACCTCTTCAGCTCGTGTTGTAGCCTCTTCCTCCAGCTCACACACAGCTGGTTCGGCTTCCTCACAGGATCGCCATGGAAGAATCTCTGGCACTGTTGTACAGAGACACAGTGTAATTCCACCCACAGCACCACTTTCCCAGTCATCCTCACACTCCCAGGCCAGTCTACAGCCATCGTTAGCACAGGCATGGGAGAAAAGGCGCCCATACTCGGCAAACCACCCCCGAGCACAGGCTCTGAATGCTGGCATTGCTAAACTACTGGCCCTTGAAATGCTATCATTCAGGCTGGTGGAGACTGACACATTCCGTAACTTTATGGCATTGGCAGTCCCACAATACAACGTGCCCAGCCGCTTTTATTTCAGCAGGCAAGCCGTCCCTGCCCTGCAACATCATGTGGAGGGAAAAATTAAACATGCGCTACAAAACGCCGTCAGTAGCAAGGTCCACCTGACCACTGATGCGTGGACCAGTAAGCATGGACAGGGACGATACCTTTCCCTCACTGCCCATTGGGTAAATGTTGTGGAGCCGGGTACAGATCTTGAGAGTGGCGCTGTACGTGTTCTGCCAACTCCAAGGATTGCAGGAATCCAGTCTGTACACATTGACTCCTCCTCATACTCCAGTTCCTCTGAATCAGCGCTGCAGGAGCCGTCACGGTCTACCTCCACATCGACCCGTGAACGGTTACCTGTTATGATGACCGATATGAGCACAGCCGTGGCCAAACGTCAACAGGCCGTATTAAAATTAATTTCTTTGGGGAATCGAAGCCACACAGCGCAGGAGCTCTGGAATGCCATCAAGCAGCAGAGTGACGTGTGGTTTGTGCCAGCGAATCTCCAGCCAGGCATGGTAGTGTGTGACAATGGCCGAAATCTGGTGGCAGCTCTGGGCCTAGGCAACCTCACTCACATCCCATGTCTGGCACATGTGCTCAACTTGGTCGTGCAGAGTTTTTTGAGGGACTATCCGGATCTTGATGCACTGCTTCACAAGGTCCGCATAGAGTGCGCTCACTTGCGGCGTTCCAGCAATGCAAGATCACGCATTGCAGCTCTGCAGCGCCGATTATGTCTTCCGGAACATCGCATCATATGTGACCTACCCACCAGGTGGAATTCAACGTTACATATGTTGGAGAGGTTGTGTGAGCAGCAGGCAGCAGTAATGGAGTACCAGCTGCAGCAGGCGCAAACAAGTCGCAGTGCGCGCCGTTCACACTTCACCACCACTGAGTGGGCCTCTATGAAGGACATTTGCCACGTTTTGCGTGCCTTCGATTATTCCACGCGGATGGCGAGTGCAGATGATGCACTAGTCAGCATGACTATCCCCCTTATCTGCCTGCTTGAAAAAACACTGCAAGCACTAAGGGACGAGGTTTTGGAAGAGGTGGAGGATGAGGAGTCACAAATGCCATCTGCTTCTCTACAGTCTGCGCAACGTGGTTCCTCACAAAGGCCTAGGCAGGGGACACTTTGTGAGGAGGATGAGGAGGAGTCAATGGATGAGGAAGACATCTGTCCAGAGGAGGGAGGTACACAATGCTCTAGTAGTCAGTATCTAGAGCGAGGGTGGGGTGATGCAGAGCAGGCAGAGATCACGCCTCAAGCAGGGGACAGCGTTTCTTGGCCAGTTGGCAGTCTGCAGCACATGGTTGATTTCATGCTGCAGTGCCTCAGAAACGACCGCCGCATCGCCCACATTCTCAACACGGCTGATTATTGGGTGTCCACCCTCCTAGATCCTCGCTACCGGGACAACTTACAAAGCCTCATAACACCATTGAACCGGGAGCGTAAAATGCGGGAGTACCAAGACGCACTGGTGCATTCCATCATGTTCTCCATTCCAACCGAGAGCAGTGCTGCTAGTGCTTTACAAAGCAGCTCAGTGCGTCGAGGCAGTGGAGGAAGCTCTGCACAAAGAGGGAGCAGAAGCAGCGCCTCAGCACAAGGCAAGACCAGTATGGCCGAAATGTGGCAAAGTTTTGTGTCCCCGCCGCCACAAATGTCTACACCATCACAGACAGCTCCAGTCAGCAGGAGGCAACGTTTCCGTCAGATGGTGACAGACTACATGTCTTGCCCTCTTAGTGTACTCCCAGACGGCTCTTCTCCCTTCAAGTTTTGGGTCTGTAAGCTGGATACATGGCCAGAGCTTAGTCAGTATGCACTGGAGGTGCTAGCTTGCCCTGCTGCTAGTGTATTATCGGAACGCGTCTTTAGTGCCGCAGGTGGTGTACTAACAGACCGTCGCATGCGACTATCCTCCGATAACGTTGACCGGCTTACTTTTCTCAAAATGAACAAGGCCTGGATCTCTCATGAATTTGCCAGTCCTCTTCCAGAATAAATAATTGGTTGGCAACAGTATCCAGGTCTCCTGTTCTGTTCATGTTTCTACCACCTGAACTGTAATCCCTGAGCTCCAACACCGCCAGTTGGCGCTCGGAAGTGCCGTCTGCACAGTCAACACTTGCTGCCGTGTTATTGGGGTTCAGTAACGTCAGCTGTTCTCCTGCTGTGCGGACGGCAATTTCTCCTGATTTGTCCACATCCACTGTACTACACATTTTAAAGTTGCTCGAATTACACCTCTGGCTCCTCTGTTTTCATTCTTATCCCTGGGCTCCAGCACCGCCAGTTGGCGCTCGGAAGTGCCGTCTGCACAGTCAACACTTGCTGCGGTGTTATTGGGGTTCGGTAACGTCAGCTGTTCCCCTGCTGTGTTCACGGCAATTTCTCCTGCTCTGTCCATATTCACTGTGCTACTTATTTAAAACTTGCTCCAATTACACCTCTGGCTCCTCCGTTTTTAGTATTTACCCTGGGCTCCAATACCGCTAGTTGCTGCTCAGAAGTGCCGTCTGCACAGTCAACGCTTGCTCCAGTGTTATTGGGATTCAGTAACGTCAGCTGATCCCCAGCTGTGTGTCCGGCAAATTCTCCTGCTTTGTCCACATCCACTGTAGTACGGATTTAAAACCTCCTCCAAATACACCTCTGGCTCTTCTGTTTTTAGTATTTACCCTGGGCTCCAGCACCGCCAGCTGGTTCTCGGCAGTTCCATTGGCTCTTGTACCTTCTGCTACCCATCCGGGTTCCAGTACCGTCAGCTGGTTCTCGGCAGTGTCTTTGGCACGGGTACTCCCTCCTGCCCAGCCTGGTTCCAGCACGCCAGCTGTTTCCGGGTAGTGTCAACGTCACTTTGCCTCCAATGCGTTGTCCTGTCGTGTTGCGGTCGGGTTAGCCGACTCTATGGTGCCTGCAGTTTAGGTGACTCCTATGTGGGCTGCGGGATCTGGCAATGAAGGCTGGTTCCATAGTGCCAATAGGACAAGCACCCTCTGTAGGACTGTGGGTTTTGGTAACTGCGGCCGGCTCGCGGCCTTGAACTTTTTTTTTACATGGGTACCTTCTGCTACCCATCCGGGTTCCAGTACCGTCAGCTGGTTCTCGGCAGTGCCTTTGGATTAGGTGCCTCCTTCTCGGTATCCAAGTTCCACCAACGTCTGCTGGTCCTTGGTAGTGCTTTCTGGCACAGGTACCTCCTGCTTAGTAACCGAGTTCCAGTAACATCAGCTGGTCCTCGGTAGTTCCATTGGCTCTTGTACCTTCTGCTACCCATCCGGGTTCCAGTACCGTCAGCTGGTCCTCGGTAGTTCCATTTGCTCTTGTATCTTCTGCTACCCATCCGGGTTCCAGTACCGTCAGCTGGTTCTCGGCAGTGTCTTTGGCACGGGTACTCCCTCCTGCCCAGCCTGGTTCCAGCACGCCAGCTGTTTCCGGGTAGTGTCAACGTCACTTTGCCTCCAATGCGTTGTCCTGTCGTGTTGCGGTCGGGTTAGCCGACTCTATGGTGCCTGCAGTTTAGGTGACTCCTATGTGGGCTGCGGGATCTGGCAATGAAGGCTGGTTCCATAGTGCCAATAAGACAAGCACCCTCTGTAGGACTGTGGGTTTTGGTAACTGCGGCCGGCTCGCGGCCTTGAACTTTTTTTTTACATGGGTACCTTCTGCTACCCATCCGGGTTCCAGTACCGTCAGCTGGTTCTCGGCAGTGCCTTTGGATTAGGTGCCTCCTTCTCGGTATCCAAGTTCCACCAACGTCTGCTGGTCCTTGGTAGTGCTTTCTGGCACAGGTACCTCCTGCTTAGTAACCGAGTTCCAGTAACATCAGCTGGTCCTCGGTAGTTCCATTGGCTCTTGTACCTTCTGCTACCCATCCGGGTTCCAGTAACATCAGCTGGTCCTCGGTAGTTCCATTGGCTCTTGTACCTTCTGCTACCCATCCGGGTTCCAGTACCGTCAGCTGGTTCTCGGCAGTGCCTTTGGATTAGGTGCCTCCTTCTCGGTATCCAAGTTCCACCAACGTCTGCTGGTCCTTGGTAGTGCTTTCTGGCACAGGTACCTCCTGCTTAGTAACCGAGTTCCAGTAACATCAGCTGGTCCTCGGTAGTTCCATTGGCTCTTGTACCTTCTGCTATCCATCCGGGTTCCAGTACCGTCAGCTGGTCCTCGGTAGTTCCTCAGCTTTCTTGTACCTTCTGCTACATTTCCAAGTTCAAGCTTTTTGAAATGGTTCTTGGTAATCACTCTGGATCTCCCTGACGAGGACCCTGAAGACGAGGACCCTGAAGACCAACCCTAAGAAGACGAGGACCCCGAAGACAATGACCCTGAAGACGAGGACCCTGAAGACCACCCCGAAGAAGACGAGGACCCTGAAGACCACCCCGAAGAAGACGAGGACCCTGAAGACCACCCCGAAGAAGACGAGGACCCCGAAGACGAGGACCCAGAAGACCAACCCGAAGAAGACGAGGACCCCGAAGACGAGGACCCCCGAAGACGACGACCCTGAAGACCACCCCGAAGAAGACCAAGAAGATGACCCTGAAGAAGTTGACCAAGAAGACAAAGAAGAGAAGACAAGCACCAAGATACAGAAAAACAAGAGACAGAAAACCAAGAAGCAGAAATACAAGAAGCTGCAGAACAAAAAGCGGAAGAACATTAAGCATAAGACTAAAAATCAGAGCAAAAGATAATATCTAAATTATAAGCAGAAGATGACTAAGCAGTGTATGGGGGTGAGTCCGTTCCTCCTCGTGGTGCCCCTGGAAAAGACCTGCTGCTGCAGGCCAAACTGAACGCGGACAAATCCTGTTGTAAATCTTTTGTGACGGGCAGAACGAAAGGTGTAATGTCCAACCTTTTATAGATAACAACTACAGGAATGCCTGTCACAAATAAGAATATGATGAAGAAGAAGAATATGAAGAAGATGAAGAAGTAGAATATGAAGAATGTAAAAAAAAGAATAATACGAAGAAGGTGAAGAAGAAGAAGGTGAAGAAGAAGTGGATGAAAAAGATGCTGAGGATGATGAAGGAGAAAGTGTGGGAGAAGTAAAAAAGAAGGTGAAGAGCATGGAAGTAGTGAAACATAAATATCTGACAAAATATAAAAATACTTAACATAGTTAATATTTCCGTAACTCAGAACATAATAAAAAAATATTAATTCCTGCTATTCCATTTGACTGGGCTAAACCTCTATGCCTTTATTGTCTCCCCCACCTCCCCCAATACATTCTACATTATTCTTAGTTGTTTTCCTTCATGTAGAAATAACCTACAAGGAAAGAAAGGGTTTATTTTAATTCCGATATTTATGTCCCATTGACTTGCATTGGTTTCCGGTATCGGAATCGGCGATATCCGATACTTTTTCGGTATCGGTCCGATCCAATCCGATCCGATATTTCCCGATATCGGAAGGTATCGCTCAACACTAGTCATTACACACAGAGGGATCTATTATATAGAGTCATTACACACAGAGCGATCTAATATATAGAGTCATTACACGCAGAGGGATCTATTATATAAAGTCATTACACACAGAGGGATCTATTATATAGAGTCATTACACACAGAGCGATCTATTATATAGAGTCATTACACGCAGAGCGATCTATTATATAGAGTCATTACACGCAGAGGGATCTATTATATAGAGTCATTACACACAGGGATCTATTATATAGAGTCATTACACGCAGAGCGATCTATTATATACAGTCATTACACACAGAGGGATCTATTATATAGAGTCATTACACAGAGAGGGATCTATTATATAGAGTCATTACACACAGAGTGATCTATTATATAGAGTCATTACACACAGAGGGATCTTATATATAGTGTCATTACACACAGAGTGATCTATTATATAGAGTCATTACACAAAGAGGGATCTATTATATAGAGTCATTACACACAGAGGGATCTATTATATAGAGTCATTACACACAGAGCGATCTATTATAAAGAGTCATTACACGCAGAGCGATCTATTATATAGAGTCATTACACGCAGAGGGATCTATTATATAGAGTCATTACACACAGGGATCTATTATATAGAGTCATTACACACAGAGGGATCTATTATATAGAGTCATTACACACAGAGGGATCTATTATATAGTGTCATTACACGCAGAGCGATCTATTATATAGAGTCATTACACGCAGAGGGATCTATTATATAGAGTCATTACACACAGAGGGATCTATTATATAGAGTCATTACACACAGAGGGATCTATTATATAGAGTCATTACACACAGAGCGATCTATTATATAGAGTCATTACACGCAGAGGGATCTCTTATATAGAGTCATTACACACAGAGGAATCTATTATATAGAGTCATTGCACACAGAGCGATCTATTATATAGAGTCATTACACACAGAGCAATCTATTATATAGAGTCATTACACACAGAATGATCTATTATATAGAGTCATTACACACAGAGGGATCTATTATATAGAGTCATTACACACAGAATGATCTATTATATAGAGTCATTACACACAGAGGGATCTATTATATAGAGTCATTACACGCAGAGCGATCTATTATATAGAGTCATTACACGCAGAGGGATCTACTATATAGAGTCATTACACGCAGAGGGATCTATTATATAGAGTCATTACACACAGAATGATCTATTACATAGAGTCATTACACACAGAGGGATCTATTATATAGAGTCATTACACACAGAGGGATCTATTATATAGAGTCATTACACACAGTGATCTATTATATAGAGTCATTACACACAGAGGGATCTATTAAATAGAGTCATTACACACAGAGGGATCTATTATATAGTCATTACACACAGAGGGATCTATTATATAGAGTCATTACACACAGAGGGATCTATTATATAGAGTCATTACACAAAGAGGGATCTATTATATAGAGTCATTACACACAGAGGGATCTATTATAAACAGTCATTACACGCAGAGGGGTCTATTATATAGAGTCATTACACACAGAGGAATCTATTATATAGAGTCATTACACACAGAGGGATCTATTATAAACAGTAATGACACACAGAGGGATCTATTATATAGAGTCATTACACACAGAGGGATCTATTACATAGAGTCATTACACGCAGAGGGATCTATTATATAGAGTCATTACACGCAGAGGGGTCTATTATATAGAGTCATTACACACAGAGGCATCTATTATATAGAGTCATTACACACAGAGGGATCTATTATATAGAGTCATTACACAGAATGATCTATTATATAGAGTCATTACACACAGAGTGATCTATAATATAGAGTCATTACACACAGAGGGATCTATTATATAGAGTCATTACACACAGAGGGATCTGTTATATAGAGTCATTACACACAGAGGGATCTATTATATAGAGTCATTACACACAGAGGAATCTATTATATAGAGTCATTACACGCAGAGGGATCTATTATATAGAGTCATTACAGACAGAGGGGTCTATGATATAGAGTCATTACACACAGAGGGATCTATTATATAGAGTCATTACACACAGAGGAATCTATTATATAGAGTCATTACACGCAGAGGGATCTATTATATAGTCATTACACACAGAATGATCTATTATATAGTCATTACACACAGAGGGATCTATTATATAGAGTCATTACACACAGAGGGATCTATTATATAGAGTCATTACACACAGAGGGATCTATTATATAGAGTCATTACACACAGAGGGATCTATTATATAGAGTCATTACACGCAGACGGATCTATTATAGAGTCATTACACACAGAATGATCTATTATATAGAGTCATTACACGCAGAGGGATCTATTATGTAGAGTCATTACACACAGAGGGATCTATTATATAGTGTCATTACACACAGAGTGATCTATTATATAGAGTCATTACACACAGAGTGATCTATTATATAGAGTCATTACACACCGAGGGATCTATTATATAGAGTCATTACACACAGAGTGATCTATTATATAGAGTCATTACACGCAGAGCGATCTATTATATAGGGTCATTACTCACAGAGGGATCTATTATATAGAGTCATTACACACAGAGGGATCTATTACATAGAGTCATTACACGCAGAGGGGTCTATTATATAGAGTCATTACACACAGAGGCATCTATTATATAGAGTCATTACACACAGAGTGATCTATTATATAGAGTCATTACACACAGAGGGATCTATTATATAGTGTCATTACACACAGAGTGATCTATTATATAGAGTCATTACACGCAGAGGGATCTACTATATAGAGTCATTACACGCAGAGGGATCTATTATATAGAGTCATTACACACAGAATGATCTATTACATAGAGTCATTACACACAGAGGGATCTATTATATAGAGTCATTACACACAGAGGGATCTATTATATAGAGTCATTACACACAGTGATCTATTATATAGAGTCATTACACACAGAGGGATCTATTAAATAGAGTCATTACACACAGAGGGATCTATTATATAGTCATTACACACAGAGGGATCTATTATATAGAGTCATTACACACAGAGGGATCTATTATATAGAGTCATTACACACAGAGCGATCTAATATATAGAGTCATTACACGCAGAGGGATCTATTATATAAAGTCATTACACACAGAGGGATCTATTATATAGAGTCATTACACACAGAGCGATCTATTATATAGAGTCATTACACGCAGAGCGATCTATTATATAGAGTCATTACACGCAGAGGGATCTATTATATAGAGTCATTACACACAGGGATCTATTATATAGAGTCATTACACGCAGAGCGATCTATTATATACAGTCATTACACACAGAGGGATCTATTATATAGAGTCATTACACAGAGAGGGATCTATTATATAGAGTCATTACACACAGAGTGATCTATTATATAGAGTCATTACACACAGAGGGATCTTATATATAGTGTCATTACACACAGAGTGATCTATTATATAGAGTCATTACACAAAGAGGGATCTATTATATAGAGTCATTACACACAGAGGGATCTATTATATAGAGTCATTACACACAGAGCGATCTATTATAAAGAGTCATTACACGCAGAGCCATCTATTATATAGAGTCATTACACGCAGAGGGATCTATTATATAGAGTCATTACACACAGTGATCTATTATATAGAGTCATTACACACAGAGGGATCTATTAAATAGAGTCATTACACACAGAGGGATCTATTATATAGTCATTACACACAGAGGGATCTATTATATAGAGTCATTACACACAGAGGGATCTATTATATAGAGTCATTACACAAAGAGGGATCTATTATATAGAGTCATTACACACAGAGGGATCTATTATAAACAGTCATTACACGCAGAGGGGTCTATTATATAGAGTCATTACACACAGAGGAATCTATTATATAGAGTCATTACACACAGAGGGATCTATTATAAACAGTAATGACACACAGAGGGATCTATTAAATAGAGTCATTACACACAGAGGGATCTATTACATAGAGTCATTACACGCAGAGGGATCTATTATATAGAGTCATTACACGCAGAGGGGTCTATTATATAGAGTCATTACACACAGAGGCATCTATTATATAGAGTCATTACACACAGAGGGATCTATTATATAGAGTCATTACACAGAATGATCTATTATATAGAGTCATTACACACAGAGGGATCTATTATATAGAGTCATTACACACAGAGGGATCTGTTATATAGAGTCATTACACACAGAGGGATCTATTATATAGAGTCATTACACACAGAGGAATCTATTATATAGAGTCATTACACGCAGAGTGATCTATTATATAGAGTCATTACAGACAGAGGGGTCTATGATATAGAGTCATTACACACAGAGGGATCTATTATATAGAGTCATTACACACAGAGGAATCTATTATATAGAGTCATTACACGCAGAGGGATCTATTATATAGTCATTACACACAGAATGATCTATTATATAGTCATTACACACAGAGGGATCTATTATATAGAGTCATTACACACAGAGGGATCTATTATATAGAGTCATTACACACAGAGGGATCTATTATATAGAGTCATTACACACAGAGGGATCTATTATATAGAGTCATTACACGCAGACGGATCTATTATAGAGTCATTACACACAGAATGATCTATTATATAGAGTCATTACACGCAGAGGGATCTATTATTTAGAGTCATTACACACAGAGGGATCTATTATATAGTGTCATTACACACAGAGTGATCTATTATATAGAGTCATTACACACAGAGGGATCTATTATATAGAGTCATTACACACCGAGGGATCTATTATATAGAGTCATTACACACAGAGTGATCTATTATATAGAGTCATTACACGCAGAGCGATCTATTATATAGGGTCATTACTCACAGAGGGATCTATTATATAGAGTCATTACACACAGAGGGATCTATTACATAGAGTCATTACACGCAGAGGGATCTATTATATAGAGTCATTACACGCAGAGGGGTCTATTATATAGAGTCATTACACACAGAGGCATCTATTATATAGAGTCATTACACACAGAGTGATCTATTATATAGAGTCATTACACACAGAGGGATCTATTATATAGAGTCATTACACACAGAGTGATCTATTATATAGAGTCATTACATGCAGAGCGATCTATTATATAGAGTCATTACACACAGAGGGATCTATTATATAGAGTCATTACATGCAGACCGATCTATTATATAGAGTCATTACACACAGAGGGATCTATTATATAGAGTCATTACACACAGTGTTCTATTATATAGAGTCATTACACACAGAGGGATCTATATAATAGATGCCTCTGTGTGTAATGACTCTATATAATAGATCCCTCTGTGAGTAATGACTTTATATAATAGATCCCTCGGTGTGTAATGACTCTATATAATAGATCCCTCGGTGTGTAATGACTCTATATAATAGATCCCTCTGTGTGTAATGACTCTATATAATAGATCCCTCTGTGTGTAATGACTCTATATAATAGATCCCTCTGTGTGTAATGACTCTATATAATAGATCCCTCTGTGTGTAATGACTCTATATAATAGATCCCTCTGTGTGTAATGACGCTATATAATAGATCCCTCTGCGTGTAATGACTCTATATAATAGATCACCCTGTGTGTAATGACTCTATATAATAGATCCCTCTGCGTGTAATAACTCTATATAATAGATCCCTCTGCGTGTAATGACTCTATATAATAGATCACTCTGTGTGTAATGACTCTATATAATAGATCCCTCTGTGTGTAATGACTCTATATAATAGATCACCCTGTGTGTAATGACTCTATATAATAGATCCCTCTGTGTGTAATGACTCTATATAATAGATCCCTCTGCGTGTAATGATTCTATATAATAGATCGCTCTGTGTGTAATGACTCTATATAATAGATCCCTCTGTGTGTAATGACTCTATATAATAGATCCCTCTGTGTGTAATGACTCTATATAATAGATTCCTCTGTGTGTAATGACTCTATATAATAGATCACCCTGTGTGTAATGACTCTATATAACAGATCCCTCTGTGTGTAATGACTCTATATAATAGATCACCCTGTGTGTATGGACTCTATATAATAGATCCCTCTGCGTGTAATGACTCTATATAATAGATCCCTCTGCATGCAATGACTCTATATAATAGATCCCACTGCGTGTAATGACTCTATATAATAGATCCCTCTGTGTGTAATGACTCTATATAATAGATCCCTCTGCGTGTAATGACTCTATATAATAGATCCCTCTGTGTAATGACTCTATATAATAGATCCCTCTATGTTTAATAACTCTATATAATAGATCCCTCTGTGTGTAATAACTCTATATAATAGATCCCTCTGTGTGTAATGACTCTATATAATAGATCCCTCTGTTTGTAATGACTCTATATAGTAAATCCCTCTGTGTGTAATGACTCTATATAATAGATCCCTCTGTGTATAATGACTCTATATAATAGATCCCTCTGTGTGTAATGACTCTATATAATAGATCCCTCTGTGTGTAATGACTCTATATAATAGATCACTCTGCGTGTAATAACTCTATATAATAGATCCCTCTGTGTGTAATGACTCTATAGAATAGATCCCTCTGTGTGTAATGACTCTATATAATAGATCCCTCTGTGTGTAATGACTCTTTATAATAGATCCATCTGTGTGTAATGCCTCTATAGAATAGATCCCTCTGCGTGTAATGACTCTATAGAATAGATCCCTCTGTGTGTAATTGACGCGCCCCTGGGCCTAAGTCGCGCAGCGTTGCGCACGCGGGAGCCTACCCGGAGCCGGATCGGATAGGGGTAGTAGTCTCGTGGCGATGACCCAGTCCGTGCCCAGGGAGTCAGACTAAGTGGCGGTATATTAGCAGTAGATGTAGGACGACTACGCCACCCGTTGAATGCAGCTATGGAGCTGCCGCTGCAGGGCAGACCGCTGAGGCCGGTGGAAGGATGGTGCAGCGTGGATGGTATAACCCCCAACGGGAGGGGTATGGCCTCAGGGCAGCCGACGTGGATGATGGGGTTAGTAGGAACCACTCAGAGACGATGCGGTGTAGTTCAGGGTCTTTACTGGTGACAAAGATAGAACCTCCCGGAGTACTGGTTAGCGGTCGGGGCCTGGTCAGTCCTTGAGCAGATGGGATCCCCCTTGGCCAGGCGGAGTTGTAGGCCTCCCCAACTAATTGTACTCTTCTGGCTCCCTTGCTAGAGGCGGGTAAAGGTAGCCCACGTCCCTGAGTGTACCGTGTGGTGCTCACCCGTATGGCCGGTGACTCGGGGCCTTCTAGTGGCTTCCGCTCCACGACGGCGGTGCTGGTCCCACGCGTGTGACTGTGCCTTCGGGTTTCTTGGCCAGAGGACCTGAAATCCCCTGCCGGGCGGTTTCTGCTGCTGGGTCTGGGTTAATCCCCACAGCCTCGGACTCCGGGTCCGGTGGTAACTTTTCAATCAGGGCGAGCTCTTCAGCTGCCAGCCCCTGATTCCTTTTAGCACTGCTCCCACAGAGCTCCTGATCTTTCTTTCCTATGCTGCTCCTCTTCTTCTCTCTACTCTTCTCTACTCCCTAACCCTGCCTCAGCCCCAGCTTTATATAGGGGAAGTTCTTCCCCTCCCAGGACTGGGCAGGAGGTGTGGCATGCATAGGATTCCTGACCAAGAGACCTCCCACCTGCTCTCAGATATAACATTGCTATTACTGTGGAGACCAGACCCCTGGGGTGCCACATAATGATTCTATATAATAGATCACTCTGTGTGTAATGACTCTATAGAATAGATCCCTCTGCGTGTAAGGACTCTATATAATAGATCCCTCTGTGTGTAATCACTCTATATAATAGATACCTCTGCGTGTAATGACTCTATATAATAGATCCCTCTGCTTGTAATGACTCTATATAATACATCCCTCTGCGTGTAATGACTCTATATAATAGATCCCTCTGCGTGTAATGACTCTATATAATAGATCGCTCTGTGTGTAATGACTCTATATAATAGATCGCTCTGTGTGTAATGACTCTATAGAATAGATCCCACTGTGTGTAATGACTCTATATAATAGATCCCTCTGTGTGTAATGACTCTATATAATAGATCGCTCTGCGTGTAATGACTATATAGTAGATCCCTCTGTGTGTAATGAATCTATATAATAGATCGCTCTGTGTGTAATGACTCTATATAATAGATCACTCTGTGTGTAATGACTCTATAGAATAGATCCCTCTGCGTGTAATGACTCTATATAATAGATCCCTCTGTGTGTAATGACTCTATATAATAGATCCCTCTGCATGTAATGACTCTATATAATAGATCCCTCTGTGTGTAATGACTCTATATAATAGATCCCTCTGCGTGTAATGACTCTATATAACAGATCCCTCTGCGTGTAATGACTCTATATAATAGATCCCTCTGCGTGTAATGACTCCATATAGCAGATCCCTCTGTGTGTAATGACTCTATATAATAGATCGCTCTGTGTGTAATGACTCTATATAATAGATCCCTCTGCGTGTAATGACTCTATGTAATAGTTCCCTCTGTGTGTAATGACTCTATATAATAGATCCCTCTGTGTGTAATGACTCTATATAATAGATCCCTCTGTGTGTAATGACTCTATATAATTGATCTCTCTGTGTGTAATGACTCTATATAATAGATCCCTCTGTGTGTAATGACTCTAATAGATCCCTCTGTGTGTAATGACTCTATATAATAGATCCCTCTGCGTGTAATGACTCTATATAATAGATCCCTCTGTGTGTAATGACTCTATATAATAGATCCCTCTGTGTGTAATCACTCTATATAATAGACCCCTCTGCATGTAAGGACTCTATATAATAGATCCTTCTGTGTGTAATCACTCTATATAATAGATCCCTCTGCGTGTAATGACTCTATATAATAGATCCCTCTGCGTGTAATGACTCTATATAATAGATCCCTCTGCGTGTAATGACTCTATATAATAGATCGCTCTGTGTGTTATGACTCTATATAATAGATCGCTCTGTGTGTAATGACTCTATATAATAGATCGCTCTGCGTGTAATGACTCTATATAGTAGATCCCTCTGTGTGTAATGACTCTATATAATAGATCGCTCTGTGTGTAATGACTCTATATAATAGATCCCTCTGTGTGTAATGACTCTATATAATAGATTGCTCTGTGTAATGACTCTATATAATAGATCCCTCTGCGTGTAATGACTCTATATAATAGATCCCTCTGTGTGTAATGACTCTATATAATAGATCCCTCTGCGTGTAATGACTCTATATAATAGATCCCTCTGCGTGTAATGACTCTATATAATAGATCGCTCTGTGTGTAATGACTCCATATAATAGATCCCTCTGTGTGTAACGACTCTATAGAATAAATCACTCTGTGTGTAATGACTCTATATAATAGATCCCTCTGCGTGTAATGACTCTATATAATAGATCTCTGTGTGTAATGACTATAGAATAGATCCCTCTGTGTGTAATGACTATATAGAAAAGATCCCTCTGCGTGTAATGACTCTATAGAATAGATCCCTCTGCATGTAATGACTCTATATAATAGATCCCTCTGCATGTAATGACTCTATATAATAGATCGCTCTGTGTGTAATGACTCCATATAATAGATCCCTCTGTGTGTAACGACTCTATAGAATAAATCACTCTGTGTGTAATGACTCTATATAATAGATCCCTCTGTGTGTAATGACTCTATAGAATAGATCCCTCTGCGTGTAATGACTCTATATAATAGATCTCTGTGTGTAATGACTATAGAATAGATCCCTCTGTGTGTAATGACTCTATAGAATAGATCCCTCTGTGTGTAATGACTATATAGAAAAGATCCCTCTGCGTGTAATGACTCTATATAATAGACCCCTCTGCGTGTAATGACTCTATAGAATAGATCCCTCTGCATGTAATGACTCTATTTAATAGATCCCTCTGTGTGTTATGTCTCTATAGAATAGATCCCTCTGTGAGTAATGACTCTATATAACAGATCCCTCTGTGTGTAATGACTCTATATAATAGATCCCTCTGCATGTAATGACTCTATATAATAGATCCCTCTGTGTGTAATGACTCTATATAATAGATCCCTCTGCGTATAATGACTCTATATAATAGATCCCTCTGCGTGTAATGACTCCATATAACAGATCGCTCTGTGTGTAATGACTCTATATAATAGATCGCTCTGTTTGTAATGACTGTATATAATAGATCGCTCTGTGTGTAATGACTCTATAGAATAGATCCCTCTGTGTGTAATGACTCTATATAATAGATCCCTCTGTGTGTAATCACTCTATATAATAGACCCCTCTGCGTGTAAGGACTCTATATAATAGATCCCTCTGTGTGTAATCACTCTATATAATAGATCCCTCTGCGTGTAATGACTCTATAGAATAGATCCCTCTGCGTGTAATGACTCTATATAATAGATCCCTCTGTGTGTGATGTCTCTATAGAATAGATCCCTCTGTGTGTAATGACTCTATATAATAGATCCCTCTGTGTGTAATGACTCTATATAACAGATCCCTCTGTGTGTAATGTCTCTATATAATAGATCCTTCTGCATGTAATGACTCTATATAATAGATCCCTCTGTGTGTAATGACTATATAATAGATCCCTCTGCATGTAATGACTCTATATAATAGATCCCTCTGTGTGTAATGACTCTATATAATAGATCCCTCTGCGTGTAATGACTCTATATAACAGATCCCTCTGCGTGTAATGACTCTATATAATAGATCCCTCTGCGTGTAATGACTCCATATAACAGATCCCTCTGTGTGTAATGACTCTATATAATAGATCGCTCTGTGTGTAATGACTCTATATAATAGATCCCTCTGCGTGTAATGACTCTATGTAATAGTTCCCTCTGTGTGTAATGACTCTATATAATAGATCCCTCTGTGTGTAATGACTCTATATAATAGATCCCTCTGTGTGTAATGACTCTATATAATTGATCTCTCTGTGTGTAATGACTCTATATAATAGATCCCTCTGTGTGTAATGACTCTAATAGATCCCTCTGTGTGTAATGACTCTATATAATAGATCCCTCTGCGTGTAATGACTCTATGTAATAGATCCCTCTGTGTGTAATGACTCTATATAATAGATCCCTCTGTGTGTAATCACTCTATATAATAGACCCCTCTGCATGTAAGGACTCTATATAATAGATCCCTCTGTGTGTAATCACTCTATATAATAGATCCCTCTGCGTGTAATGACTCTATATAATAGATCCCTCTGCGTGTAATGACTCTATATAATAGATCCCTCTGCGTGTAATGACTCTATATAATAGATCGCTCTGTGTGTAATGACTCTATATAATAGATCGCTCTGTGTGTAATGACTCTATATAATAGATCGCTCTGCGTGTAATGACTCTATATAGTAGATCCCTCTGTGTGTAATGACTCTATATAATAGATCGCTCTGTGTGTAATGACTCTATATAATAGATCCCTCTGTGTGTAATGACTCTATATAATAGATTGCTCTGTGTAATGACTCTATATAATAGATCCCTCTGCGTGTAATGACTCTATATAATAGATCCCTCTGTGTGTAATGACTCTATATAATAGATCCCTCTGCGTGTAATGACTCTATATAATAGATCCCTCTGCGTGTAATGACTCTATATAATAGATCGCTCTTTGTGTAATGACTTCATATAATAGATCCCTCTGTGTGTAACGACTCTATAGAATAAATCACTCTGTGTGTAATGACTCTATATAATAGATCCCTCTGTGTGTAATGACTCTATAGAATAGATCCCTCTGCGTGTAATGACTCTATATAATAGATATCTGTGTGTAATGACTATAGAATAGATCCCTCTGTGTGTAATGACTCTATAGAATAGATCCCTCTGTGTGTAATGACTATATAGAAAAGATCCCTCTGCGTGTAATGACTCTATATAATAGATCCCTCTGCGTGTAATGACTCTATAGAATAGATCCCTCTGCATGTAATTACTCTATATAATAGATCCCTCTGTGTGTTATGTCTCTATAGAATAGATCCCTCTGTGAGTAATGACTCTATATAACAGATCCCTCTGTGTGTAATGACTCTATATAATAGATCCCTCTGCATGTAATGACTCTATATAATAGATCCCTCTGTGTGTAATGACTCTATATAATAGATCCCTCTGCGTATAATGACTCTATATAATAGATCCCTCTGCGTGTAATGACTCCATATAACAGATCGCTCTGTGTGTAATGACTCTATATAATAGATCGCTCTGTTTGTAATGACTGTATATAATAGATCGCTCTGTGTGTAATGACTCTATAGAATAGATCCCTCTGTGTGTAATGACTCTATATAATAGATCCCTATGTGTGTAATCACTCTATATAATAGACCCCTCTGCGTGTAAGGACTCTATATAATAGATCCCTCTGTGTGTAATCACTCTATATAATAGATCCCTCTGCGTGTAATGACTCTATATAATAGATCCCTCTGCGTGTAATGACTCTATATAATAGATCCCTCTGCGTGTAATGACTCTATATAATAGATCCCTCTGCGTGTAATGACTCTATATAATAGATCGCTCTGTGGGTAATGACTGTATATAATAGATCGCTCTGTGTGTAATGACTCTATAGAATAGATCCCTCTGTGTGTAATGACTTTATATAATAGATCCCTCTGTGTGTAATGACTCTATATAATAGATCGCTCTGCGTGTAATGACTCTATATAGTAGATCCCTCTGTGTGTAATGACTCTATATAATAGATCGCTCTGTGTGTAATGACTCTATATAATAGATCGCTCTGTGTGTAATGACTCTATAGAATAGATCCCTCTGCGTGTAATGACTCTATATAATAGATCCCTCTGTGTGTAATGACTCTATTTAATAGATCCCTCTGCATGTAATTACTCTATATAATAGATCCCTCTGTGTGTAATGACTCTATATAATAGATCGCTCTGTGTGTAATGACTCTATATAATAGATCTCTCTGCGTATAATGACTCTATATAATAGATCGCTCTGTGTGTAATGACTCTGTATAATAGATCCCTCTGCGTGTAATGACTATATAATAGATCCCTCTGTGTGTAATGACTCTATATAATAGATCGCTCTGCGTGTAATGACTCTATATAATAGATCCCTCTGCGTGTAATGACTCCATATAACAGATCCCTCTGTGTGTAATGACTCTATATAATAGATCGCTCTGTGTGTAATGACTCTATATAATAGATCCCTCTGCGTGTAATGACTCTATATAATAGATCCCTCTGTGTGTAATGACTCTATATAATAGATCCCTCTGTGTGTAATGACTCTATATAATAGATCCCTCTGTGTGTAATGACTCTATATAATTGATCTCTCTGTGTGTAATGACTCTAGACTCTATATAATAGATCACTCTGTGTGTAATGACTCTATAGAATAGATCACTCTGTGTGTAATGACTCTATATAATAGATCCCTCTGCGTGTAATGACTCTATATAATAGATCCCTCTGTGTGTAATGACTCTATATAATAGATCCCTCTGCGTGTAATGACTCTATATAATAGATCCCTCTGTGTGTAATGACTCTATATAATAGATCCCTCTGCATGTAATGACTCTATATAATAGATCGCTCTGTGTGTAATGACTCCATATAATAGATCCCTCTGTGTGTAATGACTCTATAGAATAAATCACTCTGTGTGTAATGACTCTATATAATAGATCCCTCTGTGTGTAATGACTCTATAGAATAGATCCCTCTGCGTGAAATGACTCTATATAATAGATCTCTCTGTGTGTAATGACTCTATAGAATAGATCCCTCTGTGTGTAATGACTCTATATAATAGATCCCTCTGTGTGTAATGACTATATAGAAAAGATCCCTCTGCGTGTAATGACTCTATATAATAGATCCCTCTGCGTGTAATGACTCTATAGAATAGATCCCTCTGCGTGTAATGACTCTATATAATAGATCCCTCTGAGTGTGATGTCTCTATAGAATAGATCCCTCTGTGTGTAATGACTCTATATAATAGATCCCTCTGTGTGTAATGACTCTATATAACAGATCCCTCTGTGTGTAATGTCTCTATATAATAGATCCCTCTGCATGTAATGACTCTATATAATAGATCCCTCTGTGTGTAATGACTCTATATAATAGATCCCTCTGCATGTAATGACTCTATATAATAGATCCCTCTGTGTGTAATGACTCTATACAATAGATCCCTCTGCGTGTAATGACTCTATATAACAGATCCCTCTGCGTGTAATGACTCTATATAATAGATCCCTCTGCGTGTAATGACTCCATATAACAGATCCCTCTGTGTGTAATGACTCTATATAATAGATCGCTCTGTGTGTAATGACTCTATATAATAGATCCCTCTGCGTGTAATGACTCTATGTAATAGTTCCCTCTGTGTGTAATGACTCTATATAATAGATCCCTCTGTGTGTAATGACTCTATATAATAGATCCCTCTGTGTGTAATGACTCTATATAATTGATCTCTCTGTGTGTAATGACTCTATATAATAGATCCCTCTGTGTGTAATGACTCTAATAGATCCCTCTGTGTGTAATGACTCTATATAATAGATCCCTCTGCGTGTAATGACTCTATGTAATAGATCCCTCTGTGTGTAATGACTCTATATAATAGATCCCTCTGTGTGTAATCACTCTATATAATAGACCCCTCTGCATGTAAGGACTCTATATAATAGATCCCTCTGTGTGTAATCACTCTATATAATAGATCCCTCTGCGTGTAATGACTCTATATAATAGATCCCTCTGCGTGTAATGACTCTATATAATAGATCCCTCTGCGTGTAATGACTCTATATAATAGATCGCTCTGTGTGTAATGACTCTATATAATAGATCGCTCTGTGTGTAATGACTCTATATAATAGATCGCTCTGCGTGTAATGACTCTATATAGTAGATCCCTCTGTGTGTAATGACTCTATATAATAGATCGCTCTGTGTGTAATGACTCTATATAATAGATCCCTCTGTGTGTAATGACTCTATATAATAGATTGCTCTGTGTAATGACTCTATATAATAGATCCCTCTGCGTGTAATGACTCTATATAATAGATCCCTCTGTGTGTAATGACTCTATATAATAGATCCCTCTGCGTGTAATGACTCTATATAATAGATCCCTCTGCGTGTAATGACTCTATATAATAGATCGCTCTGTGTGTAATGACTTCATATAATAGATCCCTCTGTGTGTAACGACTCTATAGAATAAATCACTCTGTGTGTAATGACTCTATATAATAGATCCGTCTGTGTGTAATGACTCTATAGAATAGATCCCTCTGCGTGTAATGACTCTATATAATAGATATCTGTGTGTAATGACTATAGAATAGATCCCTCTGTGTGTAATGACTCTATAGAATAGATCCCTCTGTGTGTAATGACTATATAGAAAAGATCCCTCTGCGTGTAATGACTCTATATAATAGATCCCTCTGCGTGTAATGACTCTATAGAATAGATCCCTCTGCATGTAATTACTCTATATAATAGATCCCTCTGTGTGTTATGTCTCTATAGAATAGATCCCTCTGTGAGTAATGACTCTATATAACAGATCCCTCTGTGTGTAATGACTCTATATAATAGATCCCTCTGCATGTAATGACTCTATATAATAGATCCCTCTGTGTGTAATGACTCTATATAATAGATCCCTCTGCGTATAATGACTCTATATAATAGATCCCTCTGCGTGTAATGACTCCATATAACAGATCGCTCTGTGTGTAATGACTCTATATAATAGATCGCTCTGTTTGTAATGACTGTATATAATAGATCGCTCTGTGTGTAATGACTCTATAGAATAGATCCCTCTGCGTGTAATGACTCTATATAATAGATCCCTCTGCGTGTAATGACTCTATATAGTAGATCCCTCTGTGTGTAATGACTCTATATAATAGATCGCTCTGTGTGTAATGACTCTATATAATAGATCGCTCTGTGTGTAATGACTCTATAGAATAGATCCCTCTGCGTGTAATGACTCTATATAATAGATCCCTCTGTGTGTAATGACTCTATTTAATAGATCCCTCTGCATGTAATTACTCTATATAATAGATCCCTCTGTGTGTAATGACTCTATATAATAGATCGCTCTGTGTGTAATGACTCTATATAATAGATCTCTCTGCGTATAATGACTCTATATAATAGATCGCTCTGTGTGTAATGACTCTGTATAATAGATCCCTCTGCGTGTAATGACTATATAATAGATCCCTCTGTGTGTAATGACTCTATATAATAGATCGCTCTGCGTGTAATGACTCTATATAATAGATCCCTCTGCGTGTAATGACTCCATATAACAGATCCCTCTGTGTGTAATGACTCTATATAATAGATCGCTCTGTGTGTAATGACTCTTATAATAGATCCCTCTGCGTGTAATGACTCTATATAATAGATCCCTCTGTGTGTAATGACTCTATATAATAGATCCCTCTGTGTGTAATGACTCTATATAATAGATCCCTCTGTGTGTAATGACTCTATATAATTGATCTCTCTGTGTGTAATGACTCTAGACTCTATATAATAGATCACTCTGTGTGTAATGACTCTATAGAATAGATCACTCTGTGTGTAATGACTCTATATAATAGATCCCTCTGCGTGTAATGACTCTATATAATAGATCCCTCTGTGTGTAATGACTCTATATAATGGATCCCTCTGCGTGTAATGACTCTATATAATAGATCCCTCTGTGTGTAATGACTCTATATAATAGATCCCTCTGCATGTAATGACTCTATATAATAGATCGCTCTGTGTGTAATGACTCCATATAATAGATCCCTCTGTGTGTAATGACTCTATAGAATAAATCACTCTGTGTGTAATGACTCTATATAATAGATCCCTCTGTGTGTAATGACTCTATAGAATAGATCCCTCTGCGTGAAATGACTCTATATAATAGATCTCTCTGTGTGTAATGACTCTATAGAATAGATCCCTCTGTGTGTAATGACTCTATATAATAGATCCCTCTGTGTGTAATGACTATATAGAAAAGCTCCCTCTGCGTGTAATGACTCTATATAATAGATCCCTCTGCGTGTAATGACTCTATAGAATAGATCCCTCTGCGTGTAATGACTCTATATAATAGATACCTCTGAGTGTGATGTCTCTATAGAATAGATCCCTCTGTGTGTAATGACTCTATATAATAGATCCCTCTGTGTGTAATGACTCTATATAACAGATCCCTCTGTGTGTAATGTCTCTATATAATAGATCCCTCTGCATGTAATGACTCTATATAATAGATCCCTCTGTGTGTAATGACTCTATATAATAGATCCCTCTGCGTATAATGACTCTATATAATAGATCCCTCTGCATGTAATGACTCTATATAATAGATCCCTCTGTGTGTAATGACTCTATATAATACATCGCTCTGTGTGTAATGACTCTGTATAATAGATCCCTCTGCGTGTAATGACTCGATATAATAGATCACTCTGTGTGTAATGACTCTATATAATAGATCACTCTGCGTGTAATGACTCTATATAATAGATCCCTCTGCGTGTAATGACTCTATATAACAGATCCCTCTGCGTGTAATGACTCGATATTATAGATCCCTCTGTGTGTAATGACTCCATATAACAGATCCCTCTGTGTGTAATGACTCTATATAATAGATCGCTCTGTGTGTATTGACTCTATATAATAGATCCCTCTGCGTGTAATGACTCTATATAATAGATCCCTCTGTGTGTAATGACTCTATATAATAGATCCCTCTGTGTGTAATAACTCTATATAATAGATCCCTCTGTGTGTAATGACTCTATATAACAGATCTCTCTGTGTGTAATGACTCTATATAATAGATCCCTCTGTGTGTAATGACTCTAATAGATCCCTCTGTGTGTAATGTCTCTTTATAATAGATCCCTCTGTGTGTAATCACTCTATATAATAGACCCCTCTGCGTGTAAGGACTCTATATAATAGATCACTCTGTGTGTAATCACTCTATATATTAGATCCCTCTGCGTGTAATGACTCTATATAATAGATCCCTCTCCGTGTAATGACTCTATATAATAGATCCCTCTGCGTGCAATGACTCTATATAATAGATCGCTCTGTGTGTAATGACTCTATATAATAGATCGCTCTGTGTGTAATGACTCTATATAATAGATCGCTCTGCGTGTAATGACTCTATATAGTAGATCCCTCTGTGTGTTATGACTCTATATAATAGATCGCTCTGTGTGTAATGACTCTATATAATAGATCACTCTGTGTGTAATGACTCTATATAATAGATCCCTCTGCGTGTAATGACTCTATATAATAGATCCCTCTGTGTGTAATGACTCTATATAATAGATCCCTCTGCGTGTAATGACTCTATATAATAGACCCTCTGTGTGTAATGACTCTATATAATAGATCACTCTGTGTGTAATGACTCTATAGAATAGATCCCTCTGTGTGTAATGACTCTATAAAATAGATCCCTCTCTGTGTAATGACTCTATATAATAGATCCCTCTGCGTGTAATGACTCTATATAATAGATCCCTCTGCGTGTAATGACTCTATATAATAGATCGCTCTGTGTGTAATGACTCTATATAATAGATCGCTCTGTGTGTAATGACTCTATATAATAGATCTCTCTGCGTATAATGACTCTATATAATAGATCGCTCTGTGTGTAATGACTCTGTATAATAGATCCCTCTGCGTGTAATGACTATATAATAGATCCCTCTGTGTGTAATGACTCTATATAATAGATCGCTCTGCGTGTAATGACTCTATATAATAGATCCCTCTGCGTGTAATGACTCCATATAACAGATCCCTCTGTGTGTAATGACTCTATATAATAGATCGCTCTGTGTGTAATGACTCTATATAATAGATCCCTCTGCGTGTAATGACTCTATATAATAGATCCCTCTGTGTGTAATGACTCTATATAATAGATCCCTCTGTGTGTAATGACTCTATATAATAGATCCCTCTGTGTGTAATGACTCTATATAATTGATCTCTCTGTGTGTAATGACTCTAGACTCTATATAATAGATCACTCTGTGTGTAATGACTCTATAGAATAGATCACTCTGTGTGTAATGACTCTATATAATAGATCCCTCTGCGTGTAATGACTCTATATAATAGATCCCTCTGTGTGTAATGACTCTATATAATAGATCCCTCTGCGTGTAATGACTCTATATAATAGATCCCTCTGTGTGTAATGACTCTATATAATAGATCCCTCTGCATGTAATGACTCTATATAATAGATCGCTCTGTGTGTAATGACTCCATATAATAGATCCCTCTGTGTGTAATGACTCTATAGAATAAATCACTCTGTGTGTAATGACTCTATATAATAGATCCCTCTGTGTGTAATGACTCTATAGAATAGATCCCTCTGCGTGAAATGACTCTATATAATAGATCTCTCTGTGTGTAATGACTCTATAGAATAGATCCCTCTGTGTGTAATGACTCTATATAATAGATCCCTCTGTGTGTAATGACTATATAGAAAAGATCCCTCTGCGTGTAATGACTCTATATAATAGATCCCTCTGCGTGTAATGACTCTATAGAATAGATCCCTCTGCGTGTAATGACTCTATATAATAGATCCCTCTGAGTGTGATGTCTCTATAGAATAGATCCCTCTGTGTGTAATGACTCTATATAATAGATCCCTCTGTGTGTAATGACTCTATATAACAGATCCCTCTGTGTGTAATGTCTCTATATAATAGATCCCTCTGCATGTAATGACTCTATATAATAGATCCCTCTGTGTGTAATGACTCTATATAATAGATCCCTCTGCATGTAATGACTCTATATAATAGATCCCTCTGTGTGTAATGACTCTATACAATAGATCCCTCTGCGTGTAATGACTCTATATAACAGATCCCTCTGCGTGTAATGACTCTATATAATAGATCCCTCTGCGTGTAATGACTCCATATAACAGATCCCTCTGTGTGTAATGACTCTATATAATAGATCGCTCTGTGTGTAATGACTCTATATAATAGATCCCTCTGCGTGTAATGACTCTATGTAATAGTTCCCTCTGTGTGTAATGACTCTATATAATAGATCCCTCTGTGTGTAATGACTCTATATAATAGATCCCTCTGTGTGTAATGACTCTATATAATTGATCTCTCTGTGTGTAATGACTCTATATAATAGATCCCTCTGTGTGTAATGACTCTAATAGATCCCTCTGTGTGTAATGACTCTATATAATAGATCCCTCTGCGTGTAATGACTCTATGTAATAGATCCCTCTGTGTGTAATGACTCTATATAATAGATCCCTCTGTGTGTAATCACTCTATATAATAGACCCCTCTGCATGTAAGGACTCTATATAATAGATCCCTCTGTGTGTAATCACTCTATATAATAGATCCCTCTGCGTGTAATGACTCTATATAATAGATCCCTCTGCGTGTAATGACTCTATATAATAGATCCCTCTGCGTGTAATGACTCTATATAATAGATCGCTCTGTGTGTAATGACTCTATATAATAGATCGCTCTGTGTGTAATGACTCTATATAATAGATCGCTCTGCGTGTAATGACTCTATATAGTAGATCCCTCTGTGTGTAATGACTCTATATAATAGATCGCTCTGTGTGTAATGACTCTATATAATAGATCCCTCTGTGTGTAATGACTCTATATAATAGATTGCTCTGTGTAATGACTCTATATAATAGATCCCTCTGCGTGTAATGACTCTATATAATAGATCCCTCTGTGTGTAATGACTCTATATAATAGATCCCTCTGCGTGTAATGACTCTATATAATAGATCCCTCTGCGTGTAATGACTCTATATAATAGATCGCTCTGTGTGTAATGACTTCATATAATAGATCCCTCTGTGTGTAACGACTCTATAGAATAAATCACTCTGTGTGTAATGACTCTATATAATAGATCCGTCTGTGTGTAATGACTCTATAGAATAGATCCCTCTGCGTGTAATGACTCTATATAATAGATATCTGTGTGTAATGACTATAGAATAGATCCCTCTGTGTGTAATGACTCTATAGAATAGATCCCTCTGTGTGTAATGACTATATAGAAAAGATCCCTCTGCGTGTAATGACTCTATATAATAGATCCCTCTGCGTGTAATGACTCTATAGAATAGATCCCTCTGCATGTAATTACTCTATATAATAGATCCCTCTGTGTGTTATGTCTCTATAGAATAGATCCCTCTGTGAGTAATGACTCTATATAACAGATCCCTCTGTGTGTAATGACTCTATATAATAGATCCCTCTGCATGTAATGACTCTATATAATAGATCCCTCTGTGTGTAATGACTCTATATAATAGATCCCTCTGCGTATAATGACTCTATATAATAGATCCCTCTGCGTGTAATGACTCCATATAACAGATCGCTCTGTGTGTAATGACTCTATATAATAGATCGCTCTGTTTGTAATGACTGTATATAATAGATCGCTCTGTGTGTAATGACTCTATAGAATAGATCCCTCTGCGTGTAATGACTCTATATAATAGATCCCTCTGCGTGTAATGACTCTATATAGTAGATCCCTCTGTGTGTAATGACTCTATATAATAGATCGCTCTGTGTGTAATGACTCTATATAATAGATCGCTCTGTGTGTAATGACTCTATAGAATAGATCCCTCTGCGTGTAATGACTCTATATAATAGATCCCTCTGTGTGTAATGACTCTATTTAATAGATCCCTCTGCATGTAATTACTCTATATAATAGATCCCTCTGTGTGTAATGACTCTATATAATAGATCGCTCTGTGTGTAATGACTCTATATAATAGATCTCTCTGCGTATAATGACTCTATATAATAGATCGCTCTGTGTGTAATGACTCTGTATAATAGATCCCTCTGCGTGTAATGACTATATAATAGATCCCTCTGTGTGTAATGACTCTATATAATAGATCGCTCTGCGTGTAATGACTCTATATAATAGATCCCTCTGCGTGTAATGACTCCATATAACAGATCCCTCTGTGTGTAATGACTCTATATAATAGATCGCTCTGTGTGTAATGACTCTTATAATAGATCCCTCTGCGTGTAATGACTCTATATAATAGATCCCTCTGTGTGTAATGACTCTATATAATAGATCCCTCTGTGTGTAATGACTCTATATAATAGATCCCTCTGTGTGTAATGACTCTATATAATTGATCTCTCTGTGTGTAATGACTCTAGACTCTATATAATAGATCACTCTGTGTGTAATGACTCTATAGAATAGATCACTCTGTGTGTAATGACTCTATATAATAGATCCCTCTGCGTGTAATGACTCTATATAATAGATCCCTCTGTGTGTAATGACTCTATATAATGGATCCCTCTGCGTGTAATGACTCTATATAATAGATCCCTCTGTGTGTAATGACTCTATATAATAGATCCCTCTGCATGTAATGACTCTATATAATAGATCGCTCTGTGTGTAATGACTCCATATAATAGATCCCTCTGTGTGTAATGACTCTATAGAATAAATCACTCTGTGTGTAATGACTCTATATAATAGATCCCTCTGTGTGTAATGACTCTATAGAATAGATCCCTCTGCGTGAAATGACTCTATATAATAGATCTCTCTGTGTGTAATGACTCTATAGAATAGATCCCTCTGTGTGTAATGACTCTATATAATAGATCCCTCTGTGTGTAATGACTATATAGAAAAGCTCCCTCTGCGTGTAATGACTCTATATAATAGATCCCTCTGCGTGTAATGACTCTATAGAATAGATCCCTCTGCGTGTAATGACTCTATATAATAGATACCTCTGAGTGTGATGTCTCTATAGAATAGATCCCTCTGTGTGTAATGACTCTATATAATAGATCCCTCTGTGTGTAATGACTCTATATAACAGATCCCTCTGTGTGTAATGTCTCTATATAATAGATCCCTCTGCATGTAATGACTCTATATAATAGATCCCTCTGTGTGTAATGACTCTATATAATAGATCCCTCTGCGTATAATGACTCTATATAATAGATCCCTCTGCATGTAATGACTCTATATAATAGATCCCTCTGTGTGTAATGACTCTATATAATACATCGCTCTGTGTGTAATGACTCTGTATAATAGATCCCTCTGCGTGTAATGACTCGATATAATAGATCACTCTGTGTGTAATGACTCTATATAATAGATCACTCTGCGTGTAATGACTCTATATAATAGATCCCTCTGCGTGTAATGACTCTATATAACAGATCCCTCTGCGTGTAATGACTCGATATTATAGATCCCTCTGTGTGTAATGACTCCATATAACAGATCCCTCTGTGTGTAATGACTCTATATAATAGATCGCTCTGTGTGTATTGACTCTATATAATAGATCCCTCTGCGTGTAATGACTCTATATAATAGATCCCTCTGTGTGTAATGACTCTATATAATAGATCCCTCTGTGTGTAATAACTCTATATAATAGATCCCTCTGTGTGTAATGACTCTATATAACAGATCTCTCTGTGTGTAATGACTCTATATAATAGATCCCTCTGTGTGTAATGACTCTAATAGATCCCTCTGTGTGTAATGTCTCTTTATAATAGATCCCTCTGTGTGTAATCACTCTATATAATAGACCCCTCTGCGTGTAAGGACTCTATATAATAGATCACTCTGTGTGTAATCACTCTATATATTAGATCCCTCTGCGTGTAATGACTCTATATAATAGATCCCTCTCCGTGTAATGACTCTATATAATAGATCCCTCTGCGTGCAATGACTCTATATAATAGATCGCTCTGTGTGTAATGACTCTATATAATAGATCGCTCTGTGTGTAATGACTCTATATAATAGATCGCTCTGCGTGTAATGACTCTATATAGTAGATCCCTCTGTGTGTTATGACTCTATATAATAGATCGCTCTGTGTGTAATGACTCTATATAATAGATCACTCTGTGTGTAATGACTCTATATAATAGATCCCTCTGCGTGTAATGACTCTATATAATAGATCCCTCTGTGTGTAATGACTCTATATAATAGATCCCTCTGCGTGTAATGACTCTATATAATAGACCCTCTGTGTGTAATGACTCTATATAATAGATCACTCTGTGTGTAATGACTCTATAGAATAGATCCCTCTGTGTGTAATGACTCTATAAAATAGATCCCTCTCTGTGTAATGACTCTATATAATAGATCCCTCTGCGTGTAATGACTCTATATAATAGATCCCTCTGCGTGTAATGACTCTATATAATAGATCGCTCTGTGTGCAATGACTCTATATAATAGATCCCTCTGTGTGTAATGACTCTATATAATAGATCGATCTGTGTGTAATGACTCTATATAATAGATCGCTCTGCGTGTAATGACTCTATATAATAGATCCCTCTGCGTGTAATGACTCTATATAATAGATCCCTCTGTGTGTAATGACTCTATATAATAGATCGCTCTGTGTGTAATGACTCTATATAATAGATCACTTTGTGTGTAATGACTCTATAGAATAGATCCCTCTGTGTGTAATGACTCTATAGAATAGATCGCTCTGTGTAATCACTCTATATAATAGATCCCTCTGTGTGTAATGACTCTATATAATAGATCACTCTGTGTGTAATGACTCTTTATAATAGATCACTCTGCGTGTATTGACTCTATATAATAGATCCCTCTGTGTGTAATGACTCTATATAATAGATCCCTCTGTGTGTAATGACTATATAATAGATCCCTCTGTGTGTAATGACTCTATATAATAGATCGCTCTGCATGTAATGACTCTATATAATAGATTCCTCTGTGTGTAATGACTCTATATAATAGATCCCTCTGTGTGTAATGACTCTATATAATAGATCACTCTGTGTGTAATGACTCTATATAATAGATCACTCTGCGTGTATTGACTCTATATAATAGATCCCTCTGTGTGTAATGACTCTATATAATAGATCCCTCTGCGTGTAATGGCTCTATATAATAGATCCCTCTGTGTGTAGTGGCTCGATATAATAGATCCCTCTGTGTGTAATGACTCTATATAATAGATCCCTCTGTGTGTAATGACTCTATATAATAGATCCCTCTGTGTGTAATGACTCTATATAATAGATCCCTCTGTGTGTAATGACTCTATATAATTGATCTCTCTGTGTGTAATGACTCTAGACTCTATATAATAGATCACTCTGTGTGTAATGACTCTATAGAATAGATCACTCTGTGTGTAATGACTCTATATAATAGATCCCTCTGCGTGTAATGACTCTATATAATAGATCCCTCTGTGTGTAATGACTCTATATAATAGATCCCTCTGCGTGTAATGACTCTATATAATAGATCCCTCTGTGTGTAATGACTCTATATAATAGATCCCTCTGCATGTAATGACTCTATATAATAGATCGCTCTGTGTGTAATGACTCCATATAATATATCCCTCTGTGTGTAATGACTCTATAGAATAAATCACTCTGTGTGTAATGACTCTATATAATAGATCCCTCTGTGTGTAATGACTCTATAGAATAGATCCCTCTGCGTGAAATGACTCTATATAATAGATCTCTCTGTGTGTAATGACTCTATAGAATAGATCCCTCTGTGTGTAATGACTCTATATAATAGATCCCTCTGTGTGTAATGACTATATAGAAAAGATCCCTCTGCGTGTAATGACTCTATATAATAGATCCCTCTGCGTGTAATGACTCTATAGAATAGATCCCTCTGCGTGTAATGACTCTATATAATAGATCCCTCTGAGTGTGATGTCTCTATAGAATAGATCCCTCTGTGTGTAATGACTCTATATAATAGATCCCTCTGTGTGTAATGACTCTATATAACAGATCCCTCTGTGTGTAATGTCTCTATATAATAGATCCCTCTGCATGTAATGACTCTATATAATAGATCCCTCTGTGTGTAATGACGCTATATAATAGATCCCTCTGCGTATAATGACTCTATATAATAGATCCCTCTGCGTGTAATGACTCTATATAATAGATCCCTCTGTGTGTAATGACTCTATATAATACATCGCTCTGTGTGTAATGACTCTGTATAATAGATCCCTCTGCGTGTAATGACTCGATATAATAGATCACTCTGTGTGTAATGACTCTATATAATAGATCACTCTGCGTGTAATGACTCTATGTAATAGATCCCTCTGCGTGTAATGACTCTATATAACAGATCCCTCTGCGTGTAATGACTCGATATTATAGATCCCTCTGTGTGTAATGACTCCATATAACAGATCCCTATGTGTGTAATGACTCTATATAATAGATCGCTCTGTGTGTATTGACTCTATATAATAGATCCCTCTGCGTGTAATGACTCTATATAATAGATCCCTCTGTGTGTAATGACTCTATATAATAGATCCCTCTGTGTGTAATAACTCTATATAATAGAACCCTCTGTGTGTAATGACTCTATATAACAGATCTCTCTGTGTGTAATGACTCTATATAATAGATCCCTCTGTGTGTAATGACTCTAATAGATCCCTCTGTGTGTAATGTCTCTTTATAATAGATCCCTCTGTGTGTAATGACTCTATATAATAGATCCCTCTGTGTGTAATGACTCTATATAATAGATCCCTCTGTGTGTAATCACTCTATATAATAGACCCCTCTGCGTGTAAGGACTCTATATAATAGATCACTCTGTGTGTAATCACTCTATATATTAGATCCCTCTGCGTGTAATGACTCTATATAATAGATCCCTCTCCGTGTAATGACTCTATATAATAGATCCCTCTGCGTGCAATGACTCTATATAATAGATCGCTCTGTGTGTAATGACTCTATATAATAGATCGCTCTGTGTGTAATGACTCTATATAATAGATCGCTCTGCGTGTAATGACTCTATATAGTAGATCCCTCTGTGTGTTATGACTCTATATAATAGATCGCTCTGTGTGTAATGACTCTATATAATAGATCACTCTGTGTGTAATGACTCTATATAATAGATCCCTCTGCGTGTAATGACTCTATATAATAGATCTCTCTGTGTGTAATGACTCTATATAATAGATCCCTCTGCGTGTAATGACTCTATATAATAGACCCTCTGTGTGTAATGACTCTATATAATAGATCACTCTGTGTGTAATGACTCTATAGAATAGATCCCTCTGTGTGTAATGACTCTATAAAATAGATCCCTCTCTGTGTAATGACTCTATATAATAGATCCCTCTGCGTGTAATGACTCTATATAATAGATCCCTCTGCGTGTAATGACTCTATATAATAGATCGCTCTGTGTGCAATGACTCTATATAATAGATCCCTCTGTGTGTAATGACTCTATATAATAGATCGATCTGTGTGTAATGACTCTATATAATAGATCGCTCTGCGTGTAATGACTCTATATAATAGATCCCTCTGCGTGTAATGACTCTATATAATAGATCCCTCTGTGTGTAATGACTCTATATAATAGATCGCTCTGTGTGTAATGACTCTATATAATAGATCACTTTGTGTGTAATGACTCTATAGAATAGATCCCTCTGTGTGTAATGACTCTATAGAATAGATCGCTCTGTGTAATCACTCTATATAATAGATCCCTCTGTGTGTAATGACTCTATATAATAGATCACTCTGTGTGTAATGACTCTATATAATAGATCACTCTGCGTGTATTGACTCTATATAATAGATCCCTCTGTGTGTAATGACTCTATATAATAGATCCCTCTGTGTGTAATGACTATATAATAGATCCCTCTGTGTGTAATGACTCTATATAATAGATCGCTCTGCATGTAATGACTCTATATAATAGATTCCTCTGTGTGTAATGACTCTATATAATAGATCCCTCTGTGTGTAATGACTCTATATAATAGATCACTCTGTGTGTAATGACTCTATATAATAGATCACTCTGCATGTATTGACTCTATATAATAGATCCCTCTGTGTGTAATGACTCTATATAATAGATCCCTCTGCGTGTAATGGCTCTATATAATAGATCCCTCTGTGTGTAGTGGCTCGATATAATAGATGCCTCTGTGTGTAATGACTCTATATAATAGATCCCTCTGCGTGTAATGGCTCTATATAATAGATCCCTCTGTGTGTAATGACTCTATATAATAGATCCCTCTGTGTGTAATGACTCTATATAATAGATCACTCTGTGTGTAATGACTCTATATAATAGATCCCTCTGTGTGTAATGACTCTATATAATAGATCGCTCTGTGTGTAATGACTCTATATAATAGATCGCTCTGTGTGTAATGACTCTATATAATAGAACGCTCTGCGTGTAATGACTCTATATAGTAGATCCCTCTGTGTGTTATGACTCTATATAATAGATCGCTCTGTGTGTAATGACTCTATATAATAGATCACTCTGTGTGTAATGACTCTATATAATAGATCCCTCTGCGTGTAATGACTCTATATAATAGATCCCTCTGTGTGTAATGACTCTATATAATAGATCCCTCTGCGTGTAATGACTCTATATAATAGATCGCTCTGTGTGTAATGACTCTATATAATAGATCGCTCTGTGTGTAATGACTCTATATAATAGATCGCTCTGCGTGTAATGACTCTATATAGTAGATCCCTCTGTGTGTTATGACTCTATATAATAGATCGCTCTGTGTGTAATGACTCTATATAATAGATCACTCTGTGTGTAATGACTCTATATAATAGATCCCTCTGCGTGTAATGACTCTATATAATAGATCCCTCTGTGTGTAATGACTCTATATAATAGATCCCTCTGCGTGTAATGACTCTATATAATAGACCCTCTGTGTGTAATGACTCTATATAATAGATCACTCTGTGTGTAATGACTCTATAGAATAGATCCCTCTGTGTGTAATGACTCTATAAAATAGATCCCTCTCTGTGTAATGACTCTATATAATAGATCCCTCTGCGTGTAATGACTCTATATAAAAGATCCCTCTGCGTGTAATGACTCTATATAATAGATCGCTCTGTGTGCAATGACTCTATATAATAGATCCCTCTGTGTGTAATGACTCTATATAATAGATCGATCTGTGTGTAATGACTCTATATAATAGATCGCTCTGCGTGTAATGACTCTATATAATAGATCCCTCTGCGTGTAATGACTCTATATAATAGATCCCTCTGTGTGTAATGACTCTATATAATAGATCGCTCTGTGTGTAATGACTCTATATAATAGATCACTTTGTGTGTAATGACTCTATAGAATAGATCCCTCTGTGTGTAATGACTCTATAGAATAGATCGCTCTGTGTAATCACTCTATATAATAGATCCCTCTGTGTGTAATGACTCTATATAATAGATCACTCTGTGTGTAATGACTCTATATAATAGATCACTCTGCGTGTATTGACTCTATATAATAGATCCCTCTGTGTGTAATGACTCTATATAATAGATCCCTCTGTGTGTAATGACTATATAATAGATCCCTCTGTGTGTAATGACTCTATATAATAGATCCCTCTGCATGTAATGACTCTATATAATAGATTCCTCTGTGTGTAATGACTCTATATAATAGATCCCTCTGTGTGTAATGACTCTATATAATAGATCACTCTGTGTGTAATGACTCTATATAATAGATCACTCTGCGTGTATTGACTCTATATAATAGATCCCTCTGTGTGTAATGACTCTATATAATAGATCCCTCTGCGTGTAATGGCTCTATATAATAGATCCCTCTGTGTGTAGTGGCTCGATATAATAGATCCCTCTGTGTGTAATGACTCTATATAATAGATCCCTCTGCGTGTAATGGCTCTATATAATAGATCCCTCTGTGTGAAGTGGCTCGATATAATAGATCCCTCTTGTCAGGCAAAAGGTATTTTTGCCCGAGTTTTTAAAAATGAGAGATGTTTTAAAAAAGGAAAAAAAAAAAAACCCCACCCCCTATCTGTTTGTAAGTGAAGACATAGAACTCACTTTTGCTTTTCCCCAAACCAGGAATTTTTATGACCCGCCATAAAACCTCAGTCCAGGGCAAGCACTGGTACAAACCGGAAAATCCCTCCAAAAAAATCCCATTGTTTAATTGTACAAACGTTTTATGCCAATTTTAATCACGCACAGGTCTGACAGAAACATCGGAACCACGTTTTTTGAATGCTTACCTTTTTCCCATTACAATAGTATAACTTGCATAACTGAGGAATGACCGGGAACTGAGATAATGGATTCTGAGCTTCTGAGCGTCATAGAGGTTTCATATTTAATATCTATCTTCATGAATATTGGTGACGGTCAAGATGATGTCTCCCTCTTGGATGTGGGACCCCCCCACACCAAGATATGTGTCATGAAAACAACACCCACTCTTGGGTCAGACCTTGCAGCTCTCTGGCGCCCCCTTATCCTGCTGGTCAAACACGGTATTGACAGAGGATAAGCACGGGTGCAGCTGCTCTAATTTATGTCGACTATTGTGGCACGTGATGTGACAGGACGTATATATACCACCAGTTCCTTCCAGGAACGTATATATACCTCCGACCAGCCACCCTCAAACCTCAATATCACATAAATACTGGTATACTGCCACCACCGATCGCTTAACAGGTGGATCGGGTACCTGGTAGGTAACGTGAATTAGCGGGTGAGGAACGTGTTTGCTCGACATAGGACAAGAAGAAAGAAACTGGTAAATAATTAATGATTTACTCCCAAAAGGTGGGCAGTGTTTACAAAATATATACAAGATATTATAAAGGAGACAATGTACATGTATGCATCAACAGTTATTAAAATAAAAGGGATAAGTAATAGCAAAACCTGCTTCACAAGGTGATGGTCTCAGATTCTGTGGGAGGGACGGCTCCCCGGAAATTAGAGGTGATTCTTCTTACGCCGCGTGATGTGCGTGCGTTCGACGTCCCTGAGAAGAATGACCTGAAAATGGCCGATTTGCTTTTTAGTAAGCAGCCAAAACTCTGGGGAACACCCCTTATTTACCTTACAAGGGGGGCTCGGCTTTGCGAGCCCACCCAGCTGCAGAAGACCTAACAGATCCTTCAGATTCCATATCTTGGTGTGGGGGGGTCCCACATCCAAGAGGGAGACATCATCTTGACCGTCACCAATATTCATGAAGATAGATATTAAATATGAAACCTCTATGACGCTCAGAAGCTCAGAATCCATTATCTCAGTTCCCGGTCATTCCTCAGTTATGCAAGTTATACTATTGTAATGGGAAAAAGGTGAGCATTCAAAAAACGTGGTTCTGATGTTTCTGTCAGACCTGTGCGTGATTAAAATTGGCATAAAACGTTTGTACAATTAAACAATGGGATTTTTTGGAGGGATTTTCCGGTTTGTACTAGCGCTTGCCCTGGACTGAGGTTTTATGGCGGGTCATAAAAATTCCTGGTTTGGGGAAAAGCAAAAGTGAGTTCTATGTCTTCACTTACAAACAGATAGGGGGTGGGGTTTTTTTTTTCCTTTTTTAAAACATCTCTCATTTTTAAAAACTCGGGCAAAAATACCTTTTGCCTGACACCTCCCCCTTTTTGACTGCGCTATGGAGGTAGGACCTTCTGGTACTCCTCCAAGCGTATGTCTGGAGGCTCCCCTCGCCGGGACAACCCATCGGCATTGCCATGCTCGCTGCCCTTGCGGTGTTGAACAGTAAAGTCGTACTGCTGGAGGGTGAGGCTCCAGCATAACAACCTTCCGTTGGCACCTGACATGGTGTGCAGCCAACTCAGGGGGTTGTGGTCAGTCACGACAGTGAAGGGGCGCCCGTACAAGTAAGGCTGTAAGCGGTTGAGGGCCCATACAATGGCCAGGCACTCCTTCTCTATGGTGGAATAGGCCACTTCCCTCGGCAGCAGTTTCCGGCTTAGGTACAACACGGGGTGTTCTTGGTTCCCCGAGTCGACCTGGCTGAGTACAGCACCGAGGCCAAATTCACTGGCGTCGGTCTGTACTAAGAGTGGCCGTGTGCCGTCGACCGCCTTTAGTACAGGAGAGCTGCTCAGGGCAGTCTTCAAAGCCCTAAAGGCCACCTCGCATTCATCCGTCCATTTGACGGAATGGGGTAGGCTCTTCCTGGTGAGGTCTGTCAAGGGCTTCGCAAGGCTACTATAGTCCTGCACAAAGCGTCTATAGTACCCTGCGGTGCCCAAGAAGGACTGCACCTGCTTCTTGGTCCTGGGGGTGGGCCAGGACACGATAGCGTCCACCTTCCCAGGCTCTGGCTTCAGAGTACCCCCACCTACCCGGTGCCCCAGGTAGTGGACCTCGTTCATGCCCATCTGGCACTTTCCCGGCTTGATGGTCAAGCCCGCCTGGTGAATGCGCCCGAGCACCTGCTGCAGATGCTCGAGGTGATCCTCCCAGGTGGGACTGAAGATGGCAATGTCATCCAGGTACGCTACTGCGTACCTCTCCAGTCCCTGGAGCAGGTGGTTGACCATTCGCTGGAACGTGGCAGGGGCATTTTTCATGCCGAAGGGCATGACCGTGGATTCATACAATCCGAAGGGGGTGATAAAGGCGGACTTCTCCTGAGCCCCGGGGCTCAAGGGAATCTGCCAATATCCCCGACTCAAATCCATAATGGA
Source organism: Phyllobates terribilis (assembly GCF_046119375.1). NCBI lineage: Eukaryota > Metazoa > Chordata > Amphibia > Anura > Dendrobatidae > Phyllobates > Phyllobates terribilis. The sequence goes on along the minus strand of NW_027362766.1, from coordinate 5,772,632 downwards.
GAGATAGCTCGCGCTGGCTAACCGCTCCAGCAGCTCCTCAATGCGTGGCATTGGTTGTGCGTCAGAGGCGGTGATAGCGTTGAGCCCCCTGTAGTCCACACAGAACCGGGTGGTCCGGTCCTTCTTAGGCACCAGGACTACAGGTGAGGCCCACGCGCTCTTGGACCGCTTAATCACCCCCACCTGCAGCATCTCCTCGACCTCCTGGCGCATGACATGCTGCACCTCGTCGGAGATTCGATAGGCTGTCCGCCGGAGTGGGGCATGATTCCCGGTGTCCACTTCATGGACCGCCACTTCAGTCCTGCCCGGCAGGTTGGTGAACACTGCTTGGAATGGTTTCAGCACTGCTTGCATCTGAGACCTCTGGTCTGCGGATAGCAAGTCGCTTAGCTCTACATCCTCTAGGGACCCGCTGGCCTTTGCTTGGGCGAGCATGTCCAAGAGGGGGTCATCCTCCCCATCCTCGGGCAGGTTGCAGACCGGTAGGACGCAGGTTCCACGTTCTTGATGAGCCTTCATCATATTAACGTGAAACGCCTTCCGCCTACCCCGCTCGTGGTCAAGGGTGATCACGTAGGTGACCGGGTTGAGCTGTTGGTGAATGACGTACGGGCCTTCCCAGGCCGCCTGAAGCTTGTCCTTTGGTACGGGGACCAGCACCCACACCTTCTGACCCACCTGGTAGGTCCGTTCTCGGGCGTTCTGGTCGTACCAATGCTTCTGGTCAGCCTGGGCTTGCGCCATGTTGTCATGCACCAACTGCGTCAAGGTCTGCATCTTGTCACGGAAGCGCATGACATACTTCACGATAGACACTCCTGGGGAGCTCGGCTCTTCTTCCCAGAATTCCCTTATCAACCCAAGGGGTCCTCGGACACGCCTGCCATACAGGAGCTCAAAGGGGGAGAACCCCGTCGAGGCCTGTGGAACCTCTCTGTAAGCAAATAGCAGGTGTGGGAGGTAACGCTCCCAGTCGCGACCCTGGGTCTCAACCAGCATTTTTAACATCTGTTTGAGGGTACCGTTGAATCGCTCACACAAACCATTGGTCTGTGGGTGATACGCACTCGATACCAGATGCTGCACCTGCATTTTCTTACATAGGGCCTCCATTAAGCATGACATGAACTGAGTCCCCTGGTCGGTAAGCATCTCCCTGGGAAATCCTACTCGCGAAAAGATGGCCAAGAGGGCGTCCGCCACCTTATCCGCCCTAATTGAGGACAGGGCTACTGCCTCCGGATACCGGGTAGCATAGTCTACCACGGTAAGGATGAATCGTTTTTCAGAGCTGCTGGGTATGGCCAGTGGTCCCACAATGTCCACAGCAATCCTCTGGAAAGGCTCCTCTATCACTGGCAAAGAGATCAGGGGGGCTTTGGGGGCCGGCCCTGACTTTCCCACTCTTTGACACGTGGTACAGGAGCGACAGTAGTTCACCACATCTGTCCTCATTTTGGGCCAATAAAAGTGATGAGACAGCCGGGCCTTGGTTTTGCTGACCCCCAAGTGTCCAGCGAGTGGAATTTCATGGGCGATCCGCAACAACTCATCCCTGAATGGGTAGGGGACGACCAGCTGTCTTTCCCTCAGCCACTCCTGTTGGGGTGTACAGGGAACTGTCTCCCGGTACAACCTCCCTTGGTCCCAGAATACCCTCTCCTTATCCGACTCGGAGGTGGGTTTCTCCGCGAGGCTCCTTAACGTCTCCAGGCTAGCATCTGAGTGCAGAGCTGCCTGAAACTCCTGGCTGGAGGAAGCCAGAAGTGAGGTTAAGGCCACGTCCTCACTGGGACCCTCTGGGACCGGCTCTGGGTCCATACCTGATCCTGTTATTCCTCTGTCCGAGGAGGGTCCAGAAGGCAGGGCGTTACTTGCATTCTGGGCACTCTGACTGCGGGTAACAGCGGCTATATAGGCCGTCTCCCCGGGGAATAACACCGTCTCATTAGCCTGAGAGGCCATGAGAACTACTTCTCCATCATCCTCCATTACCTCAGGCACAGTGCTACGTATGCGGCAGCTACCATCAGCCAGGCCACCTTCTGTTGTGACACTGGTCACTGGCACAGCACCACCTGCTTCATGGTCCTCGTGCCTCTCCCCATTACCCTTGGCACTGACATTTGCTCCTGCTAGGGGATCCTCAGCAACATCACCCCGCAGAGTGACATGGCTGAGTTCTCCTGCACCTTCCAATACAACAACATCATCATCATCATCATCATCATCATCATCACCATGTAAAGCATTGACATTCACATTATTAGCATTAACCTTACCAACCGTATCATATCGGGGAGGGGTGTCAGGGACATAATAAGCAAACATCCTCCCCAAATCAGTTCCCAACAAAACATTTGCAGGTAGGTTTTTGGATACTCCCACTTCCTTCACCCCACTCCCCGCACCCCAATCAATAAAAACCCGGGCCATGGGCAAGGGGCATCGGACGCCCCCAATCCCAGTGACAGTCAGGGTCTTTCCTGGAATAAGCGCTTCAGGGGACACCAGTTCGGGTCGGATGAGGGTTCGTTCGGCCCCAGTGTCCTTGAGGCCTACAGTGAGAGTGTCCCCCACCCTGACAGACTGAAAGTTTTCACAGGCCCTCCCAACCGGCCCACCCACCAAAAGAACTGAAGCATTAGGCCCTGGGGCCTTGGATGGGGGGTTCTTCCTCTGCTTCTCTGGGCAAGTGGCGCTGAGATGACCAGTCTGGTTGCAGGAATAACACCTGCGGGCATCGGATGCAGGCAGGGCCTTGGCAACGGGAAAAAGGCCTCCGGAAGGTCGGCTGGCAGGGGCAGGGATGGTGGTTAATGGCTTACCCCCTTTCCAGCTGGCGACGACCGGCTTCCGCACCTCTGGTCTCCGGTTGGCCTCGTAGGTGTCTGCGATCTGCGCTGCTTTATTGGCATCAGGTGGCTCCCGATCCATCACGAACTGCCGTACCTCAGTCGGACACAGATGCAGGAACTGGTCTTTCACCATCAGGTCCTTTAGCTGCTCAAAGGTGGTCGCTGACAGTCCTTGGATCCACTGCTCAAAGTTGGTTCTGAGCCCGTCTAACCCATCGCTGTAGGTGTCATGTGGTCCACGTTGGAGGGTTCTGAATTTTTTCCGGTAAACCTCCGAAGTCAGCTGGTACTTTTTTATCAGGGCCTGCTTGACGGCCCCATAGTCTCCATCCTGCTCTCGAGGGAGGGAAGCAAACACCTCTAAAGCTTTTCCTCTGAGCCCTGGAGTCAAATATCTTGCCCATTGGTCGATGGGCAGCTGATACTGCCTGCAGGCCTTTTCAAAGCCTCGCAGAAATGTGTCCAAGTCCCCATCCTTTTCCATCACAGGGAAGTGCTCAGGACGAGGTTTAAAGCAGCTGGCACTGTTGGACTCACGGGTCTGCGTAGAGGGCGACTCCTTCTGAATCCGGGCTAGCTCCAGCTGGTGTTGTCGGTCAGCTTGTCGCTCAGCAGCCTCTCGGTCAGCTTGGGCTTGTCGCTCAGCCCGCTCCTGGAATTTCAGGATCAGCTCCAGTCGTCCATCATGATTGTCTGTGGCGAGCTCCTCCAAGGCCATCTGCAGGTGGGGGTCCACACTACCCTGGTTGCGGGTATGGCTGGCAATCACAGGTTGGACCCCTGCAGCAGCGCCATCCGGGCCCTGGCTGGCCGCCCCCTCATCAGGGCTCTGCTGTCGGACGGGCTCTGCAGCATCTTGTAACAGTTCAGAAATCATTTGTTCTTTGCTTTTGCCGTGGGGGTCAATGCCTTTGATTATACATATTCCAGTAAGAGTGTCCTTTTTCTGCTGGTGATACCAGGACTCCCCAACTACGACCATGATCACCAAAATAAAAATAGAAAAGAAAAAGCGAAGAATGGTAGGGGTAACTGCTACACATACAGTATTGTCTCAGATCTAATAAACACTGAGTTCGATCTTCAAAACTTTTGTGCAAGTTTTTAGTGAGAGGAATGATTGCTCAAACCAGATCACTAATGTCCTATGATCCCACCGCTTGCCACCAATTTGTCACGAAAACAACACCCACTCTTGGGTCAGACCTTGCAGCTCTCTGGCGCCCCCTTATCCTGCTGGTCAAACACGGTATTGACAGAGGATAAGCACGGGTGCAGCTGCTCTAATTTATGTCGACTATTGTGGCACGTAATGTGACAGGACGTATATATACCACCAGTTCCTTCCAGGAACGTATATATACCTCCGACCAGCCACCCTCAAACCACAATATCACATAAATACTGGTATACTGCCACCACCGATCGCTTAACAGGTGGATCGGGTACCTGGTAGGTAACGTGAATTAGCGGGTGAGGAACGTGTTTGCTCGACATAGGACAAGAAGAAAGAAACTGGTAAATAATTAATGATTTACTCCCAAAAGGGGGCAGTGTTTACAAAATATATACAAGATATTATAAAGGAGACAATTTACATGTATGCATCAACAGTTATTAAAATAAAAGGGATAAGTAATAGCAAAACCTGCTTCACAAGGTGATGGTCTCAGATTCTGTGGGAGGGACGGCTCCCCGGAAATTAGAGGTGATTCTTCTTACGCCGCGTGATGTGCGTGCGTTCGACGTCCCTGAGAAGAATGACCTGAAAATGGCCGATTTGCTTTTTAGTAAGCAGCCAAAACTCTGGGGAACACCCCTTATTTACCTTACAAGGGGGGCTCGGCTTTGCGAGCCCACCCAGCTGCAGAAGACCTAACAGATCCTTCAGATTCCATATCTTGGTGTGGGGGGGTCCCACATCCAAGAGGGAGACATCATCTTGACCGTCACCAATATTCATGAAGATAGATATTAAATATGAAACCTCTATGACGCTCAGAAGCTCAGAATCCATTATCTCAGTTCCCGGTCATTCCTCAGTTATGCAAGTTATACTATTGTAATGGGAAAAAGGTAAGCATTCCAAAAAAGTGGTCCCGATGTTTCTGTCGGACCTGTACGTTATTAAAATCGACATTAAACGTTTGTACAATTAAACAATGGGGTTTTTTGGAGGGACTTTCCGGTTTGTACCAGTGCTTGCTCTGGACTGAGGTTTTATGGCGGGTCATAAAGATTCCTGGTTTGGGGGAAAGCAAAAGTGAGTTCTATGTCTTCACTTACAAACAGATAGGGGGTGGGGTTTTTTTTTTCCTTTTTTAAAACATCTCTCATTTTTAAAAACTCGGGCAAAAATACCTTTTGCCTGACAATATGGAATCTGAAGGATTTTTTAGGTCTTCCTCAGCTGGGTGGGCTCGCAAAGCCGAGCCCCCTTGTAAGGTAAATAAGGGGTGTTCCCCAGAGTTTTGGCTGCTTGCTAAAAACCAGATCGGCCATTTTTCAAGCCATTCCAACCAGGGACGCAGACGCATGCACTACACGCTGCGTGAAGGAATCAAGTCTAATTTCCGGGGAGCCGTCCCCCCCACAGAATCTGAGACCATCACCTTGTGAAGCAGGTTTTGCTATTACTTATCCCTTTTATTTTAATAACTGTTTATGCATACATGTAAATTGTCTCCTTTATAATATCTTGTATATATTTTGTAAACACTGCCCACCTTTTGGGAGTAAATCATTAATTATTTACCAGTTTCTTTCTTCTTGTCCTATGTTGAGCAAACACGTTCCTCACCCGCTAATTCACGTTACCTACCAGGTACCCGATCCACCTGTTAAGCGATCGGTGGTGGCAGTATACCAGTATTTATGTGATATTGTGGTTTGAGGGTGGCTGGTCGGAGGTATATATACGTTCCTGGAAGGAACTGGTGGTATATATACTTCCTGTCACATCACGTGCCGCAATAGTCGACATAAATTAGAGCAGCTGCACCCATGCTTATCCTCTGTCAATACCGTGTTTGACCAGCAGGATAAGGGGGCGCCAGAGAGCTGCAAGGTCTGACCCAAGAGTGGGTGTTGTTTTCATGACAAATTGGTGGCAAGCGGTGGGATCATAGAACATTAGTGATCTGGTTTGAGCAATCATTCCTCTCACTAAAAACTTGCACAAAAGTTTTGAAGATCGAACTCAGTGTTTATTAGATCTGAGACAATACTGTATGTGTAGCAGTTACCCCTACCCTTCTTCGATTTTTCTTTTCTATTTTTATTTTGGTGATCATGGTCGTAGTTGGGGAGTCCTGGTATCACCAGCAGAAAAAGGACACTCTTACTGGAATATGTATAATCAAAGGCATTGACCCCCACGGCAAAAGCAAAGAACAAATGATTTCTGAACTGTTACAAGATGCTGCAGAGCCCGTCCGACAGCAGAGCCCTGATGAGGGGGCGGCCAGCCAAGGCCCGGATGGCGCTGCTGCCGGGGTCCAACCGGTGATTGCCAGCCATACCCGCAACCAGGGTAGTGTGGACCCCCACCTGCAGATGGCCTTGGAGGAGCTCGCCACAGACAATCATGATGGACGACTGGAGCTGATCCTGAAATTCCAGGAGCGGGCTGAGCGACAAGCCCAAGCTGACCGAGAGGCTGCTGAGCGACAAGCCCAAGCTGACCGAGAGGCTGCTGAGCGACAAGCCCAAGCTGACCGAGAGGCTGCTGAGCGACAAGCTGCCCGACAACACCAGCTGGAGCTAGCCCGGATTCAGAAGGAGTCGCCCTCTACGCAGACCCGTGAGTCCAACAGTGCCAGCTGCTTTAAACCTCATCCTGAGCACTTCCCTGTGATGGAAAAGGATGGGGACTTGGACACATTTCTGCGAGGCTTTAAAAAGGCCTGCAGGCAGTATCAGCTGCCCATCGACCAATGGGCAAGATATTTGACTCCAGGGCTCCGAGGAAAAGCTTTGGAGGTGTTTGCTTCCCTCCCTCGAGAGCAGGATGGAGACTATGAGGCCGTCAAGCAGGCCCTGATAAAAAAGTACCAGCTGACTCCGGAGGTTTACCGGAAAAAATTCAGAACCCTCCAACGTGGACCACAGGACACCTACCGTGATGTGGTAGACGGGCTCAGAACCAACTTTGAGCAGTGGATCCAAGGACTGTCAGCGACCACCTTTGAGCAGCTAAAGGACCTGATGGTGAAAGACCAGTTCCTGCATCTGTGTCCGACTGAGGTACGGCAGTTCGTGATGGATCGGGAGCCACCTGATGCCAATAAAGCAGCGCAGATCGCAGACACCTAAGAGGCCAACCGGAGACCAGAGGTGCGGAAGCCGGTCGTCGCCAGCTGGAAAGGGGGTAAGCCATCAACCACCATCCCTGCCCCTGCCAGCCGACCTTCCGGAGGCCTTTTTCCCGTTGCCAAGGCCCTGCCTGCATCCGATGCCCGCAGGTGTTATTCCTGCAACCAGACTGGTCATCTCAGCGCCACTTGCCCAGAGAAGCAGAGGAAGAACCCCCCATCCAAGGCCCCAGGGCCTAATGCCTCAGTTCTTTTGGTGGGTGGGCCGGTTGGGAGGGCCTGTGAAAACTTTCAGTCTGTCAGGGTGGGGAACACTCTCACTGTAGGCCTCAAGGACACTGGGGCCGAACGAACCCTCATCCGACCCGAACTGGTGTCCCCTGAAGCGCTTATTCCAGGAAAGACCCTGACTGTCACTGGGATTGGGGGCGTCCGATGCCCCTTGCCCATGGCCCGGGTTTTTATTGATTGGGGTGCGGGGAGTGGGGTGAAGGAAGTGGGAGTATCCAAAAACCTACCTGCAAATGTTTTGTTGGGAACTGATTTGGGGAGGATGTTTGCTTATTATGTCCCTGACACCCCTCCCCGATCTGATACGGTTGGTAAGGTTAATGCTGATAATGTGAATGTCAATGCTTTACCTGATGATGATGATGATGATGATGTTGTTGTATTGGAAGGTGCAGGAGAACTCAGCCATGTCACTCTGCGGGGTGATGTTGCTGAGGATCCCCTAGCAGGAGCAAAGGTCAGTGCCAAGGGTAATGGGGAGAGGCACGAGGACCATGGCGCAGGTGGTGCTGTGCCAGTGACCAGTGTCACAACAGATGGTGACCTGGCTGATAGTCGCTGCCCCATATGTAGCACTGTGCCTGAGGTAATGGAGGATGATGGAAAAGTAGTTCTCATGGCCTCGCCGGCTAATGAGACGGGGTTATTCCCCGGGGAGACGGCCTATATAGCCGCTGTTACCCGCAGTCAGAGTGCCCAGAACGCAAGTAACGCCCTGCCTTCTGGACCCTCCTCGAACAGAGGAATAACTGAATCAGGTATGGACCCAGAGCCGGTCCCAGATAGTCCCAGTGAGGACGAGGCCTTAACCTCACTTCTGGCTTCCTCCAGCCAGGAGTTTCAGGCAGCTCTGCACTCAGATGCTAGCCTGGAGACGTTAAGGAGCCTCGCGGAGAAACCCACCTCCGAGTCGGATAAGGAGAGGGTATTCTGGGACCAAGGGAGGTTGTACCGGGAGACAGTTCCCTGTACGCCCCAACAGGAGTGGCTGAGGGAAAGACAGCTGGTCGTCCCCTACCAATTCAGGGATGAGTTGTTGCGGATCGCCCATGAAATTCCACTCGCTGGACACTTGGGGGTCAGCAAAACCAAGGCCCGGCTGTCTCATCACTTTTATTGGCCCAAAATGAGGACAGATGTGGTGAACTACTGTCGATCCTGTACCACGTGTCAAAGAGTGGGAAAGTCAGGACCGGCCCCCAAAGCCCCCCTGATCTCTTTGCCAGTGATAGAGGAGCCTTTCCAGAGGATTGCTGTGGACATTGTGGGACCACTGGCCATACCCAGCAGCTCTGGAAAACGATTCATCCTTACCGTGGTAGACTATGCTACCCGGTATCCGGAGGCAGTAGCCCTGTCCTCAATTAGGGCGGATAAGGTGGCGGACGCCCTCTTGGCCATCTTTTCGCGAGTAGGATTTCCCAGGGAGATGCTTACCGACCAGGGGACTCAGTTCATGTCACGCTTAATGGAGGCCCTATGTAAGAAAATGCAGGTGCAGCATCTGGTATCGAGTGCGTATCACCCACAGACCAATGGTTTGTGTGAGCGATTCAACGGTACCCTCAAACAGATGTTAAAAATGCTGGTTGAGACCCAGGGTCGCGACTGGGAGCGTTACCTCCCACACCTGCTATTTGCTTACAGAGAGGTTCCACAGGCCTCAACGGGGTTCTCCCCCTTTGAGCTCCTGTATGGCAGACGTGTCCGAGGACCCCTTGGGTTGATAAGGGAATTCTGGGAAGAAGAGCCGAGCTCCCCAGGAGTGTCCATCGTGGAGTATGTCATGCGCTTCCGTGACAAGATGCAGACCTTGATGCAGTTGGTGCATGACAACATGGCGCAAGCCCAGGCTGACCAGAAGCATTGGTACGACCAGAACGCCCGAGAACGGACCTACCAGGTGGGTCAGAAGGTGTGGGTGCTGGTCCCCGTACCAAAGGACAAGCTTCAGGCGGCCTGGGAAGGCCCATACGTCATTCACCAACAGCTCAACCCGGTCACCTACGTGATCACACTTGACCACGAGCGGGGTAGGCGGAAGGCGTTTCACGTTAATATGATGAAGGCTCATCAAGAACGTGGAACCTGCGTCCTACCGGTCTGCAACCTGCCCGAGGATGGGGAGCATGACCCCCTCTTGGACATGCTCGCCCAAGCGAAGGCCAGCGGGTCCCTAGAGGATGTAGAGCTAAGCGACTTGCTATCCGCAGACCAGAGGTCTCAGATGCAAGCAGTGCTGAAACCCTTCCAAGCAGTGTTCACCAACCTGCCTGGCAGGACTGAAGTGGCGGTCCATGAAGTGGACACCGGGAATCATGCCCCACTCCGGCGGACAGCCTATCGAATCTCCGACGAGGTGCAGCATGTCATGCGCCAGGAGGTCGAGGAGATGCTGCAGTTGGGGGTGATTAAGCGGTCCAAGAGCGCGTGGGCCTCACCTGTAGTCCTGGTGCCTAAGAAGGACCGGACCACCCGGTTCTGTGTGGACTACAGGGGGCTCAACGCTATCACCGCCTCTGACGCACAACCAATGCCACGCATTGAGGAGCTGCTGGAGCGGTTAGCCAGCGCGAGCTATCTCTCCATTATGGATTTGAGTCGGGGATATTGGCAGATTCCCTTGAGCCCCGGGGCCCAGGAGAAGTCCGCCTTTATCACCCCCTTCGGATTGTATGAATCCACGGTCATGCCCTTGGGCATGAAAAATGCCCCTGCCACGTTCCAGCGAATGGTCAACCACCTGCTCCAGGGACTGGAGAGGTACGCAGTAGCGTACCTGGATGACATTGCCATCTTCAGTCCCACCTGGGAGGATCACCTCGAGCATCTGCAGCAGGTGCTCGGGCGCATTCACCAGGCGAGCTTGACCATCAAGCCGGGAAAGTGCCAGATGGGCATGAACGAGGTCCACTACCTGGGGCACCGGGTAGGTGGGGGTACTCTGAAGCCAGAGCCTGGGAAGGTGGACGCTATCGTGTCCTGGCCCACCCCCAGGACCAAGAAGCAGGTGCAGTCCTTCTTGGGCACCGCAGGGTACTATAGACGCTTTGTGCAGGACTATAGTAGCCTTGCGAAGCCCTTGACAGACCTCACCAGGAAGAGCCTACCCCATTCCGTCAAATGGACGGATGAATGCGAGGTGGCCTTTAGGGCTTTGAAGACTGCCCTGAGCAGCTCTCCTGTACTAAAGGCAGTCGACGGCACACGGCCACTCTTAGTACAGACCGACGCCAGTGAGTTTGGCCTCGGTGCTGTACTCAGCCAGGTCGACTCGGGGAACCAAGAACACCCCGTGTTGTACCTAAGCCGGAAACTGCTGCCGAGGGAAGTGGCCTATTCCACCATAGAGAAGGAGTGCCTGGCCATTGTATGGGCCCTCAACCGCTTACAGCCTTACTTGTACGGGCGCCCCTTCACTGTCGTGACTGACCACAACCCCCTGAATTGGCTGCACACCATGTCAGGTGCCAACGGAAGGTTGTTACGCTGGAGCCTCACCCTCCAGCAGTACGACTTTACCGTTCAACACCGCAGGGGCAGCGAGCATGGCAATGCCGATGGGTTGTCCCGGCGAGGGGAGCCTCCAGACATACGCTTGGAGGAGTACCAGAAGGTCCTACCTCCATAGCGCAGTCAAAAAGGGGGAGGTGTCAGGCAAAAGGTATTTTTGCCCGAGTTTTTAAAAATGAGAGATGTTTTAAAAAAGGAAAAAAAACCCACCCCCTATCTGTTTGTAAGTGAAGACATAGAACTCACTTTTGCTTTTCCCCAAACCAGGAATTTTTATGACCCGCCATAAAACCTCAGTCCAGGGCAAGCGCTGGTACAAACCGGAAAATCCCTCCAAAAAAATCCCATTGTTTAATTGTACAAACGTTTTATGCCAATTTTAATCACGCACAGGTCTGACAGAAACATCGGAACCACGTTTTTTGAATGCTTACCTTTTTCCCATTACAATAGTATAACTTGCATAACTGAGGAATGACCGGGAACTGAGATAATGGATTCTGAGCTTCTGAGCGTCATAGAGGTTTCATATTTAATATCTATCTTCATGAATATTGGTGACGGTCCAGATGATATCTCCCTCTTGGATGTGGGACCCCCCACACCAAGATATGGAATCTGAAGGATTTTTTAGGTCTTCTGCAGCTGGGTGGGCTCGCAAAGCCGAACCCCCTTGTAAGGTAAATAAGGGGTGTTCCCCAGAGTTTTGGCTGCTTGCTAAAAACCAGATCGGCCATTTTTCAAGCCATTCCAACCAGGGACGCAGACGCATGCACTACACGCTGCGTGAAGGAATCAAGTCTAATTTCCGGGGAGCCGTCCCCCCCACAGAATCTGAGACCATCACCTTGTGAAGCAGGTTTTGCTATTACTTATCCCTTTTATTTTAATAACTGTTGATGCATACATGTAAATTGTCTCCTTTATAATATCTTGTATATATTTTGTAAACACTGCCCCCCTTTTGGGAGTAAATCATTAATTATTTACCAGTTTCTTTCTTCTTGTCCTATGTCGAGCAAACACGTTCCTCACTCGCTAATTCACGTTACCTACCAGGTACCCGATCCACCTGTTAAGCGATCGGTGGTGGCAGTATACCAGTATTTATGTGATATTGTGGTTTGAGGGTGGCTGGTCGGAGGTATATATACGTTCCTGGAAGGAACTGGTGGTATATATACGTCCTGTCACATCACGTGCCGCAATAGTCGACATAAATTAGAGCAGCTGCACCCGTGCTTATCCTCTGTCAATACCGTGTTTGACCAGCAGGATAAGGGGGCGCCAGAGAGCTGCAAGGTCTGACCCAAGAGTGGGTGTTGTTTTCATGACACCTCTGCGTGTAATGACTCTATATAATAGATCCCTCTGTGTGTAATGACTCTATATAATAGATCCCTCTGCGTGTAATGACTCTATATAATAGATCCCTCTGTGTGTAATGACTCTATATAATAGATCCCTCTGTGTGTAATGACTCTATATAATAGATCCCTCTGTGTGTAATGACTCTATGTAATAGATCCCTCTGTGTGTAATGACTCTATATAATAGATCACTCTGTGTGTAATGACTCTATATAATAGATCCCTGTGTGTAATGACTCTATATAATAGATCCCTCTGTGTGTAATGACTCTATATAATAGATCCCTCTGCGTGTAATGACTATATAATAGATCCCTCTGTGTGTAATGACTCTATATAATACATGACTCTGCTTGTATTGACTCTATATAATAGATCCCTCTGTGTGTAATGACTATATATAATAGATCCCTCTGAGTGTAATGACTCTATATAATATATCTCTCTGCGTGTATTGACTCTATATAATAGATCCCTCTGTGTGTAATGACTCTATATAATAGATCCCTCTGTGTGTAATGACTCTATATAATAGATCCCTCTGTGTATAATGACTCTATATAATAGATCACTCTGTGTGTATTGACTCTAATTAAATTGATCCCTCTGTGTGTAATGACTCTATATAATAGATCCCTCTGAGTGTAATGACTCTATATAATAGATCCCTCTGTGTGTATTGACTCTATATAATAGATCCCTCTGAGTGTAATGACTCTATATAATAGATCCCTCTGAGTGTAATGACTCTATATAATAGATCACTCTGCGTGTATTGACTCTATATAATAGATCCCTCTGTGTGTAATGACTCTATATAATAGATCCCTCTGCGTGTAATGACTCTATATAATAGATCCCTCTGCGTGTAATGACTCTATATAATAGATCCCTCTGTCTGTAATGACTCTATATAATAGATCGCTCTGTGTGTAATGACTCTATATAATAGATCCCTCTGTGTGTAATGACTCTATATATTAGATCCCTCTGTGTGTAATGACTCTATATAATAGATCCCTCTGTGTGTAATGACTCTATATAATAGACCCCTCTGTCTGTAATGACTCTATATAATAGATCACTCTGTGTGTAATGACTCTATATAATAGATCCCTCTGAGTGTAATGACTCTATATAATAGATCACTCTGCGTGTATTGACTCTATATAATAGATCCCTCTGTGTGTAATGACTCTATATAATAGATCCCTCTGTGTGTAATGACTCTATATAATAGATCCCTCTGTGTGTAATGATTCTATATAATAGATCCCTCTGTGTGGAATGACTATATAATAGATCCCTCTGTGTGTACTGACTCTATATAATAGATCCCTCTGCGTGTAATGACTCTATATAATAGATCCCTCTGTGTGTAATTACTCTATATAATAGATCCCTCTGTGTGTAATGACTCTATATAATAGATCGCTCTGTGTGTAATGACTCTATATAATAGATCCCTCTGTGTGTAATGACTCTATATAATAGATCCCTCTGTGTGTAATGACACTATATAATAGATCCCCCTGGGTGTAATGACTCTATATAATAGATCACTCTGTGTGTAATGGCTCTATATAATAGATTCCTCTGTGTGTAATGACTCTATATAATAGATCCCTCTGTGTGTAATGACTCTATATAATAGATCACTCTGGTTGTAATGACTTAATATAATAGATCACTCTGTGTGTAATGACTCTATATAATAGATCCCTCTGTGTGTAATGACTCTATATAATAGATCACTCTGTGTGTAATGACTCTATATAATAGATCCCTCTGTGTGTAATGACTCTATATAATAGATCCCTCTGTGTGTAATGACTTTATATAATAGATCACTCTGTGTGTAATGACTATATAATAGATCCCTCCGCGTGTAATGACTCTATATAATAGATCTCTCTGTGTGTAATGCCTCTATATAATAGATCCCTCTGCGTGTAATGACTCTATATAATAGATCCCTCTGCGTGTAATGACTCTATATAATAGATCCCTCTGCGTGTAATGCCTCTATATAATAGATCCCTCTGCGTGTAATGACTCTATATAATAGATCTCTCTGTGTGTAATGACTCTATATAATAGATCCCTCTGCGTGTAATGACTCTATATAATACATCCCTCCGCGTGTAATGACTCTATATAATAGATCCCTCTGTGTGTAATGACTCTATATAATAGATCCCTCTGTGTGTAATGACTTTATATAATAGATCACTCTGTGTGTAATGACTATATAATAGATCCCTCCGCGTGTAATGACTCTATATAATAGATCTCTCTGTGTGTAATGACTCTATATAATAGATCCCTCTGCGTGTAATGACTCTATATAATAGATCCCTCTGCGTGTAATTCTTCTATATAATAGATCCCTCTGCGTGTAATGACTCTATATAATAGATCCCTCTGCGTGTAATGACTCTATATAATAGACCCTCTGTGTGTAATGACTCTATATAATAGATCCCTCTGCGTGTAATGACTCTATATAATAGATGCCTCTGTGTGTAATGACTCTATATAATAGATCGCTCTGCGTGTAATGACTCTATATAATAGACCCCTCTGTGTGTAGTGACTCTAGATAATAGATCCCTCTGTGTGTAATGACTCTATATAATAGATCCCTCTGCGTGTAATGACTCTATATAATAGATCCCTCTGTGTGTAATGACTCTATATAATAGATCCCTCTGTGTGTAATGACTCTATATAATAGATCCCTCTGTGTGTAATGACTCTATATAATAGATCCCTCTGAGTGTAATGACTCTATATAATAGATCCCTCTGCATGTAATGACTCTATATAATAGATCCCTCCGTGTGTAATGACTCTATATAATAGATCCCTCTGTGTGTAATGACTCTATATAATAGATCGCTCTGTGTGTAATGACTCTATATAATAGATCCCTCTGCGTGTAATGACTCTATATAATAGATCCCTCCACGTGTAATAACTCTATATAATAGATCACTCTGTGTGTAATGACTCTATATAATAGATCCCTCTGCGTGTAATGACTCTACATAATAGTTCGCTCTGTGTGTAATGACTCTATATAATAGATCCCTCTGTGTGTAATGACTCTATATAATAGATCCCTCTGCGTGTAATGACTCTACATAATAGATCGCTCTGTGTGTAATGACTCTATATAATAGATCCCTCCGCGTGTAATGACTCTATATAATAGATCCCTCTGCGTGTAATGACTCTACATAATAGATCGCTCTGTGTGTAATGACTCTATATAATAGATCCCTCTGCGTGTAATGACTCTATATAATAGATCCCTCTGCGTGTAATGACTCTATATAATAGATCCCTCTGTGTGTAATGACTCTATATAATAGATCCCTCTGTGTGTAATGACTCTATATAATAGATCCCTCTGTGTGTAATGACTCTATATAATAGATCCCTCTGTGTGTAATGACTCTATATAATAGATCCCTCTGTGTGTAATGACTCTATATAATAGATCCCTCTGTGTGTAATGACTCTATATAATAGATCCCTCTGTGTGTAATGACTCTATATAATATAGGAGATTCACTTTTTGGATTGAAGAACTAAAAAAATTAACTTTTTGATGATATTCTAATTTTGTGAGATGCACCTGTATAGCCCCCCCCCTCCAATGGTAATGGACGTTGCTCATGTGTGTGTAGTATTATGGGTCTGATCCGTTGGCCGTGCATATCCCTGACAGCGCATGTGCCGCCGCACGTCACGTCCTATTTGGCACTTCCGGCCTCCGATGGTGTCAGAGGGACAAAGGTCCGGCGAGACGGCAGCACGCAAGATGTTCGGAAAGCCGGGAGGTAACAAATCTAAACAGTTATTTAAGATCTCCTAAGCTCCTAATCATATTGCCGGCTCCCATTTCTTATATCCGTAATCCATGTGGACTTCATCCGTAAATGCTTCTTTCAGCTTTTTCATTATAGGTGTAGTGCCGGCGTCCCTGCCCTCTGCTAGGCAGGGACGCTGTTCCCCTCACCTCTCTGCTCCGTGCCCGGCGTCCCTCTCCCGCTCTGCTGGCAGCGCGCGCTCCTTCCCGGCCACTGTGCTTAGGGCGCGCGCGCGCCCTCCCTCCCTCTTAAAGGGGCCGCGCGCGCCGTCCTAAGGAGTCCCCGGCCAATGGCCGGAGGACTTTACCATATATAAGGCACCTCCTCCAAAATGGAGGTGCCCGAGCAATGTTGTTTGCACCTGTGTCTCACCTGTGCTTCAGCCCTCAGGTCCCGTTGCCAGTTACCTGCCAGTTACCTGCCAGATTCCTGCCTGTTTACTTGCTACCTGCCTGCTAGTCTGAGGTCCGACGGTCTGCCTTCCAACTCCTGTCAGTCTGTCTATGGACCAGCTTGCCCGCTCACCTGGGAGCGCACATCTGCTACCTGCCTGCTAGCCTACCTGGAGGCTCCGCCGTCACGTGCTGTGACCACCTACCTGTCCAGTGACTCCTGCCCGCTCACCTGGGAGCGCTCATCTGCTACCAGTCTGCTTGCCTACCCGGAGGCTCTGCCGTCACGTGCTGTGACCACCCGCCTGTCCAGAGACTTCTGCCCGCTCACCTGGGAGCGCTCATCTGTCGCCTGTCCGCTGGTCTTCCTGGAGGCTCCGCCGTCACATGCTGTGACCACCCGTTCATCCAGAGACTCTCGCCTGCTCACCTGGGAGCTCACGTCTATCTTCAGCCGCCACAGGTCGTACCAACCCTATACCTAGAGACTGCCCCGGTCACTTGTCGTGACCTCCAGCCCGTTCACTCAGAGACTGTCCCGTTCACTCAGAGACTGTCCCGTTCACCTACTGAGACTTCCAGCCCGTCTTCCCTGGTCGCCACCCGCTCCCTTACAAGGACCGCCCCCTTGTACAGTAGCTCAGAGGTTCCGCCTCCCAGACCCGTTACAATAGGTAGATTATATTCGGGCCCATCAAACAACATGTGACACATGGCCATGGGCCTCTACCCCACACAGAAGAGGATCCACCAACAGCAACCATCCAGGATCAACCAGGTAAGTGCCCAATGTGGACCCAAGGTATGCCACATATCTAAAACTGGACAAAAATGATTGCCGTTAAAAATCAACAAACTACAAAAGAAACTATTGGAAAAAACGTAAAAACCACACCCAAAATACCCATAAAAGAGAGTAGAGAATACTAACCCATAACTCACAAAAAAGAGCTGAACCCAAAATCTTCATTTAACCCAAGAGAACTTACGGTTTTGAATCTATAGATCCAGCAGCTGTCCACCTGTGATAAGATTTTGATTAAGTCCCCTCCTCTCGAGCCCAGTGATACCTGGTCGATCCCTCTGATTTTCAAATGCCGGGCATCACTATTGTGAAATCTCTTAAAGTCCCTTGGTAGAGTCTTTAATTCACTTTCATCTTCTACCTCTTTTGATTTTTCGATGTCCCTAACTTGCTCGCGCACTCGCACTTTAAGTTCTCGGGTAGTCATACCCACATAGGGTTTTGAACAGGGGCATACGGCCAGATACACCACCCCTTTGGAGGAACAGGTTAGAAAACTATTGATCGTAAATTCTCCGGTTCTATCCGAATTAGGGAACTTTTTGGTTTTAATTAAATTTAAACACGCTTTACAGCGTCCACAAGGAAAAAAGCCCTTAATATGCTTCGTAAAAGAGTCCTTTTTAATCTTCTCGTTTGAGCAATGACTTCTGACTAGTTGGTCCTTCAAATTTTTGGATCTTTTAGCTGTAATACTTGGGTCCATTTGTATAATTCCCCAATGCCAAGGATGATGCTAGTAAAGCTCTTCCACTGACCATTAAATGGGGTAATGAGACTATGCACAGTGTAGTGGACCCTGCCCCAAGAGTGCACGATTGTTATGCTAGGTATGGGGAGGACCTAGCGTACGATGATGTGAAAAGGGGGGGAAGCCCAGCAGTTAAGGAAAGGGAGAGTGGAGACTCCTAGGCAGATCTAACAACACCTTTGCTCCCCTATCGTCCCTAAATAGGTTCTGCACCTATCGCCAAGCAGGATACCTTAGCCCTGGCTGACCCTAGAGCTAGGCCCTAGGTAGAGAGGGGGAGGGTGACCACTAGTCAGCACCACTGCAACAAAAGACAAACAAGGGAAACAGACAAGGGGATGCACGTAACTTTGAGAAGACACCAGAGAGATCACGACTACAATCCACAAAGGAACTCCAAGGAGAATCTAGAAAACTGCTAGAATTCCAGACCTGAACAGAGGAATTTACTCTATCACCAGTGATTCTTTGGAGAAACTGAGTGTATTTAAGGATCCAGCAAGGGTATGTTAATTAGCAGCAGAAGGTGGAGATCACCGCTGGGTCCTACAAAGGGAGGGATGATGAAAGGATCAAAAAGTTGTCAGCAAGGCCAAGCGCAGAGACCTTCTACAGCCGGATTCAGAATGACTGTCTGTCAAACCTGACACATGCGTGACAGTGATGTATTAGACCAAGCCCCTCTGTGCACAATATAACAGACACCTTTCTCACCTCTTCTGGTATCTCAACTTTGTTCACATTTGCATTGTGTGGCTGTATACATTATATAAGAGCTGGTTCTGGGACCGGCATTCATTGTGTGGGGATATATACGGTTGGTAATAATAACTGTTATTCCAGTTTAATCTGTATGTACAAACAGCAGTGTCAGCCCTGAGCCCACTCCAAACTCATTGATAGCAGTGTCTTGGGTCCATCAAACACAAGACTCGCCTCATTACAGGCGGAAGATTGTAATAAATCATCTACAGTAGAAAACTCACCTCGTACTCCACCCGCACCAGAACGTCACCTTCACTTATGGTTGTGATGCTGACGCATGGCCGTGAACGTGAGTAAAGAAGACTTGAACTAAGTATAATACAATAAGCGACTGATACCCGAACTGAGGAGAACATGAGTGGAGAAAACTGCAACCAGAACCATGCAGAAAGTGAACGGAAGACATCGCAACCAGAACGATGGAATGTGAGAGTCGACTGAGACTAGAACCAGGGAAAATGTGAGAGGTGACCGACATCAGGACCAAGGAGAACGTGAGAGGCGACTGACACCAGAACTGATGTGAATGTGAGAGTCGACTGAGACTAGAACCAGGGAAAATATGAGAGGTGACAGACATCAGAACCAAGGAGAATGTGAGAGGCGACTGACACCAGAACTGATGGGAATGTGAGAGTCGACTGAGACTAGAACCAGGGAAAATGTGAGAAGTGACTGATACCAGAATTGATGTGAATGTGAAAGGTGACTGAGACTAAAACTAGAGAAAATGTGAGAGGTGACTGTCCAGAATGCAGGAAATGTGAGGTGGCCGACATCAGAACCAAGGAGAAAGTGAGAGGCGACCGATACCAGAACTGACGAGAATATAAAAGGTGACTGAGACTAGAACCAGAGAAAATGTGAGAGGTGACTGATACTAGAATTGATGTGAATTTGAAAGGTGACTGAGACTAAAACTAGAGAAAATGTGAGAGGTGACTGTCCAGAATGGAGGAAATGTGAGGTGCCCGACATCAGAACCAAGGAGAACGTGAGAGGCGACCGACACCAGAACTGACGTGAATGTGAGAGGTGACTGATACTAGAATTGAGGAAAATGTGAGATGACCGACATCAGAACTAAGGAGAATGTGAGAAGCGACCGACACCAGAACTGACGTGAATGTGAGAGGTGACCGACATCAGAACCAAGGAGAATGTGAGAGGTGACCGACATCAGAACCAAGGAGAATGTGAGAGGCGACCGACATCCAAACCAAGGAGAATGTGAGAGGTGACCGACATCAGAACCAAGGAGATCGTGAGAGGTGACCGACATCAGAACCAAGGAGAACGTGAGAGGTGACCGACATCAGAACCAAGTAGAATGTGAGAGGTGACCAACATCAGAACCATGGAGAATGTGAGAGGCGACCGACATCAGAACCAAGGAGAATGTGAGAGGTGACCGACATCAGAACCAAGGAGAACGTGAGAGGTGACAGACATCAGAACCAAGGAGAATGTGAGAGGTGACTGATACTAGAATTGAGGAAAATGTGAGATGATCGACATCAGAACCAAGGAGAATGTGAGAGGTGACCGACATCAGAACCAAGGAGAACGTGAGAGGTGACCGACATCAGACCCAAGGAGAATGTGAGAGGTGACTGATACTAGATTTGAGGAAAATGTGAGATGATCGACATCAGAACCAAGGAGAATGTGAGAGGTGACCGACACCAGAACTGACGTGAATGTGAGAGGTGACCGACATCAGAACCAAGGAGAATGTGAGAGGTGACTGACATCAGAACCAAGGAGAATGTGAGAGGCGACCGACACCAGAACTGAAGTGAATGTGAGAGGTGACCGACATCAGAACCAAGGAGAATGTGAGAGGTGACCGACATCAGAACCAAGTAGAAGGTGAAAGGTGACCGACATCAGAACCAAGGAGAATGTGAGAGGCGACCAACATCAGAACCAAGGAGAATGTGAGAGGTGACCGACATCAGAACCAAGGAGAATGTGTGAGGTGACCGACACCAGAACTGATGTGAATGTGAGTCAACTGAGACTAGAACCAGGGAAAATGTGAGAGGTGACCGACATCAGAATCAAGGAGAATGTGAGAGGTGACCGACATCAGAACCAAGAAGAACGTGAGAGGCGACCGACACCAGAGCTGATGTGAATGTTAGAGTCAACTGAGACTAGAACCAGGGAAAATGTGAGAGGTGATCGACACCAGAACTGACGTGAATGTGAGTCAACTGAAAATAGAACCAGGGACAATGTGAGAAGTGACCGACATCAGAACCAAGGAGAATGTGAGAGGTGACCGACATCAGAACCAAGGAGAATGTGAAAGGTGACCGACATCAGAACCAAGGAGAATGTGAGAGGCGACCGACATCAGAACAAAGGAGAATGTGAGAGGTGACCGACAACAGAACCAAGGAGAACGTGAGAGGCGACCGACACCAGAACTGACGTGAATGTGAGAGGTGACCGACATCAGAACCAAGGAGAATGTGAGAGGTGACCGACATCAGAACCAAGTAGAATGTGAAAGGTGACCGACATCAGAACCAAGGAGAATGTGAGAGGCGACCGACATCAGAACCAAGGAGAATGTGAGAGATGACCGACATCAGAACCAAGGAGAACGTGAGAGGTGACCGACATCAAAACCAAGTAGAGCGTGAGAGGTGACCGACATCAGAACCAAGGAGAATGTGAGAGGTGACTGATACTAGAATTGAGGAAAATGTGAGATGATCGACATCAGAACCAAGGAGAATGTGAGAGGCGACCGACACCAGAACTGATGTGAATGTGAGTCAACTGAGACTAGAACCAGGGAAAATGTGAGAGGTGACCGACATCAGAATCAAGGAGAATGTGAGAGGTGACCGACATCAGAACCAAGTAGAACGTGAGAGGCGACCGACACCAGAGCTGATGTGAATGTGAGAGTCAACTGAGACTAGAACCAGGGAAAATGTGAGAGGTGACCAACACCAGAACTGACGTGAATGTGAGTCAACTGAGACTAGAACCAGGGAAAATGTGAGAAGTGACCGACATCAGAACCAAGGAGAATGTGAGAGGTGACCCACATCAGAACCAAGGAGAATGTGAAAGGTGACCGACATCAGAACCAAGGAGAATGTGAGAGGCGACCGACACCAGAACTGACGCAAATGTGAGTCAACTGAGACTAGAACCAGGGAAAATGTGAGAGGTGACCGACATCAGAATCAAGGAGAATGTGAGAGGTGACCGACATCAGAAACAAGTAGAACGTGAGAGGCGACCGACACCAGAACTGATGTGAATGTGAGAGGTGACCGACATCAGAACCAAGGAGAATGTGAGAGGTAGCCAACATCAGAACCAAGGAGAATGTGAGAGGTAGCCAACATCAGAACCAAGGAGAACGTGAGAGGTGACCGACATCAGAGCCAAGGAGAATGTGAGAGGTGACCGACATCAGAACCAAGGAGAACGTGAGAGGTGACCGACATCAGAACCAAGGAGAATGTGAGAGGTGACTGACATCAGAACCAAGGAGAACGTGAGTGGTGACCGACATCAGAACCAAGGAGAACGTGAGAGGTGACCGACATCAGAACCAAGGAGAATGTGAGAGGTGACCGACATCAGAATCAAGGAGAATGTGAGAGGTGACCGACATCAGAACCAAGTAGAACGTGAGAGGCGACCGACACGAGAGCTGATGTGAATGTGAGAGTCAACTGAGACTAGAACCAGGGAAAATGTGAGAGGTGACCGACATCAGAACCAAGGAGAACGTGAGAGGTGACCGACATCAGAACCAAGGAGAACGTGAGAGGCGACCGACATCAGAACCAAGGAGAACGTGAGAGGTGACCGACATCAGAACCAAGGAGAACGTGAGAGGTGACCGACATCAGAATCAAGGAGAATGTGAGAGGTGACCGACATCAGAATCAAGTAGAACATGAGAGGCGATCGACACCAAAACTGATGTGAATGTGAGAGTCAACTGAGACTAGAACTAGGGAAAATGTGAGAGGTGACCGACATCAGAACCAAGGAGAACGTGAGAGGCGACCGACACCAGAACTGCCGTGAATGTGAGAGTCAACTGAGACTAGAACCAGGGAAAATGTAACGAGCCCAATGTAAGTCTATGGGAAACTCGAGCATTTTTCAGGCGACTCCCCCCAGCGGTCTGCAGAGAGCCTAAAAATTGTCCAGATCGATGGGAACAGTGCTCAAATAACATGGGGACATCATGGGGAAGACCCTTGGAAGCATCTCTGACTCCCAGTTCACTGCTGTCAACAACGTTGTCAGAGTATTATGCCATTTTTACGGACTCACAATAAAACATACAAAAACTAAATCAAAATGGATTTTCCTGGGAAATATGTTAAGGAACATCCTTTCCAGGGTAATGACTTGTATATAAAGCAAAATAAATAACCAAATATAAAAATGCTCCTCCACACCTTGGGCTATGTTCACACGTAGCGTTTTTGATGCGTTTTTTTACTTTTGCATTGCTTTCAACCAAGACAAATGCATTCACCGGGAGATGTCATTTTAACATTTTACAACCTTATCTGGCCATGTGGTGCATGACACATCATCAGACACATCCTGTTTAATTTTTGAAGGAGGGACTCTGAAAGTCACAAAGCCTATTTTTATAGGGCCATCAGGCGGCCCTTACTATTCTTAAAGGGCCAGCAGTCGGCTCTCACTATTCATAGAGAGCCATCAGCCGGCTATGTTTTATTGTTCCCATTACTAAAGAGTGGGTCTCCTATACTGTTATAGCGTATGCAGTGAATGGCAGGGCTGCCCAAAATTTGGACGCACCCCAATACCACTTTGAAGAGATGTAGAGGAGTGCCTCCTGAAAACAATGTTCCCATTATTAGGAAGTGGGTCTCCCATTGTGTTTGCCTATGCAGTGAATGCAAGGGCTGCCAAAAATTTGGAGGCACGCCAATGCCCCTTGGAAGAAAAGGGGAGGTCAGAGGGCCTCCTGAAAAAAAATGTTCCGATTATTAGGAAGTGGGTCTCCCATTGTGTTTGCCTATGCAGTGAATGCAAGGGCTGCCAAAAATTTGGAGGCACGCCAATGCCCCTTGGAAGAAATGTGGAGGTCAGAGGGCCTCCTGAAAACAACGTTCCCATTATTAAGAAGTGGGTCTCCCATTGTGTTTGCCTATGTAGTGTGAATGCAAGGGCTGCCAAAAATTTGGAGGCACTCCAATGCCACTTGGAAGAGACGGGGAGGTCAGAGGGCCTCCTGAAAACAATGTTCCCATTATTAAGAAGTGGGTCTCCCATTGTGTTTGCCTATGCAGTGAATGCAAGGGTTGCCAAAAATTTGGAGGCACTCCAATGCCCCTTGAAAAAGACGTAGAGGAGGGCCTCCTGAAAAAAAATGTTCCCATTATTAGGAAGTGGGTCTCCCATTGTGTTTGCCTATGCAGTGAATTCAAGGGCTGCCAAAAATTGGGAGGCACTCCAATGCCCCTTGGAAGAGACGTAGAGGAGGGCCTCATAAAAAAAATGTTCCCATTAGAAAGGAGCAGCCCTCCTATACTTGGAATGCCCATGCAATAAGTGTACGGGCTGACAAACATTTACCCCTGGGGAGTATACATGAACATACTGTGTACATTTTTTTTTAAGGGCATCATAAACACCCTTTAAAAAAATTATATGGGTGTTGCATCACGGACCACGGTCACCCTGGTGATATGGTGGTGGAGGATGAGGATGAGGAAAAGGAGGAGGACAAGAGCAAATAGCCAAAATCAGGAAGCATATACCCGTGTGTGGGTGTGAAAAGGTGCATGGGAATACACCTCCCAAGAAAAGACACTGGATTGGAGTTTATGTTATGCTGCTATCATTCGGTGGTGTTGAGAAGTCTGGCCCAATCCAGCCCTTGTTCATTTTTATAAGAGTCAGCCTCTCAGCATTTTCAGTTGACAGGCGGATGCCCTTATCAGTTATAATTCCCCCAGCGGCACTAAAAACCCGCTCTGATAAAACGCTGGCGGCAGGGGAGGCCAGGACCTCCAAGGCGTAGAGAGACAGTTCATTCCACTTATCTAGCTTGGATACCCAATAATTATAAGGCACAGCGGAATCACGGAGGACGTTGGTACGGTCGGCAAGGTACTCCCTCAGCATCTTCCCAAACTTTGCACTCCTTGTGAGAGTACCCCGCGCCTCAGGGCTTGTGCGATGGGAGGGGCTGAGAAAATTCTCCCAAAACTTTGACAGTGTTCCCCTGCCTCTGCTGGATTGGAGTTGTGTCTCTCGCCTGTACTCCTTGGTTGTCCAACGAACTGTGCCCTCTGCCGCCAGCGTTTCCAGAAGGGAATTTTTTTAATAGTTCCGCAATAAGGCCCTTCTGGTACTGCCCCATTTTTGTAGACCTGTCCGCCTCAGGAATAAGAGATATAAAGTTCTCCTTGTAGCGTGGGTCTAGAAGTGTCACCAACCAGTAATGGCTGTCACCCAAAATTTTGAGAACGCGAGGGTCACAGGAAAGGCAGCGTAACATAAACTCAGCCATATGTGCCAGATTGCTAACATGCAAGACTTCCGTGTCCTCACCAAGAGGATGACTGACCATGCTCTCCTCCTCCTCCTCCTCTCTGTCCTCTGGCCATCCATGCTAAACAGACGGTATGACAGCTGTGCAGGTAGTACCATCTATAGCGCATGAAACTAGCTCCTGTTCTTCCTCCTCCTGCTCCTCTTCCTCATTGTCACCAAATCCACGTTGGGATGAGATGAGGCTGGGCTGTATGTAATCACCCTGTATGGTTCCTTACTCCATCTCATCGTGCTCTGCCAGCAATGCCTCCTCTTTGATTGTGAGCAGAGAGCGTTTCAGAAGACAGAGAAGCGGGATGGTGACACTAATTATGGCGTCATCACCGCTCACCATCTTGGTGGAGTCCTCAAAGTTTTGGAGGATGGTACATATTTCTGACATCCATGTACACTCCTGAGGTCTTATATGTGGAGTCTGAACTGAATACCAATAGCCTTGTTGATGCTGGTACTCAACAACTGCCCTCTTCTGCTCACAAATCCAACATCTGCAGTGTAGAGTCCCAATGCGTGGGGACATCACACACCTGTCTGTGAGCCGGAAGATGCAAATGCTGCTGAAACACGGCAAGGGCGGCGGAAGCTATAGGTGACTTTCTAAAATGGGACACAGGCGGCGTACTTTAACAAGAAGATTCGGCAGCTCCGGGTAGGATTTGAGAAACCGCTGAACCACGAGGTTAAGCACATGGGCCAGGTATGGCACGTGTGTGAGCTCGCCTCGCCTCAGAGCCGCCACCAGGTTCCGACCATTGTCACACACGACCATGCCTGGCTGTAGGTTCAGCGGTGTGAGCCACAGATCTGCCTGCTCTTTCAGAGCTGTCCACAACTCTTCAGCATTGTGCGGTTTGTCACCTAAGCATATTAGCTTCAGCACAGTCTGTTGCCGCCTGGCCGAGGCAGTGCTGCAGTGCTTCTAGCTTGTGACTGATGTGGTCATTTCGGAGATGGAGGCTGAAGAGGAGGAGGACGCTGAGGAGGATGAGGTGCAGGAGCTGTAGACTGTGGGGGCAACCCTGATTGACCTAGCGCCCGCAATCCTTGGCGTCATGAGGATGTGTTCTGTCCCATGGTCCGACTGGGTCCCGGCTTCCACTATGTTAACTCAGTGTGCAGTCAGTGAGATGTACCGTCTCTGCCCACAAGCACTTTTCCACATGTCCGTGGTTAGGTGGACTTTCCCAGTAACTGCGTTGTTGAGGGCACGGCTAATGTTTTGGGACACGTGCTTGTGTAATGCGGGATGGCTCACCGGGAGAAATAGTGGCGTCTGGGGACCGAGTACCGAGGGATGGCCGCCGCCATAAGGTTGTGGAATTTTTCCATCTCCACGAGCCTGAAAGGCAACATTTCGAGCGTAAGCAGTCGTGAAGTGTGGGAATTTAGTAATGTGGCCTGTTGGGCGTTGGCTGCGTATTTGCGCTTGCGTTCCAAGGACTGGGATAGGGACAGCTGAACGCTGCAATGGAACAAGGACGTGGACGTGGTTGCTGATGGTGGTGGTTGCAAGTGTGCAACGAACAGGTGCAGGGTGGGAGGCATCGTTGCCTGCGCCATGCACAGGGGATTGGTGTGCACGCACAACAGGGGATGAGGCAGTGTTGTCACCCGCAGACACTGTTTCTGGACCCCGGTGTTCAGTCCAACTAGTGGGGTGTTTTGCTGTCATGTGCCTGAGCATGCTGGTGGTGGTCAGGCTGGTAGTTCTTGCAGCCCCTGCCGATGCTGGCATGGCAGATGTTGCAAATGGCCTTTTTGAGGTTAACTGGACAGTCTAAAAAAGAGCTAGACTCAGTTGGAATGGCAACTTCCCTCGTGTTGGTGTTTTGGGGAACAGTTGCTCACCTTGGGTCATTGGCCACCCTACTTGTTCCTGCCTGTTGTGGTGCTACATCTCCCCCCCCCTCTGTGCTCCTGTCCTCGCTGACCCATCTTTTCAGGTTGGGTCAGTGACTTCATCGTCCACCACCTCGTCTTCCATGTATGCACCCTGGGCCTTCTCCTGACTTGCTGGCAATTGTTTTATCATCATCCACCTCTTGTGACATCCCTTCATGTTGCACTTAGTCTTTCCCACACTGTGCGTGACAGCTTAAGCTTATATGCTTATGTGACAAACCTCAAACCGCTGCAGAGTTGGTGAAAGCTCTAACAGAGCAGGCAGATCTGTGGGTCTCACCCCACCTACAGCCAGGCATGGTCATGTGTGACAATGGCCGGAACCTTGTGGTGGCTGTGAGGCTTGACATCCTCGCACACGTGCCATGCCTGGCTCATGCGCTCAACTTAGTGGTTCAGCGGTTTCTAAAAACCTATCCGGATCTGCCTGAGCTGCTAGTGAATGTATGCCGTGTGTATGCCCATTTCAGAAAATCACCTAAAGCTTCTTCCATCCTCTCTGTGCTTTAGCAGCGTTTGCAGGTTCCAGCTCACCGACTGGTGTGCGATGTCACTATGTGTTGGAACTCAACGTTGCATATGTTCGGATACATTTGTGAGCAACAGAGGGCTGTTGTTGAATACCAGCTTCAACACGCCCGTCAGTATTCAGGTCAGCCTCCGCACATAAGAGCTAATGAGTGGGCATGGATGTCTGACATCTGTGCCATCCTCCAAAACTTTGAGGACTCCACCAAGATGGTGAGCGGCAATGACTCTTTAATTAGTGTTACCATCCCGCTTCTCTGTCTACTGAAATGCTCGCTGCTCACAATTTAATAGGAGGCATTGCAGGCAGAGTATGATGAGGTGGAGCAAGGAACTATACAGGGTATACTACACAGCCCAACCTCATCTCATCTCAATGCGGACTGGGTAATAATGAGGAGAAGGACTATAGACGGTACTACCCACACAACATTCATACTGTCTGTTCAGCCTGGATGGCCTGAGGAGAGGGAGAATGAGGAGGAGGAGGATAAGGAGGAGAGCATGGACAGTCGTCCTCTTGGTCAGGACAGGGAAGTCTTGGCTGTTGGCAGTCTGGCACACATGGCTGACTTTATGTTCCGCTGCCTTTCTGTGACCCTAATGTTGTACTGATTTTGGGTGACAGTAATTGCTGGTTGGTCACACTTCTAGACCCATGCTACAAGGTGAACTTTCTATCTCTCCTTCCCATGGCAGAGAGGTCTAATAAAATGTTGCCGTACCAGAAGGCTCTTGTTGAAGAATTATTAAAAAAATTCCCATCTGAAAACACTGGCCGCAGAGGTCACAGTTTGTTGGACAACCAAGGAGTACAGGCGAGGGAGACACAAATATGATGCAGTGAGGCAGGGGACAGTTTTCTCAGACCCTCCCAGCACCCAGGCCCTGAGGCGCAGGGGACTCTGACAAGGAGGGAAAAGTTTTGGAAGATGCTGAAAGAGTAGCTTGCCAACTGTACCAGCATCCTCCGTGATTCCTCTGTGCCTTATAATTATTGGGTATCCAAGCTGGACACGTGGCATGAACTGGCTCTCTACGCCTTGGAGGTCCTGGCCTATGCTGCCGCCAGCGTTTTATCAGAGCGGGTTTTTAGTGCCGCTGGTGGAATTATAACTGATAAGCGCATCCACCTGTCACCTGAAAATGCTGAGAGGCTGACTCTTATAAAAATGAACAAGGGCTGGATTGGGCCGGACTTCTCAACAACACAAGATTTTTTTTTGTAATTATGCCTATTTAGCACACAACCTACAGGGGTGTTTTACTTTTAATATCTGACGCTCTGATTGTCATCCTGACGTGTTACAAGTTTCAGACACGCTGGATATTTGCATGGTAAATTACATAGACAAAGTAAATTGGGAGTTTGCAGCCAGTACTTGGGTGGATGGAAATAAAAATTTACAATAAAGACATTTTATCATTAGACCCCATTAAGAAATTATGCAAATATAAAGTCACTTGGAAATAGATATGTAGTAAATTAGTGCCACTCAATTTACTTTGACTATGTAATTTACCATGGAAATAGACAGCGTGTCTGAAACTCTTAACACGTCAGGATGACAATCAGAGTGTCAGACATTAAAAGTAAAACACCCCTGTAGGTTGTGAGCTAAATAGTCAAAATTACAAAAAAAAAATAATCACAATTGGGATTTGAATATATTTTTAATTTTATTACAGTTGTAAAAGTCACTTGTCAGGATCACTTGTCAGGATCACTTGTCAGGATCACTTGTCAAAGTCACTTGTCAGGATCACTTGTCAGGATCACTTGTCAGAATCACTTGTCAGAATCACTTGTCAGGATCACTTGTCTGAATCACTTGTCGGGATCACTTGTCAGAATCACTTGTCGGGATCACTTGTCAGAATCACTTGTCAGGATCACTTGTCGGGATCACTTGTCAGAATCACTTGTCGGGATCACTTGTCGGGATCACTTGTCAGAATCACTTGTCGGGATCACTTGTCAGAATCACTTGTCAGGATCACTTGTCGGGATCACTTGTCAGAATCACTTGTCGGGATCACTTGTCAGAATCACTTGTCGGGATCACTTGTCAGGATCACTTGTCGGGATCACTTGTCAGAATCACTTGTCGGGATCACTTGTCAGAATCACTTGTCAGGATCACTTGTCGGGATCACTTGTCAGAATCACTTGTCGGGATCACTTGTCGGGATCACTTGTCAGAATCACTTGTCGGGATCACTTGTCAGAATCACTTGTCAGGATCACTTGTCGGGATCACTTGTCAGAATCACTTGTCGGGATCACTTGTCAGAATCACTTGTCGGGATCACTTGTCAGAATCACTTGTCGGGATCACTTGTCAGGATCACTTGTCAGAATCACTTGTCAAAATCACTTGTCAGAATCACTTGTCAGGATCACTTGTCAGAATCACTTATCAAAATCACTTGTCAGAATCACTTGTCAGGATCACTTGTCAAAATCACTTGTCTGAATCACTTGTCTGAATCACTTGTCAGGATCACTTGTCAGAATCACTTGTCAAAATCACTTGTCAGAATCACTTGTCAGGATCACTTGTCGGGATCACTTGTCAGGATCACTTGTCAGAATCACTTGTCAAAATCACTTGTCAGAATCACTTGTCAGAATCACTTGTCAGAATCACTTGTCAGGATCACTTGTCGGGATCACTTGTCAGAATCACTTGTCGGGACCACTTGTCAGGATCACTTGTCAGAATCACTTGTCAAAATCACTTGTCAGAATCACTTGTCAGGATCACTTGTCAGGATCACTTGTCAAAATCACTTGTCAGGATCACTTGTCAGAATCACTTGTCAGGATCACTTGTCAGGATCACTTGTCAGAATCACTTGTCAGGATCACTTGTCAGGATCACTTGTCAGACAGGGTATTTAGCCTGAAACTGACATCATTCTGATGTTTGATTTTGATATCTGATCATTTTCTAAAATGGACACTGTACACATGGGCAGATAAGGTAGTAAAATGTTAAAATGACATTTACCTGTGAATATATTTTTCACCATTGAAAGCAATGCAAAAGTGCAAAAATGCATCAAAAACTCTACGTGTGAACATAGCCCAAGGTGTGGAGGAGTATTTTTGTTTTTGGTTATTTATTTTGCCTTATATACAAGTCATTACCCTGGAAAGGATGTTCCTTAACATATTTCCCAGGAGAATCCAATTTGGTTTGGTTTTTTCATGTTTTATTGTGATCCCATAAAAGTGGCGTAATACGCTGACAGCATTGTTCACAGCAGTGACCTGGGAATCAGAGATGCTTCCAGGGGTCTTCCCCATGCTGTCCCCATGTAATTTCAGCACTGATCACATCGATTTGGAAAATTTTTTGCACTCCTGTGGGGGGGTGGGAGGGGCCTAGAAAAATGCTCGAGTTTCCCATTGACTTACTTTGGGCTCATTGCTCGGGTCGAGCACCTGAGCATTAGGATTTGCTCAGCCCGAGCAACAAGCACCCGAGTATTTTAGTGCTCGCTCATCACTAGAACTGACGTGAATGTAAGAGGTGACTGAAACTAGAATTGAGGAAAATGTGAGGTGACCGACATCAGAACTAAGGAGAACGTGAGAGGCGACCGACACCAGAACTGACGTGAATGTGAGAGTCAACTGAGACTAGAACCAGGGAAAATGTGAGACATGACCGACATCAGAACCAAGGGAGAACATGAGAGGCAACCGACACCAGAACTGATGTGAATGTGAGAATCAACTGAGACTAGGACCAGGAAAAATGTGAGAGATGGCCGACAACAGAACCAAGGGAGAACTTGAGAGGTGACTGACATCAGAACCAAGGAGAACGTGAGAGGCGACCGACACGAGAACTGATGTGAATGTGAGAGTCAACTGAGACTAGAACCTGGGAAAATGTGAGAGGTGACCAACATCAGAACCAAGGAGAATGTGAGAGGCAACCGACACCAGAACTCATGTGAATGTGAGAGTCAACTGAGACTAGGACCAGGGAAAATGTGAGAGATGACTGACATCAGAACCAAGGGAGAACTTGAGAGGTGACCGACATCAGAGCTGATGTGAATGTGAGAGTCAACTGAGACTAGAACCAGGGAAAATGTGAGAGGTGACCGACACCAGAACTAAGGAGAACGTGAGAGGTGACCGACATCAGAACCAAGGAGAACGTGAGAGGCAACCGACACCAGAACTGACGTGATTGTGAGAGTCAACTGAGACTAGAACCAGGGAAAATGTGAGAGGTGACTGACATCAGAACCAAGGATAACGTAAGAGGCAACCGACACCAGAACTGATGTGAATGTGAGAATCAACTGAGACTAGGACCAGGGAAAATGTGAGAGATGACCGACATCAGAACCAAGGGAGAACTTGAGAGGCGACCGACATCAGAACCAAGGAGAACGTGAGAGGCGACCGACACCAGAACTGATGTGAATGTGAGAGTCAACTGAGACTAGACCAGGGAAAATGTGAGAGGTGACCGACATCAGAACCAAGGGAGAACTTGAGAGGTGACCAATATCAGAACCAAGGAGAATGTGAGAGGCGACCGACACCAGAACCAAAGAGAATGTGAGAGGTGACCGACATCAGAACAAAGGAGAATGTGAGAGGTGACCGACATCAGAACAAAGGAGAACGTGAGAATCGACCGACACCAGAACTGATATGAATGTGAGAGTCAACTGAGACTAGGACCAGGGAAAATGTGAGAGATGACCGACATCAGAACCAAGGGAGAACATGAGAGGCGACCGACACCAGAACCAAGGAGAATGTGAGAGGTGACCGACATCAGAACAAAGGAGAACGTGAGAGGCGACCGACACCAGAACTGATATGAATGTGAGAGTCAACTGAGACTAGGACCAGGGAAAATGTGAGAGGTGACCGACATCAGAACCAAGGGAGAACATGAGAGGCGACCGACACCAGAACCAAGGAGAATGTGAGAAGTGACCGACATCAGAACAAAGGAGAACGTGAGAGGCGACTGACACCAGAACTGATGTGAATGTGAGAGGCGACCGACACCAGAACTGATGTGAATGTGAGAGTCAACTGAGACTAGGACCAGGGAAAATGTGAGAGATGACCGACATCAGAACCAAGGGAGAACATGAGAGGCGACTGACACCAGAACCAAGGAGAATGTGAGAGGTGACCGACATCAGAACCATGGAGAACGTGAGAGGCAACCGACACCAGAGCTGATTTGAATGTGAG
This sequence comes from Phyllobates terribilis, assembly GCF_046119375.1. NCBI lineage: Eukaryota > Metazoa > Chordata > Amphibia > Anura > Dendrobatidae > Phyllobates > Phyllobates terribilis. The sequence goes on along the minus strand of NW_027362766.1, from coordinate 5,739,436 downwards.
AGTCAACTGAGACTAGAACCAGGGAAAATGTGAGAGGTGACCGACATCAGAACCAAGGGAGAACTTGAGAGGCGACCGACACCAGAACAGATGTGAATGTGAGATTCAACTGAGACTAGGACCAGGAAAAATGGGAGAGATGACCGACGACAGAACCAAGGGAGAACTTGAGAGGTGACTGACATCAGAACGAAGGAGAACGTGAGAGGCGACCGACACCAGAACTGATGTGAATGTGAGAGTCAACTGAGACTAGAACCTGGGAAAACGTGAGAGGTGACCGACATCAGAACTAAGGAGAACGTGAGAGGTGACCGACATCAGAACCAAGGAGAATGTGAGAGGCAACCGACACCAGAACTGATGTGAATGTGAGAATCAACTGAGACTAGGACCAGGGAAAATGTGAGAGATGACTGACATCAGAACCAAGGGAGAACTTGAGAGGTGACTGACATCAGAACCAAGGAGAACATGAGAGGTGACCGACATCAGAACCAAGGGAGAACATGAGAGGCGACCGACACCAGAACCAAGGAGAATGTGAGAGGCGACCGACACCAGAACCAAGGAGAATGTGAGAGGTGACCGACATCAGAACAAAGGAGAACGTGATAGGCGACTGACACCAGAACTGATGTGAATGTGAGAGTCAACTGAGACTAGGACCAGGGAAAATGTGAGAGGTGACCGACATCAGAACCAAGGGAGAACATGAGAGGCGACCGACACCAGAACCAAGGAGAATGTGAGAGGTGACCGACATCAGAACCAAGGAGAATGTGAGAGGCGACCGACACCAGAACTGATATGAATGTGAGAGTCAACTGAGACTAGGACCAGGGAAAATGTGAGAGGTGACCGACATCAGAACCAAGGGAGAACATGAGAGGCGACCGACATCAGAACCAAGGAGAATGTGAGAGGTGACCGACATCAGAACCAAGGAGAATGTGAGAGGTGACCGACATCAGAACCAAGGAGAATGTGAGAGGCGACCGACACCAGAACTGATTTGAATGTGAGAGTCAACTGAGACTAGGACCAGGGAAAATGTGAGATGTGACTGATACCAGATTTGAGTTGAAGGTGAGAGGTGAGTGACAGTCATACAGCCCCCCTGTATCCACTGAGCCTTATCTTCCTGTACTCTACATTACATATCCGCTGGGTACTATTCTTCACTACTCCACATTACACACAGTCACACCGCTCCACTGTATCTGCTGGGTGTTATCCTCCTGTACTCAGACGTAAATCAATCAGACATTCTCAGTTAAGGATGATGAAGTGGTCTGACAGATGATACTGCAGAGAGTCGCGGAACAACTTGAGCAGTTCACCTTCTACTTGAGTCAATGGAAAAGCTTCAGCGTCTGGAATCAGCATGATAAAATGGCCCGTTCTGAGCAACCGTTAAAGACCCAAGTGAAAAATTTCAAACTAAAGGGCCAGACGCCTACCACAGACTGCAACCTCCCCGATCACCCCCCATGTCCTGTCTGCATCCAACCACTTGTGACCCTGAAGGACGATCAGTCCATCAGACAAGATGGCATAAAGCAGAATCCAGGAGTCCATCCTGAAGAAGGAGCGGAGCAGAGCATACCACACCTTTACAGAATTGGCACTTGAGAACACCATCTCCCTAGATGACCATTTTACTGGGTTGTCATCTTCATGTCATTTTCTGGTGAATCACAGAAGGATGAAGAATGAGCTGCCACAGATACAGTAATTGTGTGGTTACTGGGGTCTTATGGCCCCTGCATACAAAAATGGTAAAAAATTTTCAGCGTCTGACACCAGTTGTGCTTTGTATTATAACACCTCAGCTGCCTCGAAAATGATAGCCCCCATTTACAGTAATCAGCTTCATTGGACGGGTGTTGGAGGATGGGGCATTACTCTCCTGACCATGGCGGTGCAGTAATGTCTGCAGTTGCTGAGCCTGGCTGAATATGTATGACAAGCGGAGAGACTGATTACAGTGCTGGATGGGTGTACATAATCACATCTTCCCCGTAACACGTCCCCGCTCTCCACAAACAGGTCCTGCTGAGTCCTCATCTCAGCACCAATTCACCTTGACTCTCTGAAATGAGCTTTCCTTTCTCCTATGGATTTCAGCATGGACGCACATTACCACATAATAACTCCGCATAATGACACCCGGGTCACATTTCCGTCCTGGTTATTATCCAACAAAATGAGAGCAAATGTCTCAATGCAAAAGCCTCCACTGCCCGGAGACAGGGCTCCATTACCAGAGCGCTGTGGTGGGGGAGAAGGCTCTCCTCCTAGATCGATCCCTCTGCTTCACATCAGTCCAACTCTCAAGAAGATGTTCTCACAAGTCTCCCGGCTTCATATACTTTACTGATATTGAGCATGTGGACAATTCATTAAGGGAGTGTCAGATATGGAGTCCACAAATCCACCAGTTTAGAATACTACTAATAATATTAAGACTCCACTATAATCTGCCATTGAGCACATGGAGAACATATCAGATGTGCAGAGTGTAACGTTGCTGCCAGCGCCCCTGCATGGTGCCCCTTCTCCCTCCATGTGGGGATGCCAGCTTACTCACCGATGTGGTTTCCGGCACACTCCTTGTATAATAGACTCCCTCTCCCCTAGGGACTTGCCAAGCAATGAGTTGAATCATTAGTTAGTAAAGTGTACTGCTAGTGTCACGGGTGTGTCAAAGGTGACAGACAGTCACCCTGCAGTGGGTTGCAGGAGATCTTCACATTTGGCATTGCAGACAGCTGCTTAGACAGGAGGCTGTCTTTAGGACCGAACGACTACCTCTCTCTTGCTAATTTGCTCTCTGGCCTGGGTGTATATATACCTGGTGTGTCTGAGAGGGCGTCGTTGGTTATGTTCATTTCTACTTGTGAAGCTTAGCAAGAGCAGTACCTTTTCTTCTCTGGAGCTTGAGGCCATGTGCACATTTGGAGTTCATTTAAAGCTAAGCCATTTTCCCCTGTTTTGTCTACCCTTGTTGTCTTTAGAGTTTTAGTGGAGGTTGACTAGTGCTCATCTCCTTCCATCCCTAGCCATAGCCATACACCAGGGAAAGTAGGGTGAGGCACTCAATCGGTGATAGCTGATGAGGCTATATAGGGACATTAGTTGAGACAGGGTGATGTTAGACCAGAGTAGGAGGTCTCCTATTTCCCCTTTCCTTAGTGTCTGGGATCCCTCTCCCTTTTCCCTCTGGGTTGCACTTACACCTGGCGTGACAGCTAGCGAGTTGTGAGGTCCCCTGGTCCTGGAGTGGCCATTGTCCTTAGTCCGTCGTCCCCTGGTACTGGTGTGGCCAGTCCTGGGTCCTTAGTCCTCTGATCCCGGTGTTGCCAGAGTCCTGTACCCGAATCCCTAGTCCTGGAGTGGCCAGTGTCCTGAGTCCGTAGTCCCCTGGTCCTGGTGTGGCAAGAGTCCTGAGTCCATATTCCTCTGGTCCTGGAGTGGTCTTAGTCCTTAGTCCCCTGGTCCTGGTGTTGCCAGAGTCCTGTACCCGAATCCCTTTTTGACAGTGAGGTGATCAATGAGTGGAACAGGCGGCCACGAGAGGTGGTGAGTTCTCCTTCAATGGACGTCTTCACACAGAGGCTGGACAGACATCTGTCTGAGATGATTTAGTGAATCCTGCTTTGAGCAGGGGGTTGGACCAGATGACCCAGGAGGTCCGTTCCAACTCTACCATTCTATGATTCTATGATCTCTCTGTCCAGCCTCTGTTTGAAGACGTCCATTGAAGGAGAACTCACCACCTCTCGTGGCCGCCTGTTCCACTCATTGATCACCCTCACTGTCAAAAAGTTTTTTCTAATATCTAGTATATCTAATATCTAGGTTAGAAGGTGTTAAGGAGTGATTGGACCAGAGATCAGGACATTATGTAATAATATGGTAGACGGGTCCGTTTCTCCAAGTTGGTGACTTCACTGGCCAAAAAGTCTGACCCTCTGAGTGCATGGAGCCATTTTCCTCCATTTCATATTAGCGTTGGTACCAAGACCCAAGATCATCCAAAGTTTTTGGAGCAGCGGCAAAGAACGGCAGCTCAGTTGGGTACGATACATGATGCCACATTGAAGGGCACAAGTCTCGATTAGAGCTTTAACTTTATGGTCATCTGTACCTCCTCAGCCCCCGGATTGTAACCTCTCGGAGAAGTGGACTCTTCACAAGACCAGATAATTACATTGTACTAGAGAGTTTTTCTTCTGTCCCTGTAATGAGCTGGAGTGCGGCAGATAATGGTGTAGAAATGTCATTACTGTGTGACGCTCAGCCATGGCCGCTGTTTATTAGACAGGGCGGTGCTCTGAAATGCATGAAGTTTTTATTTATCAGAAGCAACGTGCTGGAGATAATAGCTATGGGGCCGGGGAGAGTAGAAGCAAAATAATAATGGAATATCCCCCAGAACCACAGCCTTAAAGTGTACCTGCGTTTCACATGATTTCTCAGAATAAGTTGTGTGTGTGTAATGAAGAATAACAATTTATCTGCCCGTTAATAGCCGTTTTCCTTCTGCTGGTTGAAGCAGCTGCTATGGTGTGTGCACGACACAGAGGAGATCCTGCTCCCCGTCTCCATGTAGCACACCTCAGCAGCAGTATGGAGGATATTTTAAAGCCGTACTAAGTAGTGTAGCTGTGAATCTGTAAAGGACATATTGATATTCATGCTATGGCAACTCCCTTCCGCTTCAAAATCATGATATTATACTCTTTGCATAACATACATTCTTTCCTTCTTGATTCACATGCAACTTTCCCACGCTAACCTTTTCTCTCAGGAACATTCTATGAGACACCCCGCTCCTGTTATCTAGCTAGTCTGAGTCGGGATGTGTAGAATCATAGAATCATAGAATCATAGAATGGTAGAGTTGGAAGGGACCTCCTGGGTCATCTGGTCCAACCCCCTGCTCAAAGCAGGATTCACTAGATCATCTCAGACAGATGTCTGTCCAGCCTCTGTTTGAAGACGTCCATTGAAGGGGAACTCACCACCTCTCGTGGCCGCCTGTTCCACTCATTAATCACCCTAACTGTCAAAAAGTTTTTTCTAATATCTAATCTGTGTCTCCTCCCATTTAGTTTCATCCCATTGCTTCTAGTCTTTCCTTGTGCAAATGAGAATAAAGATGATCCTTCTACAATGTGACAGCCCTTGACATATTTGTAGACAGCTATTAAGTCTCCTCTCAGTCTTCTTTTTTGCAAGCTAAACATTCCCAAATCCTGCAACCGTTCCTCATAGGACATGGTTTGTAGACCAGTCACCATTCTGGTCGCTCTTCTCTGAACTTGCTCCAGTTTGTCGATGTCTTTTTTAAAATGTGGTGCCCAAAACTGTACACAGTATTCCAGATGAGGTCTGACCAAAGAGGAGTAAAGACCGATAATGACTTCACGTGATCTAGACTGTATGCTTCTGTTAATACATCCCAGAATTGTATTTGCCTTTTTTGCTGCTGCATCACACTGTTGACTCATGTTCAGTCTATGATCTATTAGTATACCTAAGTCTTTTTCACATGTACTGTTGCTTAGCTCTATTCCTCCCATTCTGTATATGCTTTTTTCATTTTTATTGCCCAGATGTAGTACTTTGCATTTTTCCCTGTTAAAAACCATTCTGTTGGTTGCTGCCCACTGCTCCAGTTTATTTAGGTCTTTTTGAATCCTCTCTCTCTCTTCTCTAGTATTAGCTATCCCTCCTAGCTTTGTGTCATCAGCAAATTTAATCAGTTTACCCTCAATTCCTTCATCTAAATCATTGATAAAGATGTTGAACAATACAGGTCCCAGGACGGAGCCCTGTGGTACCCCACTTGAGACATTCATCCAGCTGGATGTGAAGCCATTTACAACCACCCTTTGAGTCCGATCACTAAGCCAGTTATGAATCCACCTAACAGTTGCCTGGTCCATTGCATACTTGGTCATTTTTTCAATAAGGATGATGTGAGATACTTTGTCAAATGCTTTGCTGAAGTCAAGATATACTATATCTACAGCATTTCCCTGATCCACCCAGTCAGTGATTCTGTCATAGAAGGAAATTAAGTTAGTCTGACATGACTTGTTAGTTACAAACCCATGCTGACTCTGGTTAATCACTTCATTCTTATCCATGTACTTACATACATGTTGTTTAATAATTTGTTCAAAGATCTTTCCTGGTATAGAAGTCAGACTCACCAGCCTATAGTTCCCTGGGTCCACCTTCTTCCCCTTTTTGAAGATAGGAACAACATTTGCTCTTCTCCAGTCTTCTGTGACTTCTCCTGTTCTCCAAGAATTTTCAAAGATTATGGAGAGTGGTTCTAAAATTTCTTCTACAATCTCCTTCAGTACTCTGGGGTGTAATTCATCTGGACCTGGAGACTTGAACTCATTTATGTTAGCTAAATATTCCCTCACAATCTTTCTGTTTACTGATAACTTGGATTCCTCTATTCCTTTAAAAGGACAGTGAAGATCAGTTGATGTTACATTTTCTTTCTGAGAGAAAACAGATGCAAAATAGGAATTAAAAAGTTCAGCCTTCTCAACATCCTCTCTTACCATTTCTCCATTTTCATCCTGTAAAAATCCTATAGCATCTTTGACTTTTCTTTTACTTTTGACATACCCCCAAAATCCTTTTTTATTGCTTTTGACATCTCTTGCAAGCCTTAATTCATTGTCAGCTTTAGCTAACCTGATACGTGCCCTGCAGGATCTGCAGACTGCATTATAATCTTCTTTAGATATGCCTCCCTCTTTCCATTTAATAAACATTTCTTTCTTTCTTTTTAGCATGTGTTTAAGTTCTGTGTTCATCCATCCTGGTTTCCTTAAATGCTTCCCATTCTTCCTACTTTTCGGGATTGTTAACGATTGTGCTTTGAGAATCTCATTTTTAAAAATTTCCCATCCTTCCTGGACATTTTTGTCCTTAAGGACATCCAGCCATTGGATCCCTCCTATTCTCTTTCTGAGTCTCTTAAAATCTGCCTTTCTAAAATCTAACCTTGAAGTTTGAGTCTTCACATGTCTTCCTCCTCTAGTTATCCAAAATTCTATAATAGCATGATCGCTGCCTCCTAGGGTCCCAGCCACCTTTACCTCCTCAACCATTTCCTCCCTGTTTATAAGGATTAGATCCAAAGTAGCAGATCCCCTTGTTTTCTCCCCTACCTTTTGGAAGATAAAGTTGTCAGCAAGAGAGGATAAGAATTTGCTTGACCTGTTAGTTTTACTTGAGAGAGATTCCCAACAAATGTCTGGATAGTTGAAATCTCCCATGACCACTACGTCATATTTTTTGGAGAACTTGGTCATTTGATACATAAAGAGCTCATCCATATCTTCAGCTTGCCCAGGTGGCCTGTAGTAAATCCCTACAATGGTGTCCTTTCCGTTGTTCTCTCCTTGTATTCTTACCCAAACAGTTTCCACAGAACTCCCAGTCTCTGAAGCTTCAATCTCTGTGCAGATATACGCTTTTCTAATATACAATGCAACACCTCCTCCTCGTTTATCAAGTCTGTTTCTTGCAAATAAGTTGTATCCTTTTAGCCTTTTATTCCAATCATGTGTATCGTCCCACCAAGTTTCAGTGATTCCAATGACATCATATTCCTTTTCCTGCATTAGTAGTTCCAATTCTCCTTGTTTGTTGCCCATGCTTTGTGCATTTGTATAAAAACATTTTAGTTTGTGATTGGTTTCTCTTCCTCCCATATTTTTATTATTTAGATTTTTTTGTCTTTGTTCTTCTTTTCCACTTCCAGTAGCAGAGATCTCAATAGTATTTGTCAGCTGTATGGCTTTTTCTGGCCTTTTGCTTCCCTTCCCACATTGTTCTAGTTTAAAGCTCTTCTGATGAGATGTAGATGAGTGTAACCTTGTAACTTTCCATCATGCACCGAACTAACGATAATATGACCATATGTGTATTTCCGTAATAATTGTACTAACATTGGTTCAAGCTTGTAGTATGGCTGTAGGTGATTGGACATTAATGAACTCAAAACAATATAAAATGCTAAGTAGAAATAAAAGGGGTTAGAGAGATTCTTGAATTCCCCATATACAGAGCTTTGCCTCCGTCTGGTTTTCTGTTGAATTGCGCAATCAACCTTGTAAAATAATTTGACACTCACTTGGTCAACCGTGAAGGGTCATTACTGCCCTCCCTCAACAAATCCAGTTCTGTGTCTGCGTTCAACATCTTTGTGTCTGTCTGTATCTCTCTCTGGAGTTGCTTCTTCTACTTCCTTCATAATCTGGTTCCTCAAGGAGCTGATGTGTGTAGGGGACATCGAGTATGGAATTACGGAAAGGAATTGGTGGTTAACGGTGGGAATTGTTCTAGTAGGACTGGTCAGAGATAAGTCTAGGGCTTTTTTTCAGGGTAAATGCGTGACCACAATGTCAGTCTTACAAAATTTGGGCAAGTCGCGAATTTTACGATATCCACTTTTAGGTTGCTCATAGAAGGCGCTGTTTGAGCAAACCTCCAATCTAAGGATATGAAATGAGCATGCGATTGTGAACGCCATTCAGGTGCTCGGCGACTCAGTCCCGGGAGTGGGGGACGAGCACGGAGTTGATGCTCCCACACAAATATAATTGCTAGAGCAGAGATTTTCTGAGGAGCCAAGGTGTCCAGGAAACCAGATAAAATAATCTATATCACAGCTATTCCGAGGAAGAGATGGGAAAATGAAGAGTGTCAGTCAAAGGCTAGACAGTGGAGAGGAACCTCTACAGAGCTCCAAAGGGCAGTGGCAGTCTGCAGAATAGATAACGCAGGCTGTATCCTGGAGTAGATAAGGAAAGAAAAGGATTTACAGTCTCTCAACATTATCCCCTGATTATATCTGCATGTTCAAAGGTGCAGATCTTTCTGTGTAACTGAAAGCTTAACGGCTAAGTCTTCTACTAGAAGGGCCAAAAACAGCAGCCAGTCAAAGACAAGTGGCCCGAAAACCTGCCGGGGTGAAAGATATCACGACAGGATCATTTACAGAAACAAAATCTGAATACCGGAATATTGAGTGATGGATACAAGACTGTAATACCGGATGTCAGATATAAGACAAGAATATCTAGAGATAGATACAAGACTAGAATACTGGGTGTCAGATATAAGACAAGAATACCAGGTGATGGATACTGCTATAACACTCGAATACCAGGTGATGGATACTGATCTAAGACGGAATACCAGGTGATGGATACTGCTATAACACTCGAATACCAGGTGATGGATACTGATCTAAGACGGAATACCAGGTGATGGATACTGATTTAAGACCAAAATACCAGGTGATGGATACTGATATAACACTCGAATACCAGGTGATGGATACTGATCCAAGACTGGAATACCAGGTGATGGATACTGATCTAAGACAAGAATACCAGGTGATGGATACTGATCCAAGACTGGAATACCAGGTGATGGATACTGATCTAAGACAAGAATACCAGGTGATGGATACTGCTATAACACTCGAATACCAGGTGATGGATACTGATCTAAGACGGAATACCAGGTGATGGATACTGCTATAACACTCGAATACCAGGTGATGGATACTGATCTAAGACGGAATACCAGGTGATGGATACTGATCTAAGACCAAAATACCAGGTGATGGATACTGATATAACACTCGAATACCAGGTGATGGATACTGATCTAAGACCGGAATACCAGGTGATGGATACTGCTATAACACTCGAATACCAGGTGATGGATACTGATCTAAGATGGAATACCAGGTGATGGATACTGCTATAACACTCGAATACCAGGTGATAGATACTGATCTAAGACGGAATACCAGGTGATGGATACTGATCTAAGACCAAAATACCAGGTGATGGATACTGATATAACACTCGAATACCAGGTGATGGATACTGATCTAAGACCGGAATACCAGGTGATGGATACTGATCTAAGACAAGAATACCAGGTGATGGATACTGCTATAACACTCGAATACCAGGTGATGGATACTGATCTAAGACGGAATACCAGGTGATGGATACTGCTAGAACACTCGAATACCAGGTGATGGATACTGATCTAAGACCGGAATACCAGGTGATGGATACTGACATAACACTCGAATACCAGGTGATGGATACTGATATAACACTCGAATACCAGGTGATGGATACTGCTATAACACTCGAATACCAGGTGATGGATACTGATCTAAGAAGGAATACCAGGTGATGGATACTGCTATAACACTCGAATACCAGGTGATGGATACTGATCTAAGACGGAATACCAGGTGATGGATACTGATCTAAGACCAGAATACCAGGTGATGGATACTGATATAACACTCGAATACCAGGTGATGGATACTGATCTAAGACCGGAATACCAGGTGATGGATACTGATCTAAGACAAGAATACCAGGTGATGGATACTGCTATAACACTCGAATACCAGGTGATGGATACTGATCTAAGACGGAATACCAGGTGATGGATACTGCTAGAACACTCGAATACCAGGTGATGGATACTGATCTAAGACCGGAATATCAGGTGATGGATACTGATATAACACTCGAATACCAGGTGATGGATACTGATATAACACTCGAATACCAGGTGATGGATACTGCTATAACACTCAAATACCAGGTGATGGATAGTGATCTAAGACGGAATACCAGGTGATGGATACTGCTATAACACTCGAATACCAGGTGATGGATACTGATCTAAGACGGAATACCAGGTGATGGATACTGATCTAAGACCAGAATACCAGGTGATGGATACTGATATAACACTCGAATACTAGGTGATGGATACTGATCTAAGACCGGAATACCAGGTGATGGATACTGATCTAAGACCAGAATACCAGGTGATGGATACTGCTATAACACTCGAATACCAGGTGATGGATACTGATCTAAGACGGAATACCAGGTGATGGATACTGCTAGAACACTCGAATACCAGGTGATGGATACTGATCTAAGACGGAATACCAGGTGATGGATACTGATCTAAGACCAGAATACCAGGTGATGGATACTGATATAACACTCGAATACCAGGTGATGGATACTGATCTAAGACCGGAATACCAGGTGATGGATACTGATCTAAGACAAGAATACCAGGTGATGGATACTGCTATAACACTCGAATACCAGGTGATGGATACTGATCTAAGACGGAATACCAGGTGATGGATACTGCTAGAACACTCGAATACCAGGTGATGGATACTGATCTAAGACCGGAATACCAGGTGATGGATACTGATATAACACTCGAATACCAGGTGATGGATACTGATATAACACTCGAATACCAGGTGATGGATACTGCTATAACACTCGAATACCAGGTGATGGATACTGATCTAAGACGGAATACCAGGTGATGGATACTGCTATAACACTCGAATACCAGGTGATGGATACTGATCTAAGACGGAATACCAGGTGATGGATACTGATCTAAGACCAGAATACCAGGTGATGGATACTGATATAACACTCGAATACCAGGTGATGGATACTGATCTAAGACCGGAATACCAGGTGATGGATACTGATCTAAGACCAGAATACCAGGTGATGGATACTGCTATAACACTCGAATACCAGGTGATGGATACTGATCTAAGACGGAATACCAGGTGATGGATACTGCTAGAACACTCGAATACCAGGTGATGGATACTGATCTAAGACCGGAATACCAGGTGATGGATACTGATATAACACTCGAATACCAGGTGATGGATACTGATCTAAGACGGAATACCAGGTGATGGATACTGCTATAACACTCGAATACCAGGTGATGGATACTGATCTAAGACCGGAATACCAGGTGATGGATACTGATCTAAGACCGGAATACCAGGTGATGGATACTGCTATAACACTGGAATACCAGGTGATGGATATTGATATAACACTCGAATACCAGGTGATGGATACTGATCTAAGACCGGCATACCAGGTGATGGAAACTGATCTAAGACTGGAATACCAGGTGATGGATACTGATCTAAGACTGGAATACCAGGTGATGGATACTGATCTAAGACCGGAATACCAGGTGATGGATAGTGATCTAAGACCGGAATATCAGGTGATGGATACTGATCTAAGACCAGAATACCAGGTGATGGATACTGATCTAAGACCGGAATACCAGGTGATGGATACTGATCTAAGACCGCAATACCAGGTGATGGATACTGATCTAAGACCGGAATACCAGGTGATGGATACTGATATAACACTTGAATACCAGGTGATGGATACTGATCTAAGACCGGAATACCTGGTGATGGATACTGATCTAATACCAGAATACCAGGTGATGGATACTGATATGAAACTGGCATACCAGGTGATGGATACTGATCTAAGACCGGAATACCAGGTGATGGATACTGATCTAAGACCGGAATACCAGGTGATGGATACTGATCTAAGACCGGAATGCCAGGTGATGGATACTGATATAACACTCGGATACCAGGTGATGGATACTGATCTAAGACCGGAATACCAGATGATGGATACTGATCTAAGACCGGAATACCAGGTGATCTGGGTGACAGATATAAGACAAGAATACCAGGTGATGGATTCTGATATAACGTGGAATACCAGGTGATGGATACTGATATAAAACTGGAATACCAGGTGATGGATACTGATCTAAGACCAGAATACCAGGTGATGGATACTGATCTAAGACCGGAATACCAGGTGATGGATACTGATATAACACTCGAATACCAGGTGATGGATACTGATCTAAGACTGGAATACAAGGTGATGGATACTGATCTAAGACCGGGATACTAGGTGATGGATACTGATCTAAGACCGGAATACCAGGTGATGGATACTGATCTAAGACCGTAATACCAGGTGATGGATACTGATCTAAGACTGGAATACCAGGTCATGGATACTGATCTAAGACCGGAATACCAGGTGATGGATACTGATCTAAGACTGGAATACCAGGTTATGGATACTGATCTAAGACCGGAATACCAGGTGATCTGGGTGACAGATATAAGACAAGAATACCAGGTGATGGATACTGATATAACGTGGAATACCAGGTGATGGATACTGATATAAAACTGGAATACCAGGTGATGGATACTGATCTAAGACCAGAATACCAGGTGATGGATACTGATCTAAGACCGGAATACCAGGTGATGGTTACTGATATAACACTGGAATACCAGGTGATGGATACTGATCTAAGACCGGAATACCAGGTGATGGATACTGATCTAAGACTGGAATACCAGGTGATGGATACTGATCTAAGACCGGAATATCAGGTGATGGATACTGATCTAAGACCGGAATACCAGGTGATGGATATTGATCTAAGACCGGAATATCAGGTGATGGATACTGATATAACACTTGAATACCAGGTGATGGATACTGATATAAAACCGGAATACCAGGAGATGGATACTGCTATAATCTGGGATACCAAGTAATGGATACTGATTAGTGATGAGCGAGCACTAAAATGCTCGGGTGCTTGATGCTCGGGTTGAGCAAATTGGAATACTCAGGTGCTCGTTCCGAGCAACGAGCCCAATGTAAGTCTATGGGAAACTCAAGCATTTTTCCGACTCCCCCTCCGGAGGTCTACAGGGGGCCTAAAAATTGCCCAAATCGATGGGAACAGTGCTCAAATGACATGGGGACAGCATGGGGAAGACCCCTGGAAGCATTTCTGACTCCCAGGTCACTCTGGTCAGAGTATTACGCCATTTTTACAGACTCACAATAAAACATACAAAAACGAAACCAAAATGGATTTTCCTGAGAAATATGTTAAGGAACATCCTTTCCGGGGTAATGACTTGTATATAAGGCAAAATAAATAACCAAAAACAAAAATACTCCTCTACACCTTGGGCTATGTTCACATGTAGCATTTTTGATGCGTTTTTGCACTTAGCATTGCTTTCAACGGGCAAAAATACATTTGTAGGTAAATGTCATATTAACATTTTACTACCTTATCTGCCCATGTGGTGTGTGAGACATGATCAGACACATCCTGTTTCATTTATGAAGGAGGGACTCTGAAAGTCACAAAGCCTATTTTTACAGGCCCATCAGGTGGCCCTCACTATTGTTAAAGGGCCAGCAGTCGTCCCTCACTATTGTTAGAGGGCCATCAGCCGGCTATGCTTTGTTGTTCTCATTATTAAGGAGCGGGTGTCCTATACTGTTATTGCTTATGCAGTGACTGCAAGGGCTGCCCAAAATTTAAACGCACCCCGATACCCTTTTGAAGAGACATAGAGGAGGGCCTCAGTAAAAAAAAATGTTCCCATTATAAAGGAGCTGGCCTTCTATACTGTTATTGCGTATGCAGTGACTGCAAGGGCTGCCAAAAATTTGGACGCACCCCAATACCCATTTGAAGAGACAAAGAAGAGGGCCTCATTAAAAAAAATTTTCCCATTATAAAGAAGCGGGTCTCCTATACTGTTATTGCGTATTCAGTGACTGCAAGGGCTGCCCAAAATTTGGATGCACACCAATACCCCTTTGAAGAGACATAGAGGAGGGCCTCAGTAAAAAAAAAATTCCCATTATAAACCAGTCTCCTATACTGTGATTGAATACTAACTATTGATCCCATTCTATGCCCGGGTGGCGAGCATTTTTATTGGTATCTGGTCTCCCATGTTGGTAAGTGCTGCCCCCTCCTGGTATTTGTGCTGCCCCCATCCTGTCCCCACCATCCTATCCTGGCATGCATGGCACCCCTCATCCCCATCCTGGTATGCATGGCACCCCTCATCCCTATCCTGGTATGCATGGCATCCCTCATCCCTAACTTGGTATGCATGGCACCCCTCATCCCTATTCTGGTATGCATGGCACCCCTCATCCTCAATCCCGGTATGTATGGCACCCCTCATCCCTATCCTGTAATGCATGGCACCCCTCATCCCTATCCTGGTATGCATGGCACCCCTCATCCCTATCCTGGTATGCATGGCACCCTTCACCCCCAATCCTGGTGTGCATGGCACCCCTCACTCCCAATCCTGGTATGCATGGCACTCCTCACCCCCAATCCTGGTATGCATGGCATCCCTCACCCCCAATCCTAGTACGCACGGCACCCCTCATCTCCAATCCTGGTATGCATGGCACCCCTCATCCCCAATCCTGGTATGCATGGCATCCCTCCCCCCCCAATCCTGGTATGCATGGCATCCCGTACCACCAATCCTGGTATGCATGGTACCTAATCCCTCATCCCTATCCTGGTATGTATGGTATCCCTCATGCTGGTATGCATGGGCCCCTCACCCACACCCTGGTATGCATGGAACCCCTCATTCTCAATCCCGGTATGTATGGCACCCCTCATCCCTATCCTGGTATGCATGGCACCCTTCACCCCCAATCCTGGTGTGCATGGCACCCCTCACTCCCAATCCTGGTATGCATGGCACCCCTCACCACCAATCCTGGTATGCATGGCATCCCTCACCCCCAATCCTGGTACGCACGGCACCCCTCATCTCCAATCCTGGTATGCATGGCACCCCTCACCCTCAATCCTGGTATGCATGGCATCCCTCACCCCCCAATCCTGGTATGCATGGCATCCCGTACCACCAATCCTGGTATGCATGGTACCCAATCCCTCATCCCTATCCTGGTATGTATGGTATCCCTCATGCTGGTATGCATGGGCCCCTCACCCACACCCTGGTATGCATGGCACCCCTCACCCCTATCCTGGTAAGCATAGCACTCCTCATCCCTATCCTGGTATGCATGGCACCCCATACCTCATCCTAGAATGCATGGTACCCCTCATCCCTATCCTGGTATGCATGGCCCCTCATCCAAACCCTGTTATGTATGGAACCCCAACATCCCTATCCTGGTATGCATGGTACCCCTCATTCCTATCCTAATGTCTGCATGGTACCCCTCATCCGAATCAAGGTATGCTTGCCCCCCCCCCACATCCCTATCCTGGTATGCATGGCCCCCTCATCCTCAATCCTGGTATGCATGGCCCCCCACATCCCTATCCCGGTATGCATGGCACCGTTCATCCCCAATCCTGGTATGCATGGCACCCCTCATCCCTATCCTGTAATGCATGGTGCCCTTTACCCCCAATCCTGGAATGCATGGCACCCCTCACCCCCAATCCTGGTGTGCATGGCACCCCTCACCCCCAATCCTGGTATACATGGCACCCCTCACCCCCAATCCTGGTATGCATGGCATCCCTCACCCCCAATCATGGTATGCATGGCACCCCGCACCATCAATCCTGGTATGTGTGGCACCCCTCATCCCCAATCCTGGTATGCGTGGTACTCCTCATCCCTATCCTGGTATGTATGGTACCCCATCCCTCATCCCTATCCTGGCATGTATGGTATCCCTCATCCTGGTATGCATGGGCCCCTCACCCCCATCCTGGTATGCATGGCACTCCTCATCCCTATCCTGGTATGCATGGCACCCCATACCTCACCCTAGTATGCATGGTACCCCTCATTCCTATACTGGTATGCATGGCCCCTCATTCGAATCCTGGTATGCATGGCTCCCCCACATCCCTATCCTGGTATGCATGGCACCCCTTATCCCCAATCCTGGTATACATGGTACCCCACATCCCTATCCTGCTATGCATGGCCCCTCATCCGAATCCTGACATGCATGGCCCCCCCACGTTCCTATCCTGGTATGCATGGCCCCTCATCCGAATCCTGGTATGCATGGCCCCCCACATCCCCAATCCTGGTATGCATGGCCCCCTCATCCCCAATCCTGGAATGCATGGCTCCCTCATCCCCAATCCTGGTATGCATGGCTCCCTCATCCCCAATCCTGGTATGCATGGCGTCCCTCATCCCCAATCCTGGTATGCATGGCACCCCTCATCCCCAATCCTGGTATGCATGGCACCCCTCATCCCCAATCCTGGTATGCATGGCACCCCTCATCCCCAATCCTGGTATGCATTGCATCCCTCATCCCCAATCCTGGTGTGCATGGTGCTCCTCATCCCCAATCCTGGTATGCATGGTACACCTCATCCCCAATCCTGGTATGCATGGCACCCCTCATCCCCAATCCTGGTATGTATGGCACCCTATACCTCATCCTAGTATGCATGGTATCCCTCATCCCTAATCCTGGTATGCATGGCCCCTCATCCGAATCCTGGTATGCATGGCCTCCCCACATCCCTATCCTGGTATGCATGGTACCCCTCATTCCTATCCTTGTATGCATGGCCCCTCATCAGAATCCTGGTATGCTTGGCACACCCCACATCCCCAATCCTGGTATGCATGGCCCCCTCATCCTCAATCCTGGTATGCATGGCACCCCTCATCCCCAATCCTGGTATGCATGGCACCCCTCATCCCCAATCCTGGTATGCATGGCTCCCTCATCCCCAATTCTGGTATGCATAGCTCCCTCACCCCCATCCTGGTATGCATGGCACTCCTCATCCCTATCCTGGTATGCATGGTACCCCTCATCCCTATCCTGGTATGCATGGCCCATCATCTGAATCCTGGTATGCATGGCCCCCCACTTCCCTATCCCGGTATGCATGGCACCCTTCATCCCCAATCCTGGTATGCATTGCACCCCTCATCCCCAATCCTGGTGTGCATGGTGCTCCTCATCCCCAATCCTGGTATGCATGGAACCCCTCATCCCCAATCCTGGTATGCATGGTACCTCTCATCCCCAATCCTGGTATGCATGGCACCCCTCATCCCCAATCCTGGTATGCATGGCACCCCTCATCCCCAATCCTGGTATGCATTGCACCCCTCATCCCCAATCCTGGTGTGCATGGTGCTCCTCATCCCCAATCCTGATATGCATGGTACCCCTCATCCCCAATCCTGGTATGCATGGCACCCCTCATCCCCAATCCTGGTATGTATGGCACCCCATACCTCATCCTAGTATGCATGGTACCCCTCATCCCTAATCCTGGTATGCATGGCCCCTCATCCGAATCCTGGTATGCATGGCCTCCCCACATCCCTATCCTGGTATGCATGGTACCCCTCATTCCTATTCTTGTATGCATGGCCCCTCATCCGAATCCTGGTATGCTTGGCCCGCCCCACTTCCCCAATCCTGGTACGCATGGCCCCCTCATCCTCAATCCTGGTATGCATGGCACCCCTCATCCCCAATCCTGGTATGCATGGCACCCCTCATCCCCAATCCTGGTATGCATGGCTTCCTCATCCCCAATTCTGGTATGCATAGCTCCCTCACCCCCATCCTGGAATGCATGGCACTCCTCATCCCTATCCTGGTATGCATGGTACCCCTCATCCCTATCCTGGTATGCATGGCCCCTCATCCGAATCCTGGTATGCATGGCCCCCCACCTCCCTATCCTGGTATGCATGGCACCCTTCATCCCCAATCCTGGTATGCATGGCACCCCTCATCCCTATCCTGTAATGCATGGTACCCCTCATCCCTATCCTGTAATGCATGGCACCCTTTACCCCCAATCCTGGAATGCATGGAACCCCTCACCCCCAATCCTGGTGTGCATGGCACCCCTCACCCCCAATCCTGGTATACATGGCACCCCTCACCCCCAATCCTGGTATGCATGGCATCCCTCACCCCCAATCATGGTATGCATGGCAGCTCTCATCCCCAATTGTGTCATGCATGGCACCCCTCACCACCAATCCTGGTATGCGTGGCACCCCTCATCCCTCATCCTGATATGCGTGGTACTCCTCATCCCTATCCTGGTATGTATGGCACCCCATCCCTCATACCTATCCTGGCCTGTATGGTATCCTTCATCCTGGTATGCATGGGCCCCTCACCCACACCCTGGTATGCATGGCACCCCTCACCCCCATCCTGGTATGCATGGCACTCCTCATCCCTATCCTGGTATGCATGGCACCCCATACCTCACCCTGGTATGCATGGTACCCCTCATTCCTATCCTGGTATGCATGGCCCCTCATCCGAATCATGGTATGCATGGCACCCCTCATCCCCAATCCTGGTATGCATGGCCCCTCATCCGAATCCTGGTATGCATGGCCCCCTCACATCCCTATCCTGGTATGCATGGCCCCCCCACATCCCTATCCTGGTATGCATGGCGCCCCTCATCCCCAATCCTTGTATACATGGTACCCCTCATCCCTATCCTGGTATACATGGTACCCCTCATCCCTATCCTGCTATGCATGGCCCATCATCTGAATCCTGGCATGCATGGCCCCCCCACATTCCTATCCTGGTATATATGGCCCCTCATCCGAATCCTGGTATGCATGACCCCCCACATCCCTATCCTGGTATGCATGGCCCCCTCATCCCCAATCCTGGAATGCATGGCTCCCTCATCCCCAATCCTGGTATGCATGGCTCCCTCATCCCCAATCCTGGTATCCAAGGCTCCCTCATCCCCAATCCTGGTATGCATGGCGCCCCTCATCCCCAATCCTGGTATGCATGGCACCCCTCATCCCCAATCCTGGTATGCATGGCGCCCCTCATCCCCAATCCTGGTATGCATGGCACCCCTCATCCCCAATCCTGGTATGCATTGCACCCCTCATCCCCAATCCTGGTGTGCATGGTGCTCCTTATCCCCAATCCTGGTATGCATGGTACCCCTCATCCCCAATCCTGGTATGCATGGCACCCCTCATCCCCAATCCTGGTATGCATGGCACCCCTCACCCCCAATCCTGGTATGCATGGCACTCCTCATCCCTATCCTGGTATGCATGGTACCCCTCATCCCTATCCTGGTATGCATGGCCCCTCATCCGAATCCTGGTATGCATGGCCCCCCACCTCCCTATCCCGGTATGCATGGCACCCTTCATCCCCAATCCTGGTATGCATGGCACCCCTCATCCCTATCCTGTAATGCATGGTACCCCTCATCCCTATCCTGTAATGCATGGCACCCTTTACCCCCAATCCTGGAATGCATGGCACCCCTCACCCCCAATCCTGGTGTGCATGGCACCCCTCACCCCCAATCATGGTATGCATGGCACCCCTCATCCCCAATCGTGTCATGCATGGCACCCCTCACCACCAATCCTGGAATGCGTGGCACCCCTCATCCCTCATCCTGGTATGCGTGGTACTCCTCATCCCTATCCTGGTATGTATGGTACCCCATCCCTCATACCTATCCTGGCTTGTATGGTATCCCTCATCCTGGTATGCATGGGCCCCTCACCCACACCCTGGTATGCATGGCACCCCTCACCCCCATCCTGGTATGCATGGCACTCCTCATCCCTATCCTGGTATTCATGGCACCCCATACCTCACCCTGGTATGCATGGTACCCCTCATTCCTAGCCTGGTATGCATGGCCCCTCATCCGAATCCTGGTATGCATGCCCCCCCCACATCCCTATCCTGGTATGCATGGCGCCCCTCATCCCCAATCCTGGTATACATGGTACCCCTCATCCCTATCCTGGTATACATGGTACCCCTCATCCCTATCCTGCTATGCATGGCCCATCATCTGAATCCTGGCATGCATGGCCCCCCCACGTTCCTATCCTGGTATATATGGCCCCTCATCCGAATCCTGGTATGCATGGCCCCCCACATCCCTATCCTGGTATGCATGGCCCCCTCATCCCCAATCCTGGAATGCATGACTCCCTTATCCCCAATCCTGGTATGCATGGCTCCCTCATCCCCAATCCTGGTATCCATGGGTCCCTCATCCCCAATCCTGGTATGCATGGCGCCCCTCATCCCCAATCCTGGTATGCATGGCACCCCTCATCCCCAATCCTGGTATGTATGGCGCCCCTCATCCCCAATCCTGGTATGCATGGCACCCCTCATCCCCAATCCTGGTATGCATGGCACCCCTCATCCCCAATCCTGGTATGCATGGCACCCCTCATCCCCAATCCTGGTATGCATGGTGCCCCTCATCCCCAATCCTGGTATGCATGGCACCCTTCATCCTCAATCCTGGTATGCATGGAACCCCTCATCCTCAATCCTGGTATGTATGGCACCCCTCATTCCAAATCTTGTATACATTGCATCCCTCATCCCAATGGTACCCCATCCCTCATCCTGGTATGCATGGCACCACTCATTCCCCAATCTTGGTATGCATGGCACCCCATCCCTCATCCTGGTAATGCATGGCACCCCTCATCCCTATTCTGGTATGTATGGCACGCCTCATCCCCCAATTCTTGTATGTATGGCCTCCTCATCCCCCAATCCTGGTATGCATGGCACCCCATCCCTCATCCTGGTATGCATGGTACTCCTCATCCCTATTCTGGTATGTATGGTACCTCTCATCCTGGTATGCATGACACCCCTCAATTCTGGTATGTATAACCTCCTCATCCCAGAAACCTGGTATGCATGGCACCCAATCCATCATCTTAGTATGCATGGCGCCCCTCATCCCCAATCCTGGTATGTATGGCACCCCTCATCCCCCAATTCTGGTATGTGTGGCACCCCTCATCCCCCAATCCTGGTATGTATGGCACCCCTCATCCCCCAATTCTGGTATGTGTGGCACCCCTCATTCCCCAATCCTGGTATGTATGGCACTCCTCATCCCCCAATACTAGTATGTGTGGTAACCAATCCCTCATCTGTTTTCTCTCAGAAAGAAAATGTAACATCAACTGATCTTCACTGTCCTATTAAAGGAATAGAAGAATCCAGGTTATCTGTAAACAGAAAGGTTGTGAGGGAATATTTAGCTAACATAAATGAGTTCAAGTCTCCAGGTCCAGATGAATTACACCCCAGAGTACTGAAGGAGATCGAAGAAGAAATTTTAGAACCACTCTCCATAATCTTTGAAAATTCTTGGAGAACAGGAGAAGTCCCAGAAGACTGGAGAAGAGCAAATGTTGTTCCTATCTTCAAAAAGGGGAAGAAGGTGGACCCAGGGAACTATAGGCCGGTGAGTCTGACTTCTATACCAGGAAAGATCTTTGAACAAATTATTAAACAACATGTATGTAAGTACATGGATAAGAATGAAGTGATTAACCAGAGTCAGCATGGGTTTGTAACTAACAAGTCATGTCAGACTAACCTAATTTCCTTCTATGACAGAATCACTGACTGGGTGGATCAGGGAAATGCTGTAGATATAGTATGTCTTGACTTCAGCAAAGCATTTGACAAAGTATCTCACACCATCCTTATTGAAAAAATTACCAAGTATGGAATGGACAAGGCAACTGTTAGGTGGATTCATAACTGGCTTAGTGATTGGACGCAAAGAGTGGTCGTAAATGGCTTCACATCCAGTTGGATGAATGTTTCAAGTGGGGTACCACAGGGCTCTGTCCTGGGACCTGTATTGTTCAACATCTTTATCAATGATTTAGATGAAGGAATTGAGGGTAAACTGATTATATTTGCTGATGACACAAGGCTAGGAGGGATAGCTAATGCTAGAGAAGAGAGAGAGAGGATTCAAAAAGACCTAAATAAACTGGAGCAGTGGGCAGCAACCAACAGAATGGTTTATAACAGGGAAAAATGCAAAGTACTACATCTGGGCAATAAAAATGAAAAAAGCATATACAGAATGGGAGGAATAGAGCTAAGCAACAGTACATGTGAAAAAGGCTTAGGTATACTAATAGATCATAGACTGAACATGAGTCAACAGTGTGATGCAGCAGCAAAAAAGGCAAATACAATTCTGGGATGTAGTAACAGAAGCATACAGTCTAGATCACGTGAAGTCATTATCGGTCTTTACTCCTCTTTGGTCAGACCTCATCTGGAATACTGTGTACAGTTTTGGGCACCACATTTTAAAAAAGACATCGACAAACTGGAGCAAGTTCAGAGAAGAGCGACCAGAATGGTGACCGGTCTGCAAACCATGTCCTATGAGGAACGGTTGCAGGATTTGGGAATGTTTAGCTTGCAAAAAAGAAGACTGAGAGGAGACTTAATAGCTGTCTACAAATATCTGAAGGGCTGTCACATTGTAGAAGGATCATCTTTATTCTCATTTGCACAAGGAAAGACTAGAAGCAATGGGATGAAACTAAATGGGAGGAGACACAGATTAGATATTAGAAAACACTTTTTGACAGTTAGGGTGATTAATCAGTGGAACAGGCTGCCACGAGAGGTGGTGAGTTCCCCTTCAATGGACGTCTTCAAACAGAGGCTGGACAGACATCTGTCTGAGATGATTTAGTGACTCCTGCTTTGAGCAGGAGGTTGGACCAGATGACCCTGGAGGTCCCTTCCAACTCTACCATTCTATGATTCTATGATTCATCCTCTTATGCATCCCCCAATCCTGGTATGCATGGCACCCCATCCCTCACCCTGGTATGTATGATACCCCTCATCCCTATCCTGGTATGTATGGTACCCCTCATCCTGGTATGCATGGCACCCCATTCCTCATCCTGGTATGCATGGTACCCCTTATCCCTATTCTGGTCTGTATGGTACCCCTCATCCCCCAATCCTGGTATGTATGGTACCCCTCATCCCCCAATCCTAGTATGTGTGGTACCCCTCATCCTGGTATGCATGGGACCCTCACCCCCCAATCCTGGTATGTATGGTCCCCTCACCCCACAATCTTGCTATGCATGGTACCCCTCATCCCCCCAATCCTAGTATGTGTGGCCCCCTCACCCCCCGATCCTGGTATGTATGGCACCCCTCATCCCTATCATGCTGCACACATACAAAAAAAAATAAACACTTATGCTCACCTTTCTTCCCTGTGCTCCAGCGCAGCTGTGTCCTGTTCTGCCGGAGGCCTGGGGAGGAGTGCGGCGGTGGAGTACGCATGTGCACATACTGTGCTGTTCGGCGCCATTTTGTTGAAGACACACTGCAAATGTGTCTTCAGTAAAATGGCGCCGGATAGCGCTATGCGCATGTGCCGATTCCGACGCCTCACTTCTGCCCTGGTCTCTGGCGAAGAGAGGCACCGTGGCAACACTCCTCCCGGTCAGGTAAGTATGTAAGTATGGCGCCGGAGATCGCGGTATGTGTTCAGTGTCTACACACACCACGATCTCCGGCGCCATACACTCCTCTTACCTGTAATGACTTCATGCGGTCTTCTGTCTGGAGCCAGACTGCGTGTCGCGCTTGCACAGTCTATAAAGGCTTTAGACAGAGACACACATCTCCCGCTATATTATAGATACAGTGACTGCAAGGCCTGCCAAAAATTTGGACGCACTCCAATACCCCTTTGAAGATACATAGAGGATGGCCTCATTAAAAAAGATTTTCCATTATTATGGAGTGTGTCTCCTATAGTGGTAATGCTTATGCAGTGACTGCAAGGGCTGCCCAAAAATTGGACGCACTCCAAAACTCCTTTGAAGAAACGTAGAGGAGGTCCTCATTAAAAAAAATTGCTACCATTGTTAAGGAGCGGGGCTCCTATACTGGTAATTCCCATGCACTAAGTATATGGACTGAAAAACATTTACCCCTGGGGGGTATACATGAACATACTGTATATCATACAGAATATTAGAGGTAGGCCTCTAAAACAATTTCCTACCGACATCATAAAAAACATTAAAAAAATGATGTGTGTTGCATCACGGTCACCCTGGTGATATGGTGGTGGAAGATGAGGAGAAGAAGGAGAACAACAGAAAATAGATGAAATCATGAAGCGTATACCCATGCATGGGAATAGACCTCCCAAGAAAAGACACTGGATCTGAGTTTATGTTACGCTGCTATCATTCGGTGGTGTTGAGAAGTTTGGCCCAATCCAGCCCTTGTTCATTTTTATAAGAGTCAGCCTCTCAGCATTTTCAGTTGACAGGCGGATGCTCTTATCAGTTATAATTCCACCAGCGGCACTAAAAACCCGCTCTGATAAAACGCTGGCGGCAGCATAGGCCAGGACCTCCAAGGCATAGAGAGCCAGTTCATTCCACGTGTCCAGCTTGGATACCCAATAATTATAAGGCACAAAGGAATCACGGAGGATGTTGGTACGGTCGGAAAGGTACTCCCTCAGCATCTTCCCAAACTTTTCCCTCCTTGTCAGAGTACCCCGCGCATCAGGGCCTGGGGGATAGGAGGGTCAGAGAAAACTGTTCCAGACCTTTGACAGTGTTCCCCTGACTCTGCTGCATCATATTTGTACTTCCGGGATGTTCGGGCGATAGCTCGGGTCCCCTCCTCGCATGTTTGGCGCTCTTTAGACAGCCAATTAACATGAGAGCTGCTGCTGAGTGAGGGAGAGAATTGGCGGTTTATTAGTTAGTATAAGTATTCCACAACATATATATATATATATATATATATATATATATATATATATATATATATATATATAAATGTAGCACCCTGAGGACTCGGCTGCTACAGGGGTATTGCACCTCAAACCAGAGGTGTGGTATTCCACTCCCGGGTAAGGATGGAATGTGGGACTGAGCTCAGATAGCTGCATGCACTACACTCATCCCATTTCCGGGGGACAGAACTACGGTACTCCCACCAGTTAGATGTGCAGGTACGACAGCGTCTGTCCCTGGCTGGAGTGGGAGGGGGGGAGGAACATCTCAGTAGTGTAGGGGCAGATAGGGGAGGGGCTCTGGGCATAGAGGTAGGAGCCCATTGGGTGCTAGTCACCTGGGCTCACACATAGAGGGAGTATATATGGTGGGCACCATCTAGAGATAGGGTCAGTCTGTCAGGAGAGTTCTGAGGAGGAGTTCAGCCAGGAGGGCTGACAGGGAGCTGTGGCTCCGGCTGGGCCCAGCTCCAGGGCCAGGCCTGAAGCAGAGAGGAAGAGGAAGAAAGGCCCAGAGGCATAAGACCAAGAGGGAACCCTGAGATCCCACGAGTGAGCTAAAAAGGGTGAAGGGTTGGCAGAAGAGGGCACCGGATCCCAAACTGATGGAGGCAAAATATCCTTAATCAGGAACCGGAGGTCGTGGTCAAGTTTTGCCACGACCCTCACCGCATTCACCAGGAAGGTACACCACGAGTAGGGTCAGGAAAGCCTTAAAAGGTTTTATCATATAGAGGCCCAAGGGAACCGGACAAAGGTGGATCCCTGGTGGGGATGGCCGGAGAGAGAGAGAGAGAAGGGAGCTCAGGACCACGTTCCGGAATTGCCTGGGGGTTGGCCGAGTCCCGTACCTGGTGGACGCAGCACGGCTCGGGTGGTCACTCCCGGCCGAAGTGACTGAAGCAACACCAGTGAGTAAAAACCCTGAAACTGCATCCCACGTCTCTGTGCCTCCTTACCGCACCATCACAACCCCCATCATCTACACCTGCTGCCCTGAGGCCATACCCCTCCCGTTGGGGGTTATACCATCCCCGCTGCACCATCCTTCCACCGGCCTCAGCGGTCTGCTCTGCAGCGGCAGCTCCAAAGCTGCATTCAACGGGTGGCGTAGTCATCCAACATCTACTGCTAATAGACTCGCCACTTAGTTTGACTCCCTGGGCACGGACCGGGTCACCGCCACGAGACTACTACCCCCATCTGATCCGGCTCCGGGTAAGCCCCCGTGCGCGCGATGCCGCACGACACAGAAGGCCCAGGGGCGCGTCAACTTTTGGCGTAGTCGGCAGGATCACATGCCCGCCACCACCGGGTACTGCATGCCTGAAGAAAAGTTCACAGTTACCGTAAGAAGAGGTCTCCCGCCAATTCCAGAGGGTCCCCGCCATCGGACGCCATCTCGGATCGTTTCCCGCCGTTTGCCCGCCATCTGCAGCCTTTTCCCGCCATCCACGGAGTTTCCCGCCATTAGGAGACGATTCCCGCCATCTGAGATGATTTCCCGCCCTGGCAGAGCGGACGCCATTATGGGCGTGCCAGAGGGTGGCAAGAGGCCACCTCCCATCGTGGGCCTGGTCCCAGAAGAGCGCCAAAAGCAAAGACCGCCCCCACCAGCAGAGACTGCAATGATAGAGATGTCCATCAGAGTGGGGGGTCTGCCCCTGGAACTGACAATCACCAAGTTGCCCCAGGACCGCCCTCAGTATGGGCGGATCAAGAACAAAAGAGAGAGGATGGGTGCAGCCTGGAGGAGTCTGGAGAGATCGCACCCGGAGATGGAGGGAGAGTCAGGCAGCACCGACCCGATGGTCAGGAGCCTGCTGCAGGCCGCCACCCCAGAAGGCCTGGTGGAGATCCTGGCACAGCTCCCCCGAGATCGGGAGCATGCACAGACTGCACTGGAGGGCTTGGCTCGGAAGATGGCCCGAGTGCAGCAAGAAGTGCTGGCCGAGTGGAGCAAAGAAATGGCCCTGCAAGCTGGAACCCGCCAGCAAAGGCCGCCACCCGCAACGAGGAGCACGCCTGCCCCTGAAGATGGTGCAGGAGGGACGAAGGCCGGAGACGACGCCGTGGAAGGAGCTGAAGAGATGGAAGCAGGTAAAGGGGACGTCACCACACCAAGCCTAGTAGCCGTAAGCCTGCCCCAGCTCCCCGTCGCAGAGCCCGAAATTCCCCTTACCGAGCCCGTTGCTGCACCGTCACCGCTCCAAACTAGGCCTCAAGCGGCAGGAGCCGCGGCCGCGCCCTCTGTGACGTCACGCGCCTCAATCCAGACCGTGGCCAAGCAGGAAACGCCACCGGCCTGGTCGCAGGGCCGAGTACCCCCGGGCGCCGCAGTTCCAACAGCGCCCTCTACCTCCACTAAGCCATCGGCCTGGTCGCAAGATCGAGTACCCCCGGGCGCCGCAGTCTCCACAGCGCCCTTCACCTTCAGGGTGCCGCCGGCCTGGTCGCAAGGCCTGGTGAATCCGGGCGCCGTTGCCACCACCGCGCCCTCGACCTCCAGAGTGCTACCCTTGGGTGAAGACTTGTTCGCCCAGCATACTTGCCCGGATGGGCAACCCTTTGTGTGGCCTCAGGAGTACACCACTCCCCGACTCCAGAAGGAATGGCCTCTGTGTGAGCCCCTGATCCCGGCTCCGGCGCCCGCCAAGATCACCCCACTCCCGTTGGAGGAGGCGCAGTTCGAATGGGACCCCACCGGCGAAAACCTCATCGGCTTCACCCAAGAGACCCGGGCGGCCGCAGCCCAGCGTGCGGAGTGCTGCCGGCAACAACTGGAGGTCTTCGACAGGGAGCGGCGAGAGAGGCGGGTCCGCGAGGAGCGGCTGCAAGTTCAGAGTGCGGAGCAGAAACGTCGGACCCAGCGAAACCCCCGTGCAGCCCACGGTCCCCGCGCCACCGGGACCATAATCAAGTTCCAACTGGAGCACGGTTGGGGCTTTATCCGGGATCACAGAACCCCCGGCGACGTCTTTGTCACCCGCAGGGATGTCGAGAGCCACCTGCCGGAGGGACACCGCAGACGTGATCTCTACCCGGGTGATGTGGTCACCTTCACCCGGCATCAGTGTGCTAAGGGACCATATGCTCTTCATGTGCACTGACTGACCGAGGAAGAGCTGCAGTATGAGGAGGATCAAGAGGACCCGGACGGGTTTGAAGATTACCCTCAGAAAGGAGCAGGAGGACGCCGTTACTGAAGTACGGTAAAGCGGAACTGTAAATAGTTACCCGTAAGGGTACAAGAACTGCTGCTAATTAAAATATGGTCCCCGTTGGGACTAGTGAATTGTTCCCGTGTGTCCCTATCCCTAACCAGGCTGAGGACTGTGAGCAGCCATCCCTTTATCCCACTGGCCGAGGACTGAGAGCGGCCACCCTGTAAATAGTTGCGCTTCCTAAGGCGCCCCCTACCGGTTTTATAAGAAACTGTTTTTGCGACTGTTGCACTTTTACCTGGTCATAAATTGCACCGTGGCCAGAAGATCAAGAGTGTGTTTTATAAGAGAATGTTTTATATGCAAGAGTTTTATATTGAAAGTTAATGTGTTTTATATGTAAGTGCACTTTAAAATTTTTGTATGTTTTATATTGTTTTACTCTTTTACAGCCCGAGGACGTGCTGTGGTTTACCAGGGGGGAATGTAGCACCCTGAGGACTCGGCTGCTACAGGGGTATTGCACCTCAAACCAGAGGTGTGGTATTCCACTCCCGGGTAAGGATGGAATGTGGGACTGAGCTCAGATAGCTGCATGCACTACACTCATCCCATTTCCGGGGGACAGAACTACGGTACTCCCACCAGTTAGATGTGCAGGTACGACAGCGTCTGTCCCTGGCTGGAGTGGGAGGGGGGGAGGAACATCCCAGTAGTGTAGGGGCAGATAGGGGAGGGGCTCTGGGCATAGAGGTAGGAGCCCATTGGGTGCTAGTCACCTGGGCTCACACATAGAGGGAGTATATATGGTGGGCACCATCTAGAGATAGGGTCAGTCTGTCAGGAGAATTCTGAGGAGGAGTTCAGCCAGGAGGGCTGACAGGGAGCTGTGGCTCCGGCTGGGCCCAGCTCCAGGGCCAGGCCTGAACCAGAGAGGAAGAGGAAGAAAGGCCCAGAGGCATAAGACCAAGAGGGAATCCTGAGATCCCACGAGTGAGCTAAAAAGGGTGAAGGGTTGGCAGAAGAGGGCACCGGATCCCAAACTGACGGAGGCAAAATATCCTTAATCAGGAACCGGAGGTCGTGGTCAAGTTTTGCCACGACCCTCACCACATTCACCAGGAAGGTACACCACGAGTAGGGTCAGGAAAGCCTTAAAAGGTTTTATCATATAGAGGCCCAAGGGAACCGGACAAAGGTGGATCCCTGGTGGGGATGGCCGGAGAGAGAGAGAGAGAAGGGAGCTCAGGACCACGTTCCGGAATTGCCTGGGGGTTGGCCGAGTCCCGTACCTGGTGGACGCAGCACGGCTCGGGTGGTCACTCCCGGCCGAAGTGACTGAAGCAACACCAGTGAGTAAAAACCCTGAAACTGCATCCCACGTCTCTGTGCCTCCTTACCGCACCATCACAACCCCCATCATCTACACCTGCTGCCCTGAGGCCATACCCCTCCCGTTGGGGGTTATACCATCCCCGCTGCACCATCCTTCCACCGGCCTCAGCGGTCTGCTCTGCAGCGGCAGCTCCAAAGCTGCATTCAACGGGTGGTGTAGTCATCCAACATCTACTGCTAATATACCGCCACTTAGTTTGACTCCCTGGGCACGGACCGGGTCACCGCCACGAGACTACTACCCCCATCTGATCCGGCTCCGGGTAAGCCCCCGTGCGCGCGATGCCGCACGACACAGAAGGCCCAGGGGCGCGTCACATATATATATATACAATGCTGAAAAAAAAAAGGACCCCTGAAATCCCCCCTCCTAGATGTGAATTGATGAAATCTTCTCATTGAATACTTTGTTCTGTATAAAGCTGAATGTGCTGACAACAAAATCACACAAAAATCATCAAGGAAATCACATTTATTAACCAATGGAGGCCTGGATGTGGAGTCACCCCCAAAATTATAGTGGAAAAACCCACTACAGGCTGATCCAACTGTGATGTAATGTCCTTAACACAAGTCTCAATGAGGCTCAGTATTGTGTGTGGCCTCCACGTGCCTGTATGACCTCCCTACAACGCCTGGGCATGCTCCTGATGAGGCTGAGTATTGTGTGTGGCCTCCACGTGCCTGTATGACCTCCCTACAATGCCTGGGCATGCTCCTGATGAGGCTCAGTATTGTGTGTGGCCTCCACGTGCCTGTATGACCCCCCTACAACGCCTGGGCATGCTCCTGATGAGGCTGAGTATTGTGTGTGGCCTCCACGTGCCTGTATGACCTCCCTACAACGCCTGGGCATGCTCCTGATGAGGCTGAGTATTGTGTGTGGCCTCCACGTGCCTGTATGACCTCCCTACAACGCCTGCGCATGCTCCTGATGAGGCTGAGTATTGTGTGTGGCCTCCACGTGTCTGCATGACCTCCCTACAACGCCTGGGTATGCTCCTGATGAGGCTGAGTATTGTGTGTGGCCTCCACGTGCCTGTATGACCTCCCTACAACGCCTGGGCATGCTCCTGATGAGGCTGAGCATTGTGTGTGGCCTCCACGTGTCTGTATGACCTCCCTACAACGCCTGGGTATGCTCCTGATGAGGCTGAGTATTGTGTGTGGCCTCCACGTGCCTGTATGGCCTCCCTGCAACGCCTGGGCATGCTCCTGATGAGGCTGAGCATTGTGTGTGGCCTCCACGTGTCTGTATGACCTCCCTACAACGCCTGGGTATGCTCCTGATGAGGCTGAGTATTGTGTGTGGCCTCCACGTGCCTGTATGGCCTCCCTACAACGCCTGGGCATGCTCCTGATGAGGCTGAGTATTGTGTGTGGCCTCCACGTGTCTGTATGACCTCCCTACAACGCCTGGGTATGCTCCTGATGAGGCTGAGTATTGTGTGTGGCCTCCACGTGCCTGTATGGCCTCCCTACAACGCCTGGGCATGCTCCTGATGAGGCTGAGTATTGTGTGTGGCCTCCACGTGCCTGTATGACCTCCCTACAACGCCTGGGCATGCTCCTGATGAGGCTGTGTAGCACCCTGAGGATTCGGCTGCTACAGGGGTATTGCACCTCAACCCAGAGGTG
This sequence comes from Phyllobates terribilis, assembly GCF_046119375.1. Lineage (NCBI taxonomy): Eukaryota > Metazoa > Chordata > Amphibia > Anura > Dendrobatidae > Phyllobates > Phyllobates terribilis. Next base: position 5,707,820 of record NW_027362766.1, on the reverse strand, counting down.
TGATATTCCACTCCCGGGTAAGGATGGAGTGTGGAACTGAGCTCGGTAGGCTGCATGCACTACATACATCCCATTTCCGAGGAACAGGCCGACGGTACTCCCACTTAGAAATGTGCAGGTACGACCGAGTCTGTTCCTGGCTGGAGTGGGAGGGGGTGGTACATCCCAAGTAGTGTAGGGGCAGATAGGGGGAGCAGCCTGGGTAAAGATAGGAGCTCATTGGGTGCTGGTCACCTGAGCTCACACATAGAGGGTGTATATAAGGTGGGCACCATCAAAGAACAGGGTCAGTCTGCTGTAGAGGAGGAGTGAGTCAGCCTTTTGCAAAGAGTCTGTTGGAGAGCAGAAGAGCAGAGCAGAGAAGCCTGAGCCAGAGTGAGAGAGGAGAAAGCAAGAGAGACCCAGAGGGGGAAACAGAAGAGAGGACTCTAAGAACCCAAATTAAATCCCCGGGTGAAGAGTCGGCATCAGGGTACCGGAACCCAAGCTGGTGGGGGCAAAAACACACCCCAGCCAGAGACCGGAGGCCGTGGGCAGCGTCTGCCACGGCCACCCACCACATCCACCACGAAGGCATACCACGTGGAGGGTCAGGGAACCCAAGGCCAAGGGTCTCCCAACAGAAGGCCCGAGGGAGCTGGACCTGGGTGGATCAATAGTGGGGACGGCCAGAGAAAGGACAGAAGGAGAGCTCAGGGTCACGCTCCGGACTTATTTGGGGGTTGGCTGGATCCAGAACCTGGTGGACGCAGCACGGCTCGGGAGGTCACTCGAAGCTGGAGTGACCGGAACATCAGCAGTGAGTAAACATCCTAAACTGCATAACCCGACTCTGTCTCTGATTGCCGTCTACACTGCATCACCACAACCCCCATCCTCTGCACCTGATCCCCCTGAGGCTATACCCCACCCGTTGGGGGTTATATCACCAAAGCTGCACCTACACCATCAGCCTCAGCGGACCCTGCTGCAGCGGCGGCCACAGTGACCGCAACACAACGGGTGGCGTAGTCGACATTAAGAACTTAGTAACATCTGTAGGACTGCCACATACAACTGAGTTTGACACCCTGGGCACGGACCGGGTCACAGCCACTCGGAAGACTACAACTCCCATCTGATCCGGCTCCGGATATTCCCCCTAAAGAATATGGCCCAGGGGGCGCGTCAGCTGAGTATTGTGTGTGGCCTCCACGTGCCTGTATGACCTCCCTACAACGCCTGGGCATGCTCCTGATGAGGCTGAGTATAGTGTGTGGCCTCCACGTGCCTGTATGACCTCCCTACAACGCCTGGGCATGCTCCTGATGAGGCTGAGTATTGTGTGTGGCCTCCACGTGCCTGTATGACCTCCCTACAACGCCTGGGCATGCTCCTGATGAGGCTGAGTATTGTGTGTGGCCTCCACGTGCCTGTATGACCTCCCTACAACGCCTGGGCATCCTCCTGATGAGGCTGAGTATTGTGTGTGGCCTCCACGTGCCTGTATGACCTCCCTACAACGCCTGGGCATGCTCCTGATGAGGCTGAGTATTGTGTGTGGCCTCCACGTGCCTGTATGACCTCCCTACAACGCCTGGGCATGCTCCTGATGAGGCTGAGTATTGTGTGTGGCCTCCACGTGCCTGTATGACCTCCCTACAACGCCTGGGCATGCTCCTGATCAGGCTGAGTATTGTGTGTGGCCTCCACGTGCCTGTATGACCTCCCTACAACGCCTGGGCATGCTCCTGATGAGGCTGAGCATTGTGTGTGGCCTCCACGTGCCTGTATGACCTCCCTACAACACCTGGGCATGCTTCTGATGAGTCTCAGTATTGTGTGTGGCCTCCACGTGCCTGTATGACCTCCCTACAACGCCTGGGCATGCTCCTGATGAGGCTGAGTATTGTGTGTGGCCTCCACATGCCTCTATGACCTCCCTACAACGCCTGGGCATGCTCCTGATGAGGCTGAGTATTGTGTGTGGCCTCCACGTGCCTGTATGACCTCCCTACAACGCTTGGGCATGCTCCTGATGAGGCTGAGTATTGTGTGTGGCCTCCACGTTCCTGTATGACCTCCCTACAATGCCTGGGCACGCTCCTTATGAGGCTGAGTATTGTGTGTGGCCTCCACGTGCCTGTATGACCTCCCTACAACACCTGGACATGCTCCTGATGAGGCTGAGTATTGTTTGTGGCCTCCACGTGCCTGTATGACCTCCCTACAACGCCTGGGCACGCTCCTGATTAGGCTGAGTATTGTGTGTGGCCTCCACGTGCCTCTATGACCTCCCTACAACGCCTGGGCATGCTCCTGATGAGGCTGAGTATTGTGTGTGGTCTCCACGTGCCTGTATGACCTCCCTACAACACCTGGGCATGCTCCTGATAAGTCTCAGTATTGTGTGTGGCCTCCACGTGCCTGTATGACCTCCCTACAACGCCTGGACATGCTCCTGATGAGGCTGAGTATTGTGTGTGGCCTCCACGTGCCTGTATGACCTCCCTACAACGCCTGGGCATGCTCCTGATGAGGCTGAGCATTGTGTGTGGCCTCCACGTGCCTGTATGACCTCCCTACAACACCTGGGCATGCTCCTGATGAGGCTGAGCATTGTGTGTGGCCTCCACGTGCCTGTATGACCTCCCTACAATGCCTGGGCATGCTCCTGATGAGGCTGAGTATTGTGTGTGGCCTCTACGTGCCTGTATGACCTCCCTACAACGCCTGGGCATGCTCCTGATGAGGCTGAGTATTGTGTGTGGCCTCCACGTGTCTGTATGACCTCCCTACAACGCCTGGGCATGCTCCTGATGAGTCTCAGTATTGTGTGTGGCCTCCACGTGCCTGTATGACCTCCCTACAACGCCTGGGCATGCTCCTGATGAGGCTGAGCATTGTGTGTGGCCTCCACGTGCCTGTATGACCTCCCTACAACACCTGGGCATGCTCCTGATGAGGCTGAGTATTGTGTGTGGCCTCCACGTGCCTGTATGACCTCCCTACAACGCCTGGGCATGCTCCTGATGAGGCTGAGTATTGTGTGTGTGACGCGCCCCCTGGGCCATGTTGTTAGGGATACCCGGAGCCGGATCAGATGGGGGTTGTAGTCTCCGAGTGGCTGTGACCCGGTCCGTGCCCAGGGTGTCAAGCTCAGTGTGTGGCAGTCCTTATGATGTTACTAGATGTTCTTTTGTGTCGACTACGCCACCCGTTGATTTGCGGTCAATACGGCCGCCGCTGCAGCAGAGTCCACAGAGGCTGATGATGTGAGTGCAGCTTTGGTAGTATAACCCCCAACGGGAGGGGTATAGCCTCAGGGGGTCAGCCGTGGAGGATGGTGGTTGTGAAGGTGCAGCAAGGAGACTCAGAGACATAAAATGCAGTTCCAGGGTTTTACTTACTGGTGTTGCTCGGGTCACTGTGTACAGCAGTGACCACCCAAGCCGTGCTGCGTCCACCAGGTCCTGGACTCGGTCAACTCCCAGGCAACTCCGGAGTGTGGTCCTGAGCTCCTTTCTGTCTCTCCCTTCTTCTGGCCGTTCCCACCAGGGATCCACCTAAGTCCGGCTCCCTCGGGCCTGTTGTTGGTCAAGCCTCCTCTGGGCTCCCTGACCCTATTCTTGGTCTGCCTTCCGGGTGGATTTAGTGGGTGATCGTGGCAGATCCTGCCCACGACCTCCGGTTCCTGGCTAAGGTGTGCTGTAGCCTCTGCCAGCTTGGGATCCGGTACCCTGTTGCCGACCCTTCACCCTATTAGCTCTCTTATGGGCTCTTGGGGTCCCCTCTGCGCCTCTGGGTCTCTCTCTCTTCTCCTCTGCTCTGCTTCTCAGGTTCTCAGACTGACTGACTGACCGACGTCTCACAGACTGACCCTGATCTAAGATGGTTCCCACCTTATATACTCCCTCTATGTGTGAGCTCAGGTGACCAGCACCCAATGAGCTCCTAACTTTACCCAGGCTGCTCCCCCTATCTGCCCCTACACTACTGGGATGTTCCACCCCCCTCCCACTCCAGCCAGGAACAGACACTGTCGTACCTGCACATTTCTCTAGTGGGAGTACCATCGGTCTGTTCCCCGGAAATGGGATGTGTGTAGTGCATGCAGCCTACTAGCTCAGTTCCACACTCCATCCTTACCCGGGAGTGGAATATCACACCTCTGGGTTGAGGTGCAATACCCCTGTAGCAGCCGAATCCTCAGGGTGCTACATTCCCCCCTGGTAAATCACAGCACGTCCTCGGGCTGTAAAATATAAACATCCAAAACATACAAATTTTTTTCATAAACATAAACATAGAAAACATCATATATATATATCAGCAATAAACTTTTCATATAAATAACATTCTTGTTCCTGGTTCCTCCGGTCACGGTGCAACTTGTGACTGGGTAAAGTGCGACAGTCTCTCTTGGAATAAAACAGTTCCCTATAAAACCGGTAGGGGGCGCTTTAGGAAGCGCAACTATATACAAGGGGATATGGCCGCTCTCAGTCCTCGGCCAGGTATTAGGAAAGGAATGACCGCTCTCAGTCCTCGGTCAGTGGGAATAGGGACACACAGGATTCAGTTCAATTGGCTGGTTCCAACGGGGACTATATTTTAACTAGAACAGTTCTTATACCCTGACAGGTAACTTTATACAGTCTCTCTCTACCGTACTTCAACGACGGCGTCCTCCTGCTCTTTCTTTAGATTCTTCAGACCCGTCCGGGTCCTCTTGCTCCTCCTCACACCGCAGCTCCTCCTCCGTCAGGCGATGCACATGGAGGGCGTAGGGTCCTTTGGCACACTTGTGCCGGGTGAAGGTGACCTCGTCCCCTACATACAGGTCACGACCTCTGTGTCCCTCCGGCAGATGGCTTTCTACGTCTCTGCGGGTGACAAAGACGTCGCCGGTGGTATGATGGTCTCTAATGAAGCCCCACCCATGCTGCATGTTGAATTTTATCACAGTCCCGGTGGAAGGGGGACCATGTGCTGCACGGGGATTCCTCCTGGTCCGGCTCTTCTGCTCCGCGCTCCTTATCTGCGCTTGCTGTTCCCGGACCCGCCTCTCTCTCCGCTCCCTCTCGAAGACCTCGAGCTGCTGCCGGCAGCACTCTGCACGCTCCGCTGCGGCCGCCCGAGTCTCCTGAGTGAACCCCATGAGGTCTTCTCCAGTGGGGTCCCACTCGAACTGTGCCTCCTCCAGCGGGGGCGAGGTCCTCCTTGCGGGCTTCGGAACCGGAATCAGGGGTTCATCTAGGGGTCTCTCTTTCCGGAGTCGGGGATGGTGAAACTCCGGTGGCCATATAAAGGGCTGCCCATCCGGGCACGTATGCTGGGCAAATAGATTTTCACCCAGGTGTGGCACTCTAGATGTTGAGGGCGCGTTGATGGTAGTGGCGCCCGGGTCGACCAGGCCTTGCGACCAGGCTTGGGGCACCCTAAAGGCAAAGGGCACCGTAAGAACGGCGGCGCCCGTGGTTACTCGGCCCTGCGGCCAGGCCGGTGGCTCCGCGGAGGTAGGGGGCGCTGTTGGTATTGCGGCGCCCGGGGGTACTAGGCCTTGCGACCAGGCCGGTGGTATTTCCTGCTTGGCCACGCTCGAGGTCGAGGCGTGTGACGTCACAGGGGTCGCGGCCGCGGTTTCCGGTTGAGGCCTAGTCGGCGGCGGTGACGATGCAGCGACGGGCACGGCAGGGGGAATTTCGGGCTCTGCGACGGGGAGCTGGGGCAGGCACGCGGTTTCCCGGCTCGGGGTAGAGACGTCCCCTTTACCTGCCTCCGTCCGTTCAGCTCCCTTCTCTGCGCCGTCTCCTGCCTTCATTCCTCCTGCGCCATCCTCAGAGGCGGTCTGTCTCCTCGTTTCGGTGGCGTGCTCCGCTGACGGATTTCGGTCTGCTGGGCCATCTCTCGGCTCCACTCCGCCAACGTCTCTCGCTGTACCCGGGCCATCCTCCGTGCGAGGCCCTCCAGCGCAGTCTGTGCACACTCCCGGTCTCGGGGGAGCTGTGCTAGGATCTCCACTAAGCCTAGTGGGGTTGTTGCTTGCAGCAGGCTCCTGACCACTGGGTCGGTGCTGCCTGACTCTCCCTCCATCTCCGGGTAGGCTTTCTCTGGACTCCTCTCCAGACTTCTTGTCTCCGGGTGCGCACTCTCCAGACTGCTCCAGGCGACACCCATCTTTGTTCTTTTGTTCTGTCTCCGCCCACATTGAGGGTGGTCCCGGGGCAACTTTGTGATTGTCAGTTCCAGGGGCAGTTCTCTTACGCTGATGGACACTTCCAGCATCACAGTCTCTGTTGGTGGGCGCGGTTTCCGCTTTTGGCGCCATTCTTCGACCTGGCCCACGATGGGAGGTGGCCTCTTGCCACCCTCTGGCACGCCCATAATGGCGTCCGCTCTTCCAAGGCGGGAAATCTTCGGAAATGGCGGCAATCGTCTCCCAGTGGCGGGAAACTCCATGGATGGCGGGAAAAAGCTGCAAATGGCGGACAACCGGCGGGAAACGACCTGTGATGGGGTCCGTTGGCGGGGACCCTCCGGAACCGGCGGGAGACTTCTTTTTGAGGTAACGGTGAACTTTTCTTCAGGCACGCAGTACCCGGTTGTTGCGGGCACGTAATCCTGCCGACTACGCCAAAGTTGACGCGCCCCCTGGGCCATGTTGTTAGGGATACCCGGAGCCGGATCAGATGGGCGTTGTAGTCTCCGAGTGGCTGTGACCCGGTCCGTGCCCAGGGTGTCAAGCTCAGTGTGTGGCAGTCCTTATGATGTTACTAGATGTTCTTTTGTGTCGACTACGCCACCCGTTGATTTGCGGTCAATACGGCCGCCGCTGCAGCAGAGTCCACTGAGGCTGATGATGTGAGTGCAGCTTTGGTAGTATAACCCCCAACGGGAGGGGTATAGCCTCAGGGGGTCAGCCGTGGAGGATGGTGGTTGTGAAGGTGCAGCAAGGAGACTCAGAGACATAAAATGCAGTTCCAGGGTTTTACTTACTGGTGTTGCTCGGGTCACTGTGTACAGCAGTGACCACCCAAGCCGTGCTGCGTCCACCAGGTCCTGGACTCGGTCAACTCCCAGGCAACTCCGGAGTGTGGTCCTGAGCTCCTTTCTGTCTCTCCCTTCTTCTGGCCGTTCCCACCAGGGATCCACCTAAGTCCGGCTCCCTCGGGCCTCTTGTTGGTCAAGTCTCCTCTGGGCTCCCTGACCCTATTCTTGGTCTGCCTTCCGGGTGGATTTAGTGGGTGATCGTGGCAGATCCTGCCCACGACCTCCGGTTCCTGGCTAAGGTGTGCTGTAGCCTCTGCCAGCTTGGGATCCGGTACCCTGTTGCCGACCCTTCACCCTATTAGCTCTCTTATGGGCTCTTGGGGTCCCCTCTGCGCCTCTGGGTCTCTCTCTCTTCTCCTCTGCTCTGCTTCTCAGGTTCTCAGACTGACTGACTGACCGACGTCTCACAGACTGACCCTGATCTAAGATGGTTCCCACCTTATATACTCCCTCTATGTGTGAGCTCAGGTGACCAGCACCCAATGAGCTCCTAACTTTACCCAGGCTGCTCCCCCTATCTGCCCCTACACTACTGGGATGTTCCACCCCCCTCCCACTCCAGCCAGGAACAGACACTGTCGTACCTGCACATTTCTCTAGTGGGAGTACCATCGGTCTGTTCCCCGGAAATGGGATGTGTGTAGTGCATGCAGCCTACTAGCTCAGTTCCACACTCCATCCTTACCCGGGAGTGGAATATCACACCTCTGGGTTGAGGTGCAATACCCCTGTAGCAGCCGAATCCTCAGGGTGCTACATGTGGCCTCCACGTGCCTGTATGACCTCCCTACAACGCCTGGGCATGCTCCTGATGAGGCTGAGTATTGTGTGTGGCCTCCACGTGCCTGTATGACCTCCCTACAACGCCTGGGCATGCTCATGATGAGGCTGAGTATTGTGTGTGGCCTCCACGTGCCTGTATGACCTCCCTAAAACGCCTGGGCATGCTCCTGATGAGGCTGAGTATTGTGTGTGGCCTCCATGTGCCTGTATGACCTCCCTACAACGCCTGGGCATGCTCATGATGAGGCTGAGTATTGTGTGTGGCCTCCACGTGCCTGTATGACCTCCCTACAACGCCTGGGCATGCTCCTGATGAGGCTCAGTATTGTGTGTGGCCTCCACGTGCCTGTATGACCTCCCTACAACACCTGGGCATGCTCCTGATGAGGCTGAGTATTGTGTGTGGCCTCCACGTGCCTGTATGACCTCCCTAAAACATCTGGGCATGCTCCTGATGAGGCTGAGCATTGTGTGTGGCCTCCACATGCCTGTATGACCTCCCTACAATGCCTGGGCATGCTCCTGATGAGGCTGAGTATTGTGTGTGGCCTCCACGTGCCTGTATGACCTCCCTACAACGCCTGGGCATGCTCCTGATGAGGCTGAGTATTATGTGTGGCCTCCACGTGCCTGTATGACCTCCCTACAACGCCTGGGCATGCTCCTGATGAGGCTGAGTATTGTGTGTGGCCTCCACGTGCCTGTATGACCTCCCTACAACGCCTGGGCATGCTCCTGATGAGGCTGAGTATTGTGTGTGGCCTCCACGTGCCTGTATGACCTCCCTACAACGCCTGGGCATGCTCCTGATGAGGCTGAGTATTGTGTGTGGCCTCCACGTGCCTGTATGACCTCCCTACAACGCCTGGGCATGGTCCTGATGAGGCTGAGTATTGTGTGTGGCCTCCACGTGCCTGTATGACCTCCCTACAACGCCTGGGCATGGTCCTGATGAGGCTGAGTATTGTGTGTGGCCTCCACGTGCCTGTATGACCTCCCTACAACGCCTGGGCATGCTCCTGATGAGGCTGAGTATTGTGTGTGGCCTCCACGTGCCTGTATGACCTCCCTACAATGCCTGGGCATGATCCTGATGAGGCTGAGTATTGTGTGTGGCCTCCACGTGCCTGTATGACCTCCCTACAACGCCTGGGCATGGTCCTGATGAGGCTGAGTATTGTGTGTGGCCTCCACGTGCCTGTATGACCTCCCTACAACGCCTGGGCATGCTCCTGATGAGGATGAGTATTGTGTGTGGCCTCCACGTGCCTGTATGACCTCCCTACAACGCCTGGGCATGGTCCTGATGAGGCTGAGTATTGTGTGTGGCCTCCACGTGCCTGTATGACCTCCCTACAACGCCTGGGCATGCTTCTGATGAGGCTGAGTATTGTGTGTGGCCTCCACGTGCCTGTATGACCTCCCTACAACGCCTGGGCATGCTCCTGATGAGGCTGAGTATTGTGTGTGGCCTCCACGTGCCTGTATGACCTCCCTACAACGCCTGGGCATGCTCCTGATGAGGCTGAGTATTGTGTGTGGCCTCCACGTGCCTGTATGACCTCCCTACAACGCCTGGGCATGCTCCTGATGAGGCTGAGTATTGTGTGTGGCCTCCACGTGCCTGTATGACCTCCCTACAACACCTGGGCATGCTCCTGATGAGGCTGAGTATTGTGTGTGGCCTCCACGTGCCTGTATGACCTCCCTACAACGCCTGGGCATGCTCCTGATGAGGCTGAGTATTGTGTGTGGCCTCCACGTGCCTGTATGATCTCCCTACAACGCCTGGGCATGGTCCTGATGAGGCTGAGTATTGTGTGTGTGACGCGCCCCTGGGCCTGAGTCGAGCAGCGTTGCGCACGCGGGAGCCTACCCGGAGCCGGATCGGATAGGGGTAGTAGTCTCGTGGCGATGACCCGGTCCGTGCCCAGGGAGTCAGACTAAGTGGCGGTATATTAGCAGTAGATGCAAGACGACTACGCCACCCGTTGAATGCAGCTATGGAGCTGCCGCTGCAGGGCAGACCGCTGAGGCCGGTGGAAGGATGGTGCAGCGTGGATGGTATCACCCCCAACGGGAGGGGTATGGCCTCAGGGCAGCCGACCTGGATGATGGGGGTAGTAGGAACCACTCAGAGACGATGCGGTGTAGTTCAGGGTCTTTACTGGTGACAAAGATAGACCCTCCCGGAGTACTGGCTAGCGGTCGGGGCCTGGTCAGTCCTTGAGCAGATGGGATCCCCCTTGGCCAGGCGGAGTTGTAGGCCTCCCCAACTAATTGTACTCTTCTGGCTTCCTTGCTAGAGGCGGGTAAAGGTAGCTCACGTCCCTGAGTGTACCGTGTGGTGCTCACCCGTATGGCCGGTGACTCGGGGCCTTCTAGTGGCTTCCGCTCCACGACGGCGGTGCTGGTCCCACGCGTGTGACCGTGCCTTCGGGTTTCTTGGCCAGAGGACCTGAAATCCCCTGCCGGTCGGTTTCTGCTGCTGGGTCTGGGTTAATCCCCACAGCCTCGGACTCCGGGTCCGGTGGTAACTCTTCAATCAGGGCGAGCTCTTCAGCTGCCAGCCCCTGATTCCTTTTAGCACTGCTCCCACTGAGCTCCTGATCTTTCTTTCCTATGCTGCACCTCTTCTTCTCTCTACTCTACTCACTAACCCTGCCTCAGCCCCAGCTTTATATAGGGGAAGTTCTTCCCCTCCCAGGACTGGGCAGGAGGTGTGGCATGCATAGGATTCCTGACCAAGAGACCTCCCACCTGCTCTCAGACATAACATTGCTGTTACTGTGGAAACCAGACCCCTGGGGTGCCACATGTGGCCTCCACGTGCCTGTATGACCTCCCTACAACGCCTAGGCATGCTCCTGATGAGGCTGAGTATTGTGTGTGGCCTCCACGTGCCTGTATGACCTCCCTACAACGCCTGGGCATGGTCCTGATGAGGCTGAGTATTGTGTGTGGCCTCCACGTGCCTGTATGACCTCCCTACAACGCCTGGGCATGCTCCTGATGAGGCTGAGTATTGTGTGTGGCCTCCACGTGCCTGTATGACCTCCCTACAATGCCTGGGCATGATCCTGATGAGGCTGAGTATTGTGTGTGGCCTCCACGTGCCTGTATGACCTCCCTACAACGCCTGGGCATGGTCCTGATGAGGCTGAGTATTGTGTGTGGCCTCCACGTGCCTGTATGACCTCCCTACAACGCCTGGGCATGCTCCTGATGAGGCTGAGTATTGTGTGTGGACTCCACGTGCCTGTATGACCTCCCTACAACGCCTGGGCATGGTCCTGATGAGGCTGAGTATTGTGTGTGGCCTCCACGTGCCTGTATGACCTCCCTACAACGCCTGGGCATGCTCCTGATGAGGCTGAGTATTGTGTGTGGCCTCCACGTGCCTGTATGACCTCCCTACAACGCCTGGGCATGCTCCTGATGAGGCTGAGTATTGTGTGTGGCCTCCACGTGCCTGTATGACCTCCCTACAACGCCTGGGCATGCTCCTGATGAGGCTCAGTATTGTGTGTGGCCTCCACGTGCCTGTATGACCTCGCTGCAACACCTGGGCATGCTCCTGATGAGGCTGAGTATTGTGTGTGGCCTCCACGTGCCTCTATGACCTCCCTACAACGCCTGGGTATGCTCCTGATGAGGCTGAGTATTGTGTGTGGCCTCCACGTGCCTGTATGACCTCCCTACAATGCCTGGGCATGCTCCTGATGAGGCTGAGTATTGTGTGTGGCCTCCACGTGCCTGTATGACCTCCCTACAACGCCTGGGCATGCTCCTGATGAGGCTGAGTATTGTGTGTGGCCTCCACGTGCCTGTATGACCTCCCTACAACGCCTGGGTATGCTCCTGATGAGGCTGAGTATTGTGTGTGGCCTCCACGTGACTGTATGACCTCCCTACAACGCCTGGGCATGCTCCTGATGAGGGTGAGTATTGTGTGTGGCCTCCACGTGCCTGTATGACCTCCCTACAACGCCTGGGCATGCTCCTGATGAAGCTGAGTATTGTATGTGGCCTCCACGTGCCTGTATGACCTCCCTACAACGCCTGGGCATGCTTCTGATGAGGCTCAGTATTGTGTGTGGCCTCCACGTGCCTGTATGACCTCCCTACAACGCCTGGGCATGCTCCTGATGAGGCTGAGTATTGTGTATGGCCTCCACGTGCCTGTATGACCTCCCTACAACGCCTGGGTATGCTCCTGATGAGGCTGAGTATTGTGTGTGGCCTCCACGTGCCTGTATGACCTCCCTACAATGCCTGGGCATGCTCCTGATGAGGCTGAGTATTGTGTGTGGCCTCCACGTGCCTGTATGACCTCCCTACAACGCCTGGGCATGCTCCTGATGAGGCTGAGTATTGTGTGTGGCCTCCACGTGCCTGTATGACCTCCCTACAACGCCTGGGTATGCTCCTGATGAGGCTGAGTATTGTGTGTGGCCTCCACGTGACTGTATGACCTCCCTACAACGCCTGGCCATGCTCCTGATGAGGGTGAGTATTGTGTGTGGCCTCCACGTGCCTGTATGACCTCCCTACAACGCCTGGGCATGCTCCTGATGAAGCTGAGTATTGTGTGTGGCCTCCACGTGCCTGTATGACCTCCCTACAACGCCTGGGCATGCTCCTGATGAGGCTGAGTATTGTGTATGGCCTCCACGTGCCTGTATGACCTCCCTACAACGCCTGGGTATGCTCCTGATGAGGCTGAGTATTGTGTGTGGCCTCCATGTGACTGTATGACCTCCCTACAACGCCTGGGCATGCTCCTGATGAGGGTGAGTATTGTGTGTGGCCTCCACGTGCCTGTATGACCTCCCTACAACGCCTGGGCATGCTCCTGATGAGGGTGAGTATTGTGTGTGGCCTCCACGTGCCTGTATGACCTCCCTACAACGCCTGGGCATGTTCCTGATGAGGCTGAGTATTGTGTGTGGCCTCCACGTGCCTGTATGACCTCCCTACAACGCCTGGGCATGCTCCTGATGAGACTGAGTATTGTGTGTGGCCTCCACGTGCCTGTATGACCTCCCTACAACGCCTGGGCATGCTCCTGATGAGGCTGAGTATTGTGTGTGGCCTCCACGTGCCTGTATGACCTCCCTACAACGCCTGGGCATGCTCCTGATGAGGCTGAGTATTGTGTGTGGCCTCCACGTGCCTGTATGACCTCCCTACAACGCCTGGGCATGCTCCTGATGAGGCTGAGTATTGCGTGTGGCCTCCACGTGCCTGTATGATCTCCCTACAACGCCTGGGCATGCTCCTGATGAGGCTGAGTATTGTGTGTGGCCTCCACGTACCTGTATGACCTCCCTACAACGCCTGGGCATGCTCCTGATGAGGCTGAGCATTGTGTGTGGCCTCCACGTGCCTGTATGACCTCCCTACAATGCCTGGGCATGCTCCTGATGAGGCTGAGTATCGTGTGTGGCCTCCACGTGCCTGTATGACCTCCCTACAACGCCTGGGCATGCTCCTGATGAGGCTGAGTATTGTGTGTGGCCTCCACGTGCCTGTATGACCTCCCTACAACGCCTGGGCATGCTCCTGATGAGGCTGAGTATTGTGTGTGGCCTCCACGTGCCTGTATGACCTCCCTACAACGCCTGGGCATGCTCCTGATGAGGCTGAGTATTGTGTGTGGCCTCCACGTGCCTGTATGACCTCCCTACAACGCCTGGGCATGCTCCTGATGAGGCTGAGTATTGTGTGTGGCCTCCACGTGCCTGTATGACCGCCCTACAACGCCTGGGCATGCTCCTGATGAGGCTGAGTATTGTGTGTGGCCTCCACGTGCCTGTATGACCTCCCTACAACGCCTGGGCATGCTCCTGATGAGGCTGAGTATTGTGTGTGGCCTCAACGTGCCTATATGACCTCCCTACAACGCCTGGGCATGCTCCTGATGAGGCTCAGTATTGTGTGTGGCCTCCACGTGCCTGTATGACCTCCCTACAATGCCTGGGCATGCTTCTGATGAGGCTGAGTATTGTGTGTGGCCTCCACGTGCCTGTATGACCTCCCTACAACGCCTGGGCATGCTCCTGATGAGGCTGAGTATTGTGTATGGCCTCCAAGTGCCTGTATGACCTCCCTACAACGCCTGGGTATGCTCCTGATGAGGCTGAGTATTGTGTGTGGCCTCCACGTGCCTGTGTGACCTCCCTACAACGCCTGGGCATGCTCCTGATGAGGGTGAGTTTTGTGTGTGGCCTCCACGTGCCTGTATGACCTCCCTACAACGCCTGGGTATGCTCCTGATGAGGCTGAGTATTGTGTGTGGCCTCCACGTGCCTGTGTGACCTCCCTACAACGCCTGGGCATGCTCCTGATGAGGGTGAGTTTTGTGTGTGGCCTCCACGTGCCTGTATGACCTCCCTACAACGCCTGGGCATGCTCCTGATGAAGCTGAGTATTGTGTGTGGCCTCCACGTGCCTGTATGACCTCCATACAACGCCTGGGCATGCTCCTGATGAGGCTGAGTATTGTGTGTGGCCTCCACGTGCCTGTATGACCTCCCTACAACGCCTGGGCATCCTCCTGATGAGGCTGAGTATTGTGTGTGGCCTCCACGTGCCTGTATGACCTCCCTACAACGCCTGGGCATGCTCCTGATGAGGCTGAGTATTGTGTGTGGCCTCCACGTGCCCGTATGACCTCCCTACAACGCCTGGGCATGCTCTTGATGAGGCTGAGTATTGTGTGTGGCCTCCACGTGCCTGTATGACCTCCCTACAACGCCTGGGCATGTTCCTGATGAGGCTGAGTATTGTGTGTGGCCTCCACGTGCCTGTATGACCTCCCTACAACGCCTGGGCATGCTCCTGATGAGGCTGAGTATTGTGTGTGGCCTCCACGTGCCTGTATGACCTCCCTACAACGCCTGGGCATGCTCCTGATGAGGCTGAGTATTGTGTGTGGCCTCCACGTGCCTGTATGACCTCCCTACAACGCCTGGGCATGCTCCTGATGAGGCTGAGTATTGCGTGTGGCCTCCACGTGCCTGTATGATCTCCCTACAACGCCTGGGCATGCTCCTGATGAGGCTGAGTATTGTGTGTGGCCTCCACGTACCTGTATGACCTCCCTACAACGCCTGGGCATGCTCCTGATGAGGCTGAGCATTGTGTGTGGCCTCCACGTGCCTGTATGACCTCCCTACAATGCCTGGGCATGCTCCTGATGAGGCTGAGTATCGTGTGTGGCCTCCACGTGCCTGTATGACCTCCCTACAACGCCTGGGCATGCTCCTGATGAGGCTGAGTATTGTGTGTGGCCTCCACGTGCCTGTATGACCTCCCTACAACGCCTGGGCATGCTCCTGATGAGGCTGAGTATTGTGTGTGGCCTCCACGTGCCTGTATGACCTCCCTACAACGCCTGGGCATGCTCCTGATGAGGCTGAGTATTGTGTGTGGCCTCCACGTGCCTGTATGACCTCCCTACAACGCCTGGGCATGCTCCTGATGAGGCTGAGTATTGTGTGTGGCCTCCACGTGCCTGTATGACCGCCCTACAACGCCTGGGCATGCTCCTGATGAGGCTGAGTATTGTGTGTGGCCTCCACGTGCCTGTATGACCTCCCTACAACGCCTGGGCATGCTCCTGATGAGGCTGAGTATTGTGTGTGGCCTCAACGTGCCTGTATGACCTCCCTACAACGCCTGGGCATGCTCCTGATGAGGCTGAGCATTGTATGTGGCCTCCACGTGCCTGTATGACCTCCCTACAACGCCTGGGCATGCTCCTGATGAGGCTGAGTATTGTGTGTGGCCTCAACGTGCCTGTATGACCTCCCTACAACGCCTGGGCATGCTCCTGATGAGGCTGAGCATTGTGTGTGGCCTCCACGTGCCTGTATTACCTCCCTACAATGCCTGGGCATGCTCCTGATGAGGCTGAGTATCGTGTGTGGCCTCCACGTGCCTGTATGACCTCCCTACAACGCCTGGGCATGCTCCTGATGAGGCTGAGTATTGTGTGTGGCCTGCACGTGCCTGTATGACCTCCCTACAACGCCTGGGCATGCTCCTGATGAGGCTGAGTATTGTGTGTGGCCTCCACGTGCCTGTATGACCTCCCTACAACGCCTGGGCATGCTCCTGATGAGGCTGAGTATTGTGTGTGGCCTCCACGTGCCTGTATGACCTCCCTACAACGCCTGGGCATGCTCCTGATGAGGCTGAGTATTGCGTGTGGCCTCCACGTGCCTGTATGATCTCCCTACAACGCCTGGGCATGCTCCTGATGAGGCTGAGTATTGTGTGTGGCCTCCATGTGCCTGTATGACCTCCCTACAACACCTGGGCATGCTCCTGATGAGGCTGAGCATTGTGTGTGGCCTCCACGTGCCTGTATGACCTCCCTACAATGCCTGGGCATGCTCCTGATGAGGCTGAGTATTGTGTGTGGCCTCCACGTACCTGTATGACCTCCCTACAACGCCTGGGCATGCTCCTGATGAGGCTGAGTATTGTGTGTGGCCTCCATGTGCCTGTATGACCTCCCTACAACACCTGGGCATGCTCCTGATGAGGCTGAGCATTGTGTGTGGCCTCCACGTGCCTGTATGACCTCCCTACAATGCCTGGGCATGCTCCTGATGAGGCTGAGTATTGTGTGTGGCCTCCACGTACCTGTATGACCTCCCTACAACGCCTGGGCATGCTCCTGATGAGGCTGAGCATTGTGTGTGGCCTCCACGTGCCTGTATGACCTCCCTACAATGCCTGGGCATGCTCCTGATGAGGCTGAGTATCGTGTGTGGCCTCCACGTGCCTGTATGACCTCCCTACAATGCCTGGGCATGCTCCTGATGAGGCTGAGTGTTGTGTGTGGCCTCCACGTGACTGTATGACCTCCCTACAACGCCTGGGCATGCTCCTGATGAGGCTGAGTATTGTGTGTGGCCTCCACGTGACTGTATGACCTCCCTACAACGCCTGGGCATGCTCCTGATGAGGCTGAGTATTGTGTGTGGCCTCCACGTGCCTGTATGACCTCCCTACAATGCCTGGGCATGCTCCTGATGAGGCCGAGTATTGTGTGTGGCCTCCACGTGCCTGTATGACCTCCCTACAACGCCTGGGCATGCTCCTGATGAGGCTGAGTATTGTGTGTGGCCTCCACGTGCCTGTATGACCTCCCTACAATGCCTGGGCACGCTCCTGATGAGGCTGAGTATTGTGTGTGGCCTCCACGTGCCTGTGTGACCTCCCTACAACGCATGGGCATGCTCCTGATGAGGCTGAGTGTTGTGTGTGGCCTCCACGTGCCTGTATGACCTCCCTACAACGCCTGGGCATGCTCCTGATGAGGCTGAGTATTGTGTGTGGCCTCCACGTGCCTGTTTGACCTCCCTACAACGCCTGGGCATGCTCCTGATGAGGCTGAGTATTGCGTGTGGCCTCCACGTGCCTGTATGATCTCCCTACAACGCCTGGGCATGCTCCTGATGAGGCTGAGTATTGTGTGTGGCCTCCATGTGCCTGTATGACCTCCCTACAACACCTGGGCATGCTCCTGATGAGGCTGAGCATTGTGTGTGGCCTCCACGTGCCTGTATGACCTCCCTACAATGCCTGGGCATGCTCCTGATGAGGCTGAGTATTGTGTGTGGCCTCCACGTACCTGTATGACCTCCCTACAACGCCTGGGCATGCTCCTGATGAGGCTGAGCATTGTGTGTGGCCTCCACGTGCCTGTATGACCTCCCTACAATGCCTGGGCATGCTCCTGATGAGGCTGAGTATCGTGTGTGGCCTCCACGTGCCTGTATGACCTCCCTACAATGCCTGGGCATGCTCCTGATGAGGCTGAGTGTTGTGTGTGGCCTCCACGTGACTGTATGACCTCCCTACAACGCCTGGGCATGCTCCTGATGAGGCTGAGTATTGTGTGTGGCCTCCACGTGACTGTATGACCTCCCTACAACGCCTGGGCATGCTCCTGATGAGGCTGAGTATTGTGTGTGGCCTCCACGTGCCTGTATGACCTCCCTACAATGCCTGGGCATGCTCCTGATGAGGCCGAGTATTGTGTGTGGCCTCCACGTGCCTGTATGACCTCCCTACAACGCCTGGGCATGCTCCTGATGAGGCTGAGTATTGTGTGTGGCCTCCACGTGCCTGTATGACCTCCCTACAATGCCTGGGCACGCTCCTGATGAGGCTGAGTATTGTGTGTGGCCTCCACGTGCCTGTGTGACCTCCCTACAACGCATGGGCATGCTCCTGATGAGGCTGAGTGTTGTGTGTGGCCTCCACGTGCCTGTATGACCTCCCTACAACGCCTGGGCATGCTCCTGATGAGGCTGAGTATTGTGTGTGGCCTCCACGTGCCTGTGTGACCTCCCTACAACGCCTGGGCATGCTTCTGATGAGGCTGAGTATTGTGTGTGGCCTCCACGTGCCTGTATGACCTCCCTACAACGCCTGGGCATGCTCCTGATGAGGCTGAGTATTGTGTGTGGCCTCCACGTGCCTGTATGACCTCCCTACAATGCCTGGGCATGCTCCTGATGAGGCTGAGTATCGTGTGTGGCCTCCACGTGCCTGTATGACCTCCCTACAACGCCTGGGCATGCTCCTGATGAGGCTGAGTATTGTGTGTGGCCTCCACGTGACTGTATGACCTCCCTACAACGCCTGGGCATGCTCCTGATGAGGCTGAGTATCGTGTGTGGCCTCCACGTGCCTGTATGACCTCCCTACAACGCCTGGGCATGCTCCTGATGAGGCTGAGTATTTTGTGTGGCCTCCACGTGCCTGTATGACCTCCCTACAATGCCTGGGCATGCTCCTGATGAGGCTGAGTATTGTGTGTGGCCTCCACGTGCCTGTATGACCTCCCTACAATGCCTGGGTATGCTCCTGATGAGGCTGAGTATTGTGTGTGGCCTCCACGTGCCTGTATGACCTCCCTACAACGCCTGGGGATGCTCCTGATGAGGCTGAGTATTGTGTGTGGCCTCCACGTGCCTGTATGACCTCCCTACAACGCCTGGGCATGCTCCTGATGAGGCTGAGTGTTGTGTGTGGCCTCCACGTGCCTGTATGACCTCCCTACAACACCTGAGCATGCTCCTGATGAGGCTGAGTATTGTGTGTGGCCTCCACGTGCCTGTGTGACCTCCCTACAACGCCTGGGCATGCTCCTGATGAGGCTGAGTATTGTGTGTGGCCTCCACGTGCCTGTATGACCTCCTTACAACGCCTGGGCATGCTCCTGATGAGGCTGAGTACTGTGTGTGGCCTCCACGTGCCTGTATGACCTCCCTACAATGCCTGGACATGCTCCTGATGAGGCTGAGTGTTGTGTGTGGCCTCCACGTGCCTGTATGACCTCCCTACAACGCCTGGGCATGCTCCTGATGAGTCTGAGTATTGTGTGTGGCCTTCACGTGCCTGTATGACCCCCCTACAACGCCTGGGCATGCTCCTGATGAGGCTGAGTATTGTGTGTGGCCTCCACGTGCCTGTATGACCTCCCTACAATGCCTGGGCATGCTCCTGATGAGGCCGAGTATTGTGTGTGGCCTCCACGTGCCTGTATGACCTCCCTACAACGCCTGGGCATGCTCCTGATGAGGCTGAGTATTGTGTGTGGCCTCCACGTGCCTGTATGACCTCCCTACAATGCCTGGGCATGCTCCTGATGAGGCCGAGTATTGTGTGTGGCCTCCACGTGCCTGTATGACCTCCCTACAACGCCTGGGCATGCTCCTGATGAGGCTGAGTATTGTGTGTGGCCTCCACGTGCCTGTATGACCTCCCTACAACGCCTGGGCATGCTCCTGATGAGGCTCAGTATTGTGTGTGGCCTCCACGTCCCTGTATGACCTCCCTACAACGCCTGGGCATGCCCCTGATGAGGCTGATTATTGTGTGTGGCCTCCACGTGCCTGTATGACCTCCCTACAACGCCTGGGCATGCTCCTGATGAGGCTGAGTATTGTGTGTGGCCTCCACGTGCCTGTATGACCTCCCTACAACGCCTGGGCATGCTCCTGATGAGGCTGAGTATTGTGTGTGGCCTCCACGTGCCTGTATGACCTCCCTACAACGCCTGGGCATGCTCCTGATGAGGTTGCGGATGGTCTCCTGTGGGATCTCCTCTCAGACCTGGACTAAAGCATCCGCCAACTCCTGGACAGTCTGTGGTGCAACGTGACGAGCGAGACATGATGTCCCAGATGTGCTCAATCAGATTCAGGTCTCGGGAACGGGCGGCCAGTCCCTAGCTTCAATGCCTTCATTTTGCAGGAACTGCTGACACACTCCAGCCACATGAGGTCTGGCATTGTCCTGCATTAGGAGGAACCCAGGGCCAACCGCACCAGCATATGGTCTCACAAGGGGTCTGAGGATCTCATCTCAGTACCTAATGGCAGTCAGGCTACCTCTGGCGAGCACATGGAGGGCTGTGCGGCCCTCCAAAGAAATGCCACCCCACACCATTACTGACCCACTGCCAAACCGGTCATACTGAAGGATGTTGCAGGCAGCAGGTCGCTCTCCACGGAGTCTCCAGACTCTGTCACGTCTGTCACATGTGCTCAGTGTGAACCTGCTTTCATCTGTGAAGAGCACAGGGCGCCAGTGGCCACTTTGCCAATCCTGGTGTTCTGTGGCAAATGCCAAGCATTCTGCATGGTGTTTGGCTGTAAGCACAACCCCCATCTGTGGACGTCGGGCCCCCATACCACCCTCATGGAGTCGGCATCTAACCGCTTGTGCAGACACATGCACATTTGTGGCCTGCTGGAGGTCATTTTGAAGGGCTCTCAGTGCTCCTCCACATCATGTCGCCCTAACTTCCTGTCCCAATGACTAGGGGACTACAGCACACCACTATTGAACCCAGAGCAGTGTCAAAAGGTTGTTTGTTGGATAGCAGATAATGCTTCCAGTCACTTAGCCACCACCACCACCACCCTGTCTTCCACACGGTCAAGTCTCAGTAGCCGTGAGTCTGGACCACATATTGTTCACCCTGATCCTCCTTCCTCCCACCATTCCGAGTGCCCGGAGACAAGTGATCCCACACTTGGACACTCCGAAGAGCTGTTCACTTTTCCATTTATAGATTCAGGCCTCTCACCTGGCCAGCTTCAAGCGGGGCTAAAGGAAATCGCATGAAGCGATGCCAAAATATTTGAGCAGCCACAGTCACACAAACGCGACAGTGAGAAAGTGCAATTACTGTTGCAAAAGGTGGATGATGATGAGACACAATTGTCAGAAAGTCAGGAGGAGGACCAGGGTGCGGAAGTGGAAGATGAGGTGGTGGACGATGAATGAAGTCATTGACCCAACCTGGCAAGGTGACATGCAGAGCAAGGACAGCAGCACAGAGAGGGAGGGAGGCGTAGCACCACAACAGGCAGTAACAAGCAGTGGGGTGGCCACAGACACAAGGCGGCCAACCGCTCCCCGGAACACCAACACGATGGAAGTTGACAGTCCAACTGTTAGGTCTTCCCGAGTCTGGTTGTTTTTAAAAGACAGTCCAGATAACCCCAAAAAGTCCATTTGCAACATCTGCCAGACCAGCATCAGCAGAGGCAGCAAAACTACCATTGTCCAGAAACAGTGTCTGCGGGTGACACCACTGCTTGTTCCACTGTTGTGCGTGCACACCAATCCCCTGTTCATGGCGCATGTGAAGATGCCTCCCGCCCTGCACCTGTTGTGGCACACTCTCAACTACCACCATCAGCAACCAGGTCCACGTCCTTGTCCCACCCAGCTCAGCGTTCAGTTGTCCCTGCCCCAGTCCTTGGAACGCAAGTGCAAATACGCAGCCAACCACCCACATGCCACACTACTAAACTCCCACGTTTCAAGAATGCTTGCACTTGAAATGTTGCCTTTTAGGCTCGTGGAGACGGAAGCTTTCCAGAACCTCATGGCGGCGGCCGTCCCCAGCCGCCACTATTTCTCCCGGTGTGCTGTCCCCACATTACATAAGCATGTGTCCCAGAACATTAGCCGTGCCCTCAACAACGCAGTTACTAGGAAGGTCCACCTAACCACGGACACATGGAAAAGTACTTGTAGCCAGGGACGATACATCTCGCTGATGACACACTGGGTTAATATAGTGGAAGGTGGGACCCAGTCGGACCTTGGGACGGGACACGTCCTCCCAACGCCGAGGATTGCGGGCCCTGGGTCAATCATTGTTGCCCCCAGCTTCTACAGCTCCTGCACCTCCTCCTCTTCAGCCTCCATCTCAGAAATGACCACATCAGTCGGAAGCTAGAAGCACTGCAGCACTGCCTCGGCCAAGCAGCAACAGGAACTGTTGAAGCTAATATGCTTGGGGGACAAATAGCACACTTCTGAAGAGAGGTTGAGTTGTTGAGCTGTAACAGAGCAAGCAGATCTGTAGCTGTCACCGCTGAACCTACAGCCAGGCATGGTCGTGTGTGACAATGGCCAGAACCAGGTGGCGGCTCTGAGGCTTGACAACCTCACACACATACCATGCCTGGCCTATGTGCTCAATCTAGTGGTTCGACGGTTTATCAAAACCTACCTGGATCTGCCTGATCTGCTTGTCAAAGTACACCACGTGTGTGCCCATTTCAGAAAGTCACCTACAGCTTCCTTCGCCCTCACTGTGCTTCAACAGCGTTTACAGCTTCCAGCTCACCGACTGGTGTGTGATCTCACCATGCGTTGGAACTCACGCCCGTCGGCATTCAGGTCAGCCTCCGCACATAAGAACTGAGGAGTTGGCATGGATGTCAGACCAAAACTTGGGGGACTCCACCATGATGATGAGCAGTGATGACGGCGTAATTAGCGTCACCATCCCACTTTTCTGTCTTCTGAAATGCTCGCTGCTTACAAAGAGGAGGCATTGCAAGATGGGATGGAGCAAGGAACCATACAGGGTGATGCCACACAGTCCAGCCTCATCTCATCCAAACGCGGTGTAAGGTGGCTAATGGTCACAAAGTCAATGGGAGGTATGTGTCACAGAGATGGCTGTCCTCTGTGATTTAACCTGGAGTGTTTCTCTAGCGCACGTAAGCACTGAGATTTCATTTGGTGCACCTGGGACCGGGTTTTGGGTAGCTTAGAGAGTTGGGCGGATCCAGCTACCCACATACCTCACCTCTGGGTGTGGTTAACAGCCTTTAAAATGGATGCCGTTGTTTGGCACATGTTCTGTGTGTTTGGAAGGAGAAGGCCTCCTGTGTGTTGTTTCGACGGACTGAGCCAGTGAGCTGAACGCTACTCAGCCTGTGTGCCCACAGGACTGGCTTAAGCAGAGACTTGCTAATGGACATTTTACTTTGTTTTGCCTGAACTAAAGGCTGTTTGTATTCCTTTACTTTTGCCAGGTTTATGAAGTAATAAACCAACATGAAGATTTAAAGGAACATGCCTCCTGTTTGCCTCCCATTGTACCCAAGTGAGTAAAATCCCTACAGTGGATTGGGTGCCAATGGGGAGGAGGAAGAAAAGGATGAGGAGGAACAGGAGTTGGTTTCCTGCGCTACAGACGGTACTACCCACATCACATTCATACCGTCTGTTCAGCGTGGCTGGCCTGAGGAAAGGGAGAATGAGGAGGATGAGGAGGAGAGCATGGACAGTCGTCCTCTTGTTCAGGACAGAGAAGACTTGGCTATTGGCGATCGCTGCTCACAATAAAAAAGGAGACATTGCAGGAGGAGCACGATGAGATGGAGCAAGGAACCTTACAGGGTGATTCCACACAGCCCAGCCTTATCTCATCCCAACGTGGATTGGGTGACAATGAGGAGGAGGAAGAAGAACAGGAGCTAGTTTCCTGCACAATAGACAGTACTACCCACACAACTGTCATACCGTCTGTTCAGCTTGGATGGCCTGAGGAGAGGGAGGAGGAGGATGAGGAGGAGAGCATGGTCAGTCATACTCTTGGTGAGGACACAGAAGTCTTGCCTGTTAGCAGTCTGGCACACATGGCTGACTTTATGTTCCGCTGCCTTTCCCGTGACCCTCGCATTGTATGCATTTTGGCCGACAGTAATTACTGGTTGGTCACACTTCTAGACCCTCGCTACAAGGAGAACTTTCTATCTTTCTTTCTAGTGGCGGAGAGGTCTAGTAAAATGTTGCCGTACCAGAAGGCCCTTGTTGCGGAATTATAAAAAATTCCCATCTGAAAATGCTGGCGGCAGAGGTCACAGTTCATTGGACAACCAAGGAGTACAAGAGAGAGACACAAATATGATCCAGCAGAGGCAGGGGAACACTGTCAAAGGTCTGGGAGTTTTCTCAGACCCTCCCATCGCACAGGCCCTGATGCGTGGGGTACTCCACAAGGAGGGATAATTTTATGAAGATGCTGATTGAGTACCTTACCGACTGTACCAACGTCCTCCATGATTCCTCTGTGCCTTATAATTATTGGGTATCCAAGCTGGATACGTGGAATGAACTGGCTCTCTATGCCTTGGAGGTCCTGGCCTGCCCTGCCGCCAGCGTTTTATCAGAGCCGGTTTTTAGTGTCGCCGGGGGCATTTCAACTGATAGGCACACCCGCCTGTCAACTGAAAATGCTGACAGGCTGACTCTAGTAAAAATGAACAAGTGCGGGATTGGGCCAGACTTCTCAACACCAACGGATGATAGCAGTGGAACATAAAGTCAAATCCAGTGGCTTTTTTTGGGAGGTCTATTCCCATGCGCCTCTTCACACCTAGACATGGGTATACGCTTCCTGATTTTGGCTATTTTCTGTTATCCTCCTCCTTCTCCTCATCCTCCACCACCATATCACCAGGGTGACTGTGATGCAACACCCACATATTTTTTTTAAGGGTGTTTATGATGCCCTTAGGATTTTTTTTTAGAGGCCTACCTCTACCATTCCATATGATATACAGTATGCTCATGTACACCCCCCAGGGTTAAATGCTTTTTAGCCCATGCACTTAGTGCATGGGCATTACCACTATGGGAGACATATTCCTTAACAATGGTAACAATTTTTTTAATGAGGCCCTCCTCTACGTCTCTTCAAAGGGGTATTGGAGTGCATCCAATTTTTTGACAGCCCTTGCAGTCACAGCATGGGCATTACCAGTATAGGAGATCCGCTCCTTTATAATGGGAACATTTTTTTTACTGAGGCCCTCCTCTATGTCTCTTCAAAGGGGTATTGGAGTGTGTCCTAATTTTTGGCAGCCCTTGCAGTCACGGAATACGTAAGAACGGCTCCTTTATAATGGGAATTTTTTTTACTGAGGCCCTCCTCTACGTGTCTTTAAATTGGTATTGGGGGTTCTCCAGAATTTAGGCAGCCGTTGTAGTCACTGAATATGCTATAACACTATAGCAGACCCGCACCTTAATAAAAGGATTTTTAAAAAAAAAAAAAATCAGGGCCGCTAAGTGTCTTCAAAGGTGTATTGGTGTTTTTCCAAATTTTGGACAGGCCTTAGAGTTACTGCATACACAATAACAGTATGGGGAACCTGCTCCTTAATAATGGGAACAACAAAGCATAGCCGGCTGATGGCCCTCTAACAATAGTGATGGACGACTGTTGGCCCTCTAAGCATAGTAAGGGCCGTCTGATGGTCTTGTAAAAATAGGCTTTGAGACTTTCAGGGTCCCTCCTTCATAAATGAAACAGGATGTGTCTGATCATGTCTCACACACCACATGGGCAGATAAGGTAGTAAAATGATAAAATGACATTTACTGGAAAATGTATTTTTCACCTTTGAAAGCAATGCCAAAGTGCAAAAACGCATCAAAAACTCTACGTGTGACCATAACCCAAGTTGTGGAGGAGCATTTTTGGTTTTGTTTTTTTATTTTGCCTTATATACAAGTCATTACCTTTTAAAGGATGTTCCCTAACAGCATGGTGACTCAGCTGTTAGCACTGCAGCCTTGCAGCGCTGGGGTCCTGGGTTCAAATCCCACCAAGAACAACATCTGCAAGGAGTTTTTATGTTCTCCCTGTGTTTGCGTGGGTTTCCTCCCACACTCCCAAGACATACTGATCGGGAATTTAGATTGTGAGCCCCTTTGGAGACAGTGCACATAATGTCTGTAAAGCGCTGTGGCATTAATGGCGCTATATAAGTGAGTGAAATAACTAAATAAATTTTTCACGGGAAAATCCATTTTGGTTTAGTTTTTGTATGTTTTATTGTGAGCCCGTAAAAGTGGAGTAATACTCTGACAACATTATTCACAGCAGTGATCTGGGACTCAGAGATGCTTCCAGGGATCTTCCCCATGCTGTTCCCATGTCATATTAGCACTGTGCCCATCGATTTGGGATAATTTTTAGGCGGCCTGTAGACCTCTGGGTGGGGGGTTGCCAGAAAAATGCTCGAGTTTCCCATAGACTTACATTGGGCTCGTTGCTCGGGTCGAGCACTCGAGTATTCCAATTTGCTCGACTCGAGCAACAAGTACCCGAGCATTTTAGTGCTCGCCCATCACTAATACTGATATAACCTGGAATACCAGATGATGGATGCTGATACAACCCCTGGCAAAAATTATGGAATCACCGGGCTCGGAGGATGTTCATTCAGTTGTTTAATGTTGTTGAAAAAAAAAGCAGATCACAGACATGGCACAAAACTAAAGTCATTTCAAATGGCAACTTTAGGGCTTTAAGAAACACTAAAAGAAATCAAGATTAAAAATGTGGTACTCAGTAAGGGTAATTTTTTTCAGACCAAGCAGAGGGAAAAAATTATGGAATCACTCAATTCTGAGGAAAAAATTATGAAATCACCCTGTAAATTTTCATTTCCAAAACTAACACCTGCATCAAATTAGATCTGCTCGTTAGTCTGCATCTAAAAAGGAGTGATCACACCTTGGAGAGCTGTTGCACCAAGTGGACTGACATGAATCATGGCTCCAACACGAGAGATGTCAATTGAAACAAATGAGAGGATTATCAAACTCTTAAAAGAAGGTAAATCATCACGCAATGTTGCAAAAGATGTTGGTTGTTAACAGTCAGCTCTGTCTAAAATCTGGACCAAATACAAACAACATGGGAAGGTTGTTAAAGGCAAACATACTGGTAGACCAAGGAAGACATCAAAGTGTCAAGACCGGAAACCTAAAGCAATATGTCTCCAAAACAGGAAATGCACAACAAAACAAATGTGGACCAAATGGGAGGAAACTGGAGTCAATGTCTGTGACCGAACTGTAAGAAACCGCCTAAAGGAAATGGGATTTACATACAGAAAAGCTAAACATAAGCCATCATGAACACCTAAACAGAAACAAACAAGGTTACAATGGGCTAAGGAAAAGCAATCGTGGACTGTGGATGACTGGATGAAAGTCATATTCAGTGATGAATCGCGAATCTGCATTGGGCAAGGTGATGATGCTGGAACTTTTGTTTGGTGCCGTTCCAATGAGATTTATAAAGATGACTGCATGAAGAGAACATGCACATTTCCACAGTCATTGATGATATGGGGCTGCATGTCAGGTAAAGGCACTGGGGAGATGGCTGCCATTACATCTTCAATAAATGCCCAAGTTTACATTGATATTTTGGACAGTTTTCTTATCCCATCAATTGAAAGGATGTTTGGGGATGATGACATCATTTTTCAAGATGATAATGCATCCTGCCATAGAGCAAAAACTGTGAAAACATTCCTTGAAAGAAGACACATAAGGTCAATGTCATGGCCTGCAAATAGTCCGGATCTCAATCCAATTGAAAATCTTTGGTGGAAGTTGAAGAAAATGGTCCATGACAAGGCTCCAACCTGCAAAGCTGATCTGGCAACAGCAATCAGAGAAAGTCGGAGCCAGATTGATGAAGAGTACTGTTTGTCACTCATTAAGTCCATGCCTCAGAGACTGCAAGCTGTTATTAAAGCCAGAGGTGGTGCAACAAAATACTAGTGATGTATTGGAGTGTTCTTTTGTGTTTGTTTTTCATGATTCCATAATTGTTTCCTCAGAATTGATTGATTCCATAATTTTTTCTCTCTACTTGGTCTGAAAAAAATTACCCTTACTGAGTACCACATTTTTTATCTTGATTTCTTTTAGTGTTTCTTAAAGCCATAAAGTTGCCATTTGAAATGACTTTAGTTTTGTGCCATGTCTGTGATCTGCTTTTTTTCAACAACATTAAACAACTGAATGAACATCCTCCGAGCCCGGTGATTCCATAATTTTTGCCAGGGGTTGTATAACGTGGAATACCAGGTGATGGATACTGATATAGTCTGGATTACCAGGTGATGGATACTGATATAACGTGGAATACCAGGTGATGGATTAGAACATCAGATGAGCACCACCCTTAAAGAGTCAACTCATCAGTTGTCAGATGCCAATAAAAAACAGAGAGCGTATTGAAGATCCTGATGTAGGACCCGCTTTCTGGGCCTGACATGAAGCGTTGACCCAAGAGTAGTGCCCCCTACGGTGCTCAAGGTCACAGCCTGAGAATTCAGCCTTTCTGTCCTTTTTTCTTGATTTGACTCCTCAGCGTGTCTGCGGCTCAGTAGTGACGGCAGTGGTGGGTTAGTATTTGGTTCCCCATCTGTGGGTGAATGTATCTGGGGGGACGCACACATCGGAGCAGTCCATCTTCTCGCTGCTTCTCTCACAACATTAGCTATTTCTGTTGAGGCGTGCAGAGCGGCTTTATCAGGCGCCATACTTCATGGTGAAAAATTTGTCAGTGGGAGCAGGTGAGAGAGCAAGACAAATGAAATAGCGCTACTAATACCCAGCCCGCGTCGGTAATCCATGGATACATCCCAGCACTGGAGGATACGGGACTTACAAACGAGCGAGTGGCAGATGGAGGCCAGGGGTATCTAGCAGCCACTCCGTCTTCTGCCGGTAGAAGCCATTACTTGTAGAGTGTCTGTGGCCGGAGGAACCGGCGTCCTGACTCCAGTGCCATCTCTCTTGGCGTTTGCGTTGACCTCTGAGCCTGCCCCTCTAATGTTAGATTCGCAGATCTAATATTATATGATGCATCATGTCTTTCTCCACCAGACTTCAGAGAATTGATTGTGTGCTGGAAACGAATGTTTACTAATCATGGCTGTCCTCTAAACTCACAGCCACAGGCGGAGCGCTCACCACAGCACCTCATACTGCAGTGAGAAGCGGTGCCACTTGTCTCATACCCGCCATGCTCCTGATCATTTCATCATCTCTCTAGAACTTTCAATCTGGATGTCCTGTAAATCCTCCATATTTTTCCATTAGTGGAACGTCAAGCTCCACATCCCAAACTTAAATCAGTTGCCGGGCCCCCCACATTTTATGTGCATCACCAAGACTGGTGCTTTCTTATGTGACAGGGGTCTATTTGGGTCCCATATGGCATCCTCCAACCTCTGGACCTTCTGTACAAGATTCACAGTCTTCGATCTATGGTTGGGCATATCTAGTACGTGTGGTTCCCCGGTCATGCACTTTTACATTAACATTTCAATCAATATTCACTGATATCTTAGATATGTAGATATCTTAGATAAGGAGGTCTGGATGGGGGCCTAAATATTGGTCAAATTGATGGAAACAATGCTCAAATGACATAGGAACAGCATGGGGAAGACCCCTGGAAGCATCTCTGACTCCCAGGTCACTGCTGTCAACAACGTTGTCAGAGTATTACGCCATTTTTCCGGACTCACAATAAAACATACAAAAACAAAGCCAAAATAGATTTTCCTGGAAAAAATGTTAAGAAACATTCTTTTCAGGGTAATGACTTGTATATAAGGCAAAATAAATAACCAAAAACAATAATGCTCCTCCACACCAAACTGTGAAGGCACACAAGCAACCCTGGCTGCTTTCATCATTTTCTAATTACAGATCACCGTTAAAAATTATGAATCGGTCAACGAGTGCATGGAAAATATCAAGAAATGCACTGTAGAAGAGATGTATTCGACTACAATGCACAACACTCATCTCCAGCTGATAATATCTTGCACCTGTTCCAAAACTTTTCCCTCCTTGTCAGAGTACCCCACGCATCAGGGCCTGGGCGCTGGGAGGGTCAGAGAAAACTGTCCCAGACCTTTGACAGCGGTCCCCTGCCTCTGCTGCATCTGCTCTGTGTCTTCCTTACATGTACTCCTTGGTTGTCCAAGAAATTGTGACCTCTGCAACAGCGTTGTCAGATGGGATTTTTTAAAATAATTCTTCAACAAGGGCTATCTGGTACTGCAACATACAACAAAGAAGTGGGTCTCCTATACTGTTATTGCGTATGCAGTAAGTGCAAGGGCTGCCAAAAATTAGGACGCCCTCCAATACCCCTTTGAAGAGACATAGAGGAGGGCCTCATTAAAAAAAATGTTCCCATTATAAAGGAGTGGGTCTCCTATATTGTTATTGCGTAAGCATCTAGTTCAAGGGCTGCCAAAAATTAGGGCGCACTACAATATCCCTTTGAAGAGACAGAGAGGAGGGCCTCATTAAAAAAAAATTCTCATTATAAAGGAGTGGATCTCCTATACTGTTATTGAATATGCAGCAAGTTCAAGGGCTGCCAAAAATTAGGACGCACTCCAATACTGCTTTGAAGAGACATAGAGGAGGGCCGCATTAAAAAAAAATTTCCCATTATAAAGGAGTGGGTCTCCTATACTTTTATTGCGTATGCAGCAAGTTCAAGGGCTGCCAAAAATTAGGACGCACTCCAAAACCCCTTTGAAGAGACATAGAGGAGGGCCGCATTAAAAAAATTGTTCTTATTATTAAGAAGTGGGCCTTCTATAATGGTAATGCCCATGCACTAAGTGCATGGGCTGAAAAACATTTACCCCTGGGGGTATACATGAACATACAGAATGTTAGTAGTAGGCCTCGAAAAATAGTTCCTACGGGCATCATAAACACCCTTAAAAAAATTATGTGGTTGTTGCATGATGGTCATCCTGTTGATATGGTGCCTGAGGATGAGGAGAAGGAGAAGGCGGAGGGTGACATAAAATAGACAAAATCATGACGTGTATACCCATGTCTGGGTGTGAAGAGGTGCATGGGAATAGACCCCAGAAATAACCACTGGATTTGAGTTTGTTACGCTGCTATCATTCGGTGGTGTCAAGAAGTGTGTCCCAATCCAGCCCTTGTTCATTTTGATAAGAGTCAGCCTGTCAGCATTTTCAGTTGACAGGCGGATGCTCCTATCAGTTATAATGCCCCCAGCGGCTCTAAAAACCAGCTCTGACAGAACGCTGCCGGCAGCGCAGGCCAGGACCTCCAAGGCTTAGAGAGACAGTTCATGTCACATGTGCTGATTGGATACCCAATAGTTATAAGGCACAGAGGAATCACGGAGGACGTTAGTACAGTCGGCCAGGTACTCTTAAAGCATCTTTCAAAACTTTTCCTCCCTTGTCAGAGTACTCTGCGCATCATGGCCTGGATTCAACAAGGGCCTTCTGGTACTGCAACATTTAATTAGTCCTCTCCGCCACGGGAAGAAGAGATAGAAAGTTCTCCTTGTAGCGCGGGTCTAGAAATGTGACCAACCAGTAATTACTGTCACGGGAAAGGCAGCGGAATATTAAGTCAACAATTTTGTGCCAGACTGCCAACAGCCAAGACTTCCCTGTCCCCGCCAAGAGGACAACTGTTCACGTTCTCCTCATCCTCCTCCTGGTCCTCCTCCTCATTCTCCCTTTCCTCAGGCCATCCACGCTGAACAGATGGTATGAATGTTGTGTGGGTAGTGCCGTCTGTAGCGCAGGAAACCAGCTCCTGTTCCTCCTGCAATTCCTCCTCCTCATTATCACCCAATCTGCGTTGAGATTAGATGAGGCTGGGCTGTGTGGCATCACCCTGTATGGTTCCTTGCTCCATCTCATCGTGCTGTGCCTGCAATTCCTCGTCTTTAATTGTGAGCAGCGAGCGTTTCAGTAGACAGAGAAGCGGGATGGTGACACTAATTATGGTGTCATCGCCGCTCACCATCTTGGTGGAGTTTTCAAAATTTTGGAGGATGGCATAGATGTCTGACATCCATGCCCACTCATCAGCTCTTATGTGCGGAGGCTGACCTTAATACCGATGGGCGTGTTGAAGCTGGTACTCAACAATTGTCCTGTGCTGCTCACAAATCCTTCCCAACATCTGCAACATTGAGTTCCAATGCATGGTGACATTGCACACCAGTCGGTGAGCTGGCAGCTGCAAACACTGCTAAAGCACGGCGAGGGTGGCGGAAGCTGTAGGTGACTTTCTGAAAAGGGCACACACGCGACATATTTGCACAAGCAGCTCAGGCAGACAGATCTGGGTAGGTTTTGAGAAACCACTGAACCACTAGGTTGAGCACATGGGCCAGGCATGGTATGTGTGCGAGGCTGCCAAGCTTCAGAGCCGCCAACAGGTCCTGACCATTGTCACACATGACCATGCCTGGCTATAGGTTCAGCGGTGACAGCCACACATCTGCCTGCTCTGTTACAGCTTTCAACAACTCTGCAGCGGTGTGTGGTTTGTCACCTAAGCATAGTAGCTTCAGCAGAGCCTGTTGCCGCTTGGCAGAGCAACTGCTGCAGTGCTTCCAGCTTCCAACTGATGTGGCCATTTCGGAGATGGAGGCTGAAGAGGAGAAGGAGGAGGTGCAGGAGCTGTAGAATGTGGGGGCAACCCTGATTGACCCAGGGCCTGCAATCCTCTGCGTTGGGAGGACGTATTCCATCCCAGGGCGGACTGGGTCCTGGCTTTCACAATATTAACCCAGTGTGCCGTAAATGAGATGTACCATCCCTGGCCAGAAGCACTAGTCCACGTCTCCGTGGTTAGGTGGACTTTTCCAGTAATTGCGTTGTTGAGGGTGCAGGTAATGTTCTGAGACACAAGCTTATGTAAGGCGGGGATGGCACACTCGGAGAAATAGTGGTGGCTGGGGACCAAGCACCGAGGAATGGCCGTCACCATGAGCTTGTGTCTCCACGACCTAAAGGCAACATTTCCAGTGCAAGCAGTTGAGAAATGTGGCACTTTAGACTGCGGGTAGTTGGCTGCATATTTGTGCTTGCGTTCAAAGGACTGGAGTAGGGACAACTGAACACTTCGCTGGGACAAAGACGTGGATGTGGTTGCTGACTGTGATGGTTTATTTTATTTTTATTTTATTATTTATTATTATAGCGCCATTTATTCCATGGCGCTTTACATGTGAAAAAGGGGTATACATAGCAAAAACAATTACTATAATCTTGAACACAATGTGACAGCGACTGGTACAGGAGGAGCGAGGACCCTGCCCGCGGGGGCTCACAATCTACAAGGGATGGGTGAGGATACAGTAGGTGAGGGTAGAGCTGGTCGTGGAGCGGTGTGGAGGAGCGAGGATCCTGCCCGCGAGGGCTCACAATCTACAAGGGATGGGTGAGGATACAGTAGGTGAGGGTAGAGCTGGTCGTGGAGCGGTGTGGAGGAGCGAGGATCCTGCCCTCGAGGGCTCACAATCTACAAGGGATGGGTGAGGATACAGTAGGTGAGGGTAGAGCTGGTCGTGCAGCGGTATGGTGGAGCGAGGACCCTGCCCGCGAGGGCTCACAGTCTACAAGGGATGGGTGAGGATACAGTAGGTGAGGGTAGAGCTGGTCGTGCAGCGGTATTGGTGGAGCGGTGGTTACTGCAGGTTGTAGGCTTGTCGGAAGAGGTGGGTCTTCAGGCTCCTTTTGAAGGTTTCCACGGTCTACGAGAGTCTGATGTGTTGGGGTAGAGAGTTCCAGAGTAGGGGGGAAGCACGGGAGAAATCTGGTATGCGATTGTTGGAGGAGGAGATAAGAGGGGAGTAGAGACGGAGATCTTGTGAGGATCGGAGGTTGCGTGCAGGTATGTAACGAGAGACTAGGTCAGAGATATATGGAGGAGACAGGTTGTGGATGGCTTTGTATGTCATGGTTAGGGTTTTGAACTGGAGTCTCTGAGCAATGGGGAGCCAGTGAAGAGACTGACAGAGAGGAGAGGCCGTGGAATAGCGGGGGACTGGTGGATTAGTCGGGCAGCAGAGTTTAGGATGGATTGGAGAGGTGCGAGAGTGTTGGAAGGGAGGCCCCAGAGCAGGAGGTTGCAGTAGTCAAGGCGAGAGATGATGAGGGCGTGCATTAGTGTTTTTGCAGATTCACGTATCCGGGAGATATTTTTGAGTCGGTAGGAAGTGAAAAGGGCTTGGATATGTGGTTTGAAGGAGAGATCAGAGTCCAGGGTTACCCTGAGGCAGCGAGCTTGAGGGACTGGGGAGAGTGGGCAGCCATTGACGTTAATAGATAGGTCAGTTGGGGGGGGGTGAATGGGATGGCGGAAAGATGATGAATTCTGTTTTGTCCATGTTAAGTTTTAGAAATCTAGCTGAGAAGAAAGATGAGATAGCGGACAGACATTGTGGGATTTTGGTTAATAAGGAGGAGATATCGGGTCCAGAGAGGTAGATCTGTGTGTCATCAGCATAGAGGTGATACTGAAAGCCATGAGACTCTATGAGCTGTCCCGGGCCGAAGGTGTAGATGGAGAAGAGTAGGGGTTGCAAGTGTGCAATGATAGGTGCAGGGTGGGAGGCATCCTGCGCCATGGACAGGGGATTGTCGTGCACGCACAACAGGGGAAGAGGCAGTGGTGTCACCCGCAGACACTGTTTCTGGACCCTGGCATTTTGCCCAACTAGTTGGGTGCTTTGCAGTTATGTGCCCGAGCATGCTGGTGGTGGTCAGGCTGGTAGTTTTTGCTGCCCCTGCTGATGCTGACTTGGCAGATGTTGCAAAAGGCCTTTTTGGGATTAACTGGATAGTATTTAAAAAAGAGCCAGACTCGAGAAGACCTAACAGTTGGACTGGCAACTTCCCTCGTATTGGTGTTTTGGGGAACAGTTGCCCGCCTTGTGTCTGTGGCCACCCCACTGCTTCTTCAGGCCTGTTGTGGTGCTATGCCTCCCTCCCTCTCTGTGCTGTTGTCCTCACTATGCAAGTCGCCTTGCCAAGTCGGGTCAGTGACTTCATCGTCCACCACCCCGTCTTCCACGTACACACCCTGGGCCTCCTCCTGACTTGTTGTCAATTGTGTCTTATCATCATCATCCACCACTTGTGACAGTAATTGCACTTTCTCACTGTCGCGTTTGTGTGACCGTGGCTGCTCAAAATATTTGTCCATCGCTTCATGCGATCTCCTCTTGCCCTGCTTGAAGCAGTCCGAGCGAGAGGCCAGAGTCTATAAATGGAAATGTGAACAGCTCCTCTGAGTGTCCAAGTGTGGGATCACTGGTCTCCGGGCACTTGACATGGTGGGAGGAAGGAGGATCAGGTTGAGGAATATGTGGTCCAGACTCTTGGCTACTGAGACTGGACCGTGTGGAAGACAGGGTGGTGGTGGTGACAAACTGACTGGAAGCATTATCTGCTGTCCAACCAACCACGTTTTCACACTGCTCTGGCTTCAAGAGTGGTGTTCCGCGGCCCCCTAGAAAGTGGGTCAGGAAGCTAGGTCAACATGATGTGGGTGCTTGTTGTGCTCCCTCAGCAGGTACAGTGTCATCTTGCCCATGGCCTTGGCCTCTGCGTGCACCATCAGTATTTGATCACTTCTGATGACCAATTCTTTTGCCCAGTGAGGGTATAGCGATGCTATTGGTCAGTGAACAAGTGTGAATATATTTTGGACACGCAAATAGACTTTAAATTGAGTATAATCTTTTGCAGATTGAAAAAAAATCAGGATTAATACTGCGGTAATATTTGACCACCTGAGACGATGGACAAGATTCTCTGCTAGCACAATACAGCAATGCTAGTCAAATCAACCAAGTCTGGCTGTATGCTGCTAACAAGCAGATGGAGCAGTAAAATGGTGGATTATATTGCTTTTCCCCAAAATTAGCAGGATTAAGAGTAAAACGAATATTATCAGCCCTGATATCTAGGGCTATTGATAGGAGTTCCAGCAGCAGAAAGAACGTGCAATGGACCCTATTCTGTACTATGCTAGATCTCCACAAACTGCCTAACTAGTGCTATCAGCAGGATTAATATTCTTCAGAATTAGTCCTCACGAGGGACTGTTAGAGCAGATTAATAATATTGGTGTGAAATCACTGCTTAAAATAAGCACCAATTCTCCCCCTCGCTCAGCAGCAGCTCTCCTTACTCTGTGTCTTTGACCGGTAGACTGTGACGAGCATAAGACCCGATGACGCTATGCGGCCAGCCAATCACTGCAATGGCACAGCCAACATGGCTATGGAATTACAGTGACTGTCGCGCAATCCCTGCATAGCAATTGGCTACCTAAAATGTGCCCAACATGCAGGGGGGGGACTCGAGCTCGCGCCCGAGCATTTCAAAATTACTCGCCGAGCACTGAGCATCTCAAGCCCTGAGATGCTCGGGCGAGTATGCTCAATCATCACTAGTGGTCACCCACCTTACCATAGACCACAAACAACATATAGAGTCACATTCTGGAATCCAATCTCTCCTACCAACTACATGTATGTCAGTCCATGATCCAGGAATCTATGAATGAACACAGTGAGATGGATTCTTGATATCATATAAACTGTGTGATTAACACCAGTAAACTGTGATTAGGATGTATGGAAAATCCCAGGGGTCTCTAAGACCATGGCTCTGACTTTCTTAGCTTGTAAACTATACTCTCGGGGGGTTCTGGTTTTCTCATATGTGTAAACTGTGATCTCAAGAGGTTCTGGCTTTCTCATGGTCTTGGAGGAGTTCTGGCTTTTTCTTACTAGCTGTAGTTTAGGGGGGTTCCAGGTTACTCATGCTTGTAGCCTGTGGTCTCAGGGAGGTTCTCGATTTCCTTTGCTCATAATTTCTGGTCTTGAGGCTTCCAGCTTTCTCATACTTGTAAGCAGTGGTCACGGGGTGATTCCAGATTTCTCAGTTTGGAAACTTTGGTTTTGAGGGTTCTGGCTTTCTCAGTTAGTATGATTGCAGGGTTAGGCTTTCTCATGTTCATAAGCTGTGGTCTCAAGAGCACCAGCTTTCTCGGCTTGTAACCTGTAGCATCAGGAAGGATAATGTTACGCGCACGTTCAGATAGGGGCGAGACAGGTTCCATGAATTCTTTGGAATCCTGGGGGAACCGTTACTCAGGGTGACCATAGACCATGTGCTGCAGCTTCTCTCAGGCACACAGGGGTATTGACCCTCAGGCACAAACACGTAGGTTGTTTCACTTGCTGACCAGACACCTTTGACAAGAGTCCTCATAAACGGTAGAACAGTAGCATTTAATAAGAAGCCGCACAGCCAATGCAAGTTAAGTCTTATGAGCAACAGGCTCCAGTGACAAACAGTACAGTTTCCTTAGCAGCACAGCGGTTCACAGTCTTCCCAGTAGTACAGGACAGCACAGTTCTAATGCAAAGGCACATTAATGAACACAGCATTCTTTACAGCACAGTGAGATGGAGGAGGATGGAGGGTTTGCTGAGGGAGGTGATCCCTGTGACACCATTTCTTCCAGTCCTTATCTTTCTGCTTGACAATACTCTGCACTGCTAGTTCAGGAACTCTACCCGACCTGTGCTTAGCTTCACTCCTGACTTGAATCCTTTTCACTTGCAGGGGCGCTTCTGTGAGATACAGATCACACACACCACCTTTCTCTTTGGCTCCAGCCAGACAGTAAACAACTTCCCCACAATCCCCCTGGGGCTCTGCTAAAACACTCCCCTTCTCCTGTGACTGTCTTAACCCCTCTAATTGCTGGATGCTTTTAAGCACCAGCACTAATTCTGCATGTCACACTCTGCAAAAGTACTACTTCTGCATGTCACAAGAAGCTGCTGGCTTTTTCATGCCTCATAATTTGTGGTCTCGTAGAATCTGGTGACGCGCCCCCTGGGCCATGTTTGTGTAGCGTTGCGCACGCGGGGAATACCCGGAGCCGGATCAGATAGGGGTAGTAGTCCTCGTGGCGGTGACCCGGTCCGTGCCCAGGGTGTCAAACTAAGTGGCGTTATTGATATGATGGTATTAGTGTCCGACTACGCCACCCGTTGAATGCGGCTATGAAGCCGCCGCTGCAGGGCAGTCCGCTGAGGCCGGATGTGCAGCGTGGATGGTATAACCCCCAACGGGAGGGGTATGGCCTCAGGGCAGCTATGTTAGAGATGACAATGGGAGTGATGGTGCGGGTGTCCCAGTACTGATGGTGCAGGTGCGACGACGAAACACGGAGGCTTGAAGTGCAGTTTCAAAAGCTTTACTCACAGTTCTTTATCAGGTCCCTTGTGCACAGTTGGACCACCCGAGCCGTGCTGCGTCCACCAGGTCAGGGACTCGGCCAACTCCCAGGCAGTTCCAGAGCGTGGTCCTGAGCTCCCCTCTCTTCCTTCCTACTGGCCGTCCCCACCAGGGATCCACCTTTGTCCAGCTCCCTCGGGCCTTCTGGTGGTGAAACCTTTCCCGGCTTCCCTGACCCTATACGTGGTATGCCTTCCTGGTGGATATGGCGAGGGGTCGCGCCAAAACTTGTCCACGACCTCCGGTTCCTGGCTAAGGATAATTGGCCTCCACCAGTTTGGGATCCGGTACCCTGCTCTGCCAACCCTTCACCCGTTTCCGTTCTCTCGTGGGATCTCAGGGTTCCCTCTATGCTTTCGTCTCTGGGCCTTTCCTTGCGTCTCTCTTCTTCCTCCTTTTTCCTTCTCTCTCTCTCTCTCTCTCTCTGCTTCAGGCCTGGCTCTGGAGCTGGGCCCAGACGGAGCCACAGCTCCCTGTCAGCCCTCTCTGGCTGAGCTCCTCTCTGCACAGAGCAGACCCAAAAGACCCTGTCCTAAGATGGTGCCCACCTTATATACTCCCTCTGACACCCGAGCCCAGGTGACAAGCACCCAATGGGCTCCTACCTATGCCCAGAGTCCCTCCCCTATCTGCTCCTACACCACTAGGATGTTCCTCCCCCCTCCCCACTCCAGCCAGGGACAGAAGCTGTCGTACCTGCACATCTATCTGGTGGGAGTACCGTTGATCTGTCCCCCGGAAATGGGGTGAGTGTGGTGCATGCAGCTATCTGAGCCCAGTTCCACACTCCATCCTTACCCGGGAGTGGAATACCACACCTCTGGTCTGAGGTGCAATACCCCTGTAGCAGCCGAGTCCTCGGGGTGCTACACTGGCTTTTTCGGCTATCAATATGTTATCTTGGGGGGTTCCAGCTTTCTCAGCTCATAAGATGTGGCCTCAGCTTTCTCATTCTTGGAAGCTGCAGTATCGGGGTGTTCCAGCTTTTTCCACTTGGAAGTTGTGCTCTCTGGCTTCAGTCTTTCTCATGATTCTGTAGGGCATCCCGACAGTCAGTGGAGTGCCCCTGACTGAGGTGCCCCGCTATGATGGGTTAATCTGTCCTAATTCCCATGTCTCCCTCCCCCTTTTCTTACAGGTCCAATCGGGCTCCGCTTCCTGTTTTTCCCTCCCTGTTTTTCCCTATAAAAGTTCCCTACCCGTCATCTTCCGGTCTCTCCTCACAGCGTTGGACCCGGAGACTGGTTGTCTGCTGGTGAGAGGCCGGAAGATGACTGACAGTCTGGCAGATGCCATACGGGACAGACTACGACGAAAGGGTAACACTTGGCTTACCTGTATCCTGCGTGAGCCAGTTGATTCTCCTCCTATGCCACCTGTTGGCGGCCGGCGGACTGCACGGCGCATCCGCCCGCCAAACCGCCTGAGCCCCAGCACTGTGTCAGCGAGGAGATCGCGAGCAAGGGCTGAGCGATCTCCCACTGGGGCCACCCCCCCCCATCGGAGTCAATTCCCAGTGATGGCTGCAAGCCTTCACTGTCCCGAAGGCAGCGCAGCATTGCTGAACACCACCACAGAATATAACTGCCCTCAATCATTAACCCCGGCTGCTGCATGCTTGCATAGCATTGCACAGCCGGCGGATATCGGCGCAAACTTGGCTCCAATTTCAAACTTAGCATGTAGTGGGTGTGGGTGGAGGAAGCAGCCAGGGGAGCACCTTCAGTAGGAGTATAAAAAGGGGAACCATCTTGAGGGAGAGAGTTCAGTCTGAGAGGAGAGAGAGTGGGAGCAGGAGCTCTGTAGGATTTCTGCTCAGGAGGAGAGAGAGAGAGGAGCGGGCCTAGACTGAGAGGCCCAGGAGGACAGGCTGGCAGAGGACGGGAACAGAGGGAAGGCTACAGGAATGGAGGGGATCCTAGGGGCACGGCGAGTGCGGAAGCCACCCGTGCGCCCAAATCTACAAGGACATGGAGGGATCAGGCCGCAAAGGGGACTGGCCCTTAAATAGTGGAGAACAACCAGGCTCAGCTAGGAACCGGAGGCTACTGTACTTTCAGGGTGCAGCTGCTCACTACCGCAACTATATCGCCAAAAAGGTCGCCGCATAGGATTCAGGAGACTGCAGGTTGCCCACCAAAATCCAAGGCTACCGGCTTGGGACACTGGTTGCGAAGCGCGGGGCAGGAGTGTGAGAGCCAGCGCAGGAAGACGACCGAGGAACGCACACAGAATGGGGTCCCGATAAGTACTCCTGAAATACCTGGGAGATTGCTGAATACCTCCCTTGGTGAACACAGGACGGCGTGGGAGGTTACCCTGGCGCTGGGTACCTGGAGTCTGACAACTGTGAGTAAATCTGAGAGACTGCACCCCATTGCACCGCACCAACCGCACCTACCTCATAGTATCACTAGATCCCGCCCTGGAGCTAAGCTCTACCTGTGGAGAGCTGAACCAACTCTGCTGCGTCACCATCAGCTCCAGGGAATCTGCACCGCAGCGGCGGCCCCATATAGCCGCATACCACAGGTGGCGTCACAAACAATATATTTAAAAACTTTATTCCCCTTCTACCTTTCCCTTTAATTGACCGCCCTGGGTCACGGACTGGGTCACTGCCACCGTGACATCCCCCAGCATGGACCGGCCCGGCTACCGAGTACCCCACGGCCCAGGGGGCGCGTCTCTCCCTCCTTACCTGAGAGTGGGGTACTACACCTCTGGATGAGTTGCAGTACCTCTGTGGCAACTGGACCCGCAGGGGCGCCACATTTCCCCCTCATTAAACACAGCATGTCCGCGGGCTGGAACAGAGTAAACAAAATTTTAAGACATGCAAAATTTTTTTAGAATGCATTAACATAGAAGAACAGTAGGTATATAACTCTTTCTTCCCTTTATGGGAGGCACATTTTCTTGAACGTTATATAAAATCACTTAATATAATTATTTGATATAAAATCACTTTAAATAACTTTTATATCAACATTAAACATTCTTTTGTTACTGCAAGTAAATTGGCTATAGTGAGATCCTTTCCAGGGCATCGATCTCACTGGTGTAAGTGCAAAGTGAGGGGACCCATCCACAACAAACCCCCAACGTAGGCCCTGGGCGTGGCTCCAGGGCATAGCTGATCCACTCGGACCACGTCTTCGGCCACGCCAAAGATTTTTTTTGTTCGGTGGTCTATAAAACCAACAAGAAGCACATTAAGAAGTGCTAACTTATTACAATTAAAGTTTTCAGGTTAATCACTGTCCTTAACCACAATGTCTTTTTTTACTTAACCGGGTAACTATAAAAACTGTTGTTGTTTTTTTGTTATTTTTGTTTTTTTAAACACATTTTCTTTTTTCACACAATACTGACACTAATACCCTTCCGGGTAACTATATACACTTTTTTTTTTTCTGATAGTTACTTAGTTCGGTTCAGTGGTGGTGCTCCCTCCGGGGAAACATCTGTCCACCAGTGGATGGCCCAGCTGGGGTGCGTTCTCCTCCTCTCTACACACATGTAGGGTGTGCCACCCACCTTCTCCATGGTGACGGGTGTAGGTGACCCTGTATCCAGGGTACTTTCCTGCAGCCAGAGCAGAAGCTGCTTGTGGACGGCCAGGGTCAGCAACACCAGAAGTCAGGGGCATGTCCTCCGCGCTCGCTTTCTGCACATAAAGCGCGTACCACCCCCTCTCTCCTGAGTATTGTGGTAACCAGGCCGCTCCTGGGATGTATGGCATAGACAGTGGCATTATGCGGCAGCACCCGCTGTTGGAGCTTCTGCTAAGGTGGGCATCTTTCTTCCCCCCCCTAGTTCACCATTGCCGGTGTAGGACTCATCGCTCCGGATGCTACTTGCACAGCCGGTCACCGAGACTGCTCTGCTTCTCACACTTGTGTTGCATTCACAGAGCTGCAGCAGCTGGGATCATCGGATGAGTGGATGGATTACAAAGCACAGGGCTGCAGCAGATGGATAGATGGGATCACACAGCAGAGGGCTGCAGCAGATGGATAGATGGGATCACACAGCACAGGGCTGCAGCAGATGCATAGATGGGAAAACACAGCACAGGGCTGCAGCAGATGGATAGACAGGGCTGCAGCAGATGGATAGATGGGAAAACACAGCACAGGGCTGCAGCAGATGGATAGACAGGGCTGCAGCAGATGGATAGATGGGATCACACAGCACAGGGCTGCAGCAGATGGATAGACAGGGCTGCAGCAGATGGATAGACATGGCTGCAGCAGATGGATAGACAGGGCTGCAGCAGATGGATAGATGGGATCACACAGCACAGGGCTGCAGCAGATGGATAGACAGGGCTGCAGCAGATGGATAGATGGGATCACACAGCACAGGGCTGCAGCAGATGGATATATGGGATCACACAGCACAGGGCTGTAGCAGATGGATAGATGGATTTGACTCGCCCCCTGGGCCTGTGTGGTGCGTGCACGTGTGTGCGGGGAATACCCGGAGCC
Source organism: Phyllobates terribilis (assembly GCF_046119375.1). NCBI lineage: Eukaryota > Metazoa > Chordata > Amphibia > Anura > Dendrobatidae > Phyllobates > Phyllobates terribilis. The sequence continues at coordinate 5,665,219 of NW_027362766.1, read as the reverse complement.
GGATCGCTGGGGGTTGTAGTCTCCGTGGCGATGACCCGGTCCGTGCCCAGGGTGGTCAAATCAGTGGCAGGTTATTGGTATGATGATGGTCCGACTACGCCACCCGTGGATTGCGGTCAGTGGGGACCGCCGCTGCAAGGCAGACCACTGAGGCCGGTGTTGTGAGTGCAGTTAAGAATGGGATGACTCCCCACGGGAGAAGTATAGCCTCAGGGCAGTTGGTGTGGATGATGGGAGTGATGGTGCACGAGCGCAGCAGGAACAACTCAGAGTTTGTGCAGTGCAGTTCAGGGTCTTTACTGGTGTTATAAAGCCGACCCTCCCGGGAGTACTGGTTAGCAGTAGAGGCCTGGTCAGTCTGTGAGCAAGCACGATCTCCCCTGGCCAGGTGGAGTTGTAGGCCTCCCTGTCTATCTGCACTCTTCCTGGCTACCTTGCTGTATGCGGGTAGAGGTAGCCCACGTCCCTGAGTGTACCGTGTGGTGCTCACCCGTATGGCCAGTGACTTGGGACCTTCTGTTAGCCTCCGCTCCACGATGGCGGTGCTGGTCCCTTGCTTGTGACCGTGCCTCCGGGCTTCTATGGCCAGAGGACCTGGAATCCCCTGCCGGTTGGATTCTGCTGCTGGACCTGGATGTCCCCACAGCCTCGGAATCCGTGTCCGGTCTTAGTGTCTTCAGCCAGGGCGAGCTATCTGGCTTCTAGCCCCTGGCACTCGCTCCGGCTCTTACAGAGCTCCTGCTGTAACTTTCCCTCTCCAGGCTCTGACTGTCCTAATCCCGACCCAGACCCAGTTTATAAGGGCAGATTCCTCCCCTCCCAGGTCTGGGCGGGCGGTGTTGCATGCTTAGGGCTCCTGACCAGAGAAACCTCCCACTTTCTCTCAGACATAATATTCCTATTACTGTGGCAACCAGACCCCTGGGGTGCCACATTCCCCCCTAGTAAAATTTAGTACTCCGGGACTAAACATATTTTTAAAGAAACATAAATGCAGGGTATAACAATAACAAGACAACATGAAAAAGTACATTTTGTGGTCACGGCGTTTCCGTAACCGGGTGTCCATATCACCCAAGGTGAAGTTTTAGAGAAGAGGTAGGGGACCTGTCCAAAGAAAACCCCTTGCGTTGGCCTTGGGCGTGGCTGCAAGGCTGAAGCTAGCTACTTTGGGCCGCAAGGAGGCCACGCCAGACAGGTTTTCTCTTCTGCGGCCATCTTCGCAAGAGGCACTATGTGCAACTATCTACAAAATTGTTCCGGTTATCCAGCGTCCATAACCTGTTAGTCCATAGAAATCTGCAGGGTAACTGAGAAACATAATTAATAACAGGCAACAACAAAAACCATAAACATTTTCAAGAAACAGGTAAATTTACAGTGCATTACTTTATATTCTCCAGCGAGCGGGCATCTGACCTCTAGTGACTCTAATGGACCTACGGAGCTCACTAACTGGTTCTGCACTACAGGGTGTAGGAGGTGTTATGGGTAAGCTGGGCAGCTGTCTGCGTACTCTTTGGCTCACTAGGGGCACGGCAGGCTCACTACTAGCAGAGGGTTGATCCTCCTGCGCTGCTGGTGTGGACTCTTCTGCCTCCTGGGCCGGCTGCTCTTCCAGCTCTACCTGGTCTTCTGTAGGCACTTGAGGGGCTGGCTGGAGAAAAGTGAGCTCGGCCACCACGATAGCGTTGTTTACTTGTGTCCAGGACCGGGGAAAGTCTCCGAGTACGGTGCTGATCATTTCCTCCTTTTCCTCTACGGGTTGAGGGTTTTCCTGATCTTCATCCGTGCTTTGCAACTTCTCGGGGCACTTTTTCAGGTGGTCTCTGGAGACAGTGGCTGTGGTCTCTCCTCCATCCCTGCTTATGACGTACACCTTTGGATTATTGTGGCTTGAGGGCAGTACGGTGTATGGGTCCTTTTCCCACTGGTCGTCCAACTTATGGAGCCGCCTTTTTCTTTTCAAGACCTGCTCTCCAGGTACCAGGGGAACAGCGGGAGCATGTTGGTTATAAGTTCTCTCCTGCCTTTCTCTTGATTGACAGAGACTTCGCTCGACGCTCTCCTGTACTTTCCGGTACTGCTGCTGCCGTTCTGTATCCCAGTCTGCCTCTGGTGAGGTGTCCTTGGGTGTCAGGACTCCCATATCCAGGTCAACAGGCAGCTTACCGGGTCTTGCTCGCATTAGGTCAGCCGGGGTACAGTTGGTGGAACCTACCGGGATGTGGTTATACAGGTCCACCAGATCAGGCAGTTTCTCAGGCCACAGGCTGCGTTCTTCCAGGGGCAATGTTTTCAGCAGATCTATCACCACCTGGTTCATCTTCTCGCAGAGTCCATTGGTTTGGGGGTGATAGGGCGTTGTTCTTATCTTCCGGCAGCCGTACAGGTTGCAGAACTCCTGGAAGACCTCCGCTTCGAAGGCTGGTCCTTGGTCTGTCAACACCTGTTCCGGATACCCGTGTGGGCGGCAGAAATGCTGCTGGAAGGCCCTAGCTGCTGTTTGAGCTGTTAAGTCTTTGACGGTGACCACCACTAGGAACCGGGAGTAGCGATCCACGATGGTTAGGGCGTAGACATACCCGCTTCTGCTTGGAGCCAGTTTAACATGGTCCAGAGCGACCAGTTCCAGTGGCTGCCTGGTGATGATGGGCTGCAGGGGAGTCCTCTGGCTGGCACGGTCCTTTCTTCTTAGATTGCACGGGCCACAGTCTCTGTGCCCTGCCCCATTGTGGTAGGCCTCAAGCACCATAGCTGCATCCCGTCTCGGTATCACAACCTGCCAGATCAGTTCATGTGTCCGGGAATTGACCATCCTGCGGCACAACTTCTCCTTGTAGAGAAACAGTCTGCTTTTTTCCGTCCACAGTTGCTTGGTCTCTTCCGGAGCGTCTGGGTCCAGGCGGGCGTCAGCCTGGGTCAGCATCTCCTTCACCAGACGGACTGCGGGGTCACTGTCTTGCGTCTCCGCCCAGTTGTAGTGGGGTAAGGGGTTGAACTTAGTGGATCGCTGGCCCCTCACACGGTGGGAATACTGGGTAATCCCATGACGGTGGAACGCAGGGAGTTCGACCTCTTCCAGTTCTTCTGGATCTTCCCCTCCGTCCGGTAGGTTTGGCATCCTGGACAGGGCGTCCGCGTTGCTATTGGAGCATCCTGCCCGGTATTTGATCGTGAACTCATAATTGAACAGGCGGGCCATCCATCTCTGCTCCAGGGCACCCAGTCTTGCAGTGTCCAGGTGTGTCAACGGGTTGTTGTCCGTGTACACGGTGAACCTGGAAGAGGCAAGGTAATGCTTAAAATGTTCGGTTACTGCCCACACCACTGCCAGGAACTCTAGCTTGAACGAGCTGTAATTCTCAGGGTTTCTTTCCGTGGGTCGCAGTTTTCGGCTGGCGTAAGCAATTACCCGTTCTCTCCCCTGCTGGACCTGGGACAGTACGGCTCCTAACCCGATGTTGCTTGCGTCCGTGTGGAGGATAAAGGGCTGGCAGTAATCAGGGTACTCCAGGATTTCCTCCCCCGTGAGGGCCATCTTCAGCTGGCGGAATGACTCCTCTTCCAGCTTTTCCCATCTGAAGGGTGGCTTCTGGTTTTTGGCCTTCCTAGACTGGCCTATCTGGAGGTCCTGCATAGGAGCTGCCTTCTTGGTAAAACCGGGAATGAATCTTCGGTAGTAGCCTACCAACCCGAGGAACTGCCGCACTTCCTTTATGCTGGATGGTCTTGGCCAGTCCTTAATTACGGTGATCTTGTCAGGGTCGGGAGCCACTCCGTCAGCACTCACCATGTGTCCCAGGTACTGCACCTTTGGCTTCAGTAGATGACACTTTGAGGGTTTTACCTTTAGGCCACAGTTTGCTAGAGCTTCAAACACTTCTGCCAGGTGTTCCAGATGGTCCTCATAGGTCTTGGAATAGACGATGACATCGTCCAGGTATAATAGGACCGTCTCGAAGTTCCGGTGTCCCAGACAGCATTCCATCAACCGTTGGAAGGTTCCTGGTGGGTTGCAGAGCCCGAACGGCATACAGTAAAATTCGCTGAGTCCCATCGGGGTGGTGAATGCGGTCTTCTCTCGGTCCGCCTCTGCTACAGGAACCTGCCAGTACCCGCTAGTGAGATCCAAAGTAGAGAAGAAGTTAGTAGATTTTAATGCAGCTAAGGACTCTTCTATCCTTGGTAACGGGTACTCATCTTTGTGTGTGATACGGTTGACCTTTCTGTAGTCTACACACATTCTCATGGTGTTGTCTTTCTTTTTCACTAGGACTAGTGGAGCTGCCCAGGGGCTACAGCTGTCCCTGATTACCCCAGCCTCCTTCATGTCTTTTAACATCCCCTTGGCGTGCTGATAGTGTGCAGGGGGTACGGGTCGGTATCTCTCCTTTATGGGAGAATGGTCTCCCGTGGGGATGTGATGTTCTACCCCCTTTACTCGCCCAAAGTCTAGCGGGTGTTTGCTAAACATTCTCTCGTACTCCTGAACCACCCGGTAGACTCCCTGTTTTTGGTGTGAGGGAGTGGAGTCAGGACCCAAATGCAGTTGCTGGCACCAGTCCCCCATTTGTTTCTTAGAGCCGTTACCTTCCTCTGGTAGAGATGGAGGCAAGGGTTCCATGGCCTGTACAGTGTTCTGGTTCATTGTGAACAATTTGGCTAGCGTGGCATACCGGGGCAGGTGTACTTCTCTCTCCCCGATGTTTATGATGCGGACTGGTACCCTCCCATGGCGTACATCGACCATCCCCAGCGCTGTCAAAATGGTGGGCCTACTGTCTGAGTAGATGGGTTCCACCATTACTTGGTAGTCTCTACCTCTCAGACCAATAGCTGCCCGGCACCAAATCATCATCTCACTCTTCGGGGGCATGGCAATAGGGAACGGGTCACACATTCTCACGCTACCTATCTCACCACCAGATAATTCCACTTGTTGCCGCTTCATCAGTGCCCGGATCTCCTTTTGGAGCACACGCTGCTGGCTGGAACTGGCGTTCTTGGCAACCTGTTGCAAAATAAGAATCACCTCTGCAAGACAGTTTTCAATTACGTTAGTACCTAGGGTTATTTTTGGGTGACTCTCGCGACGGTCAATGTCCACAATGATCAGTCCTTGTGCCGGCTGTTCAACTTTACTGACTTTGATGGTCACCTCTTTAAATCCTATCTGTGGCACGGGCTGACCATTGCTGGCGATAATGCTCAGGTCGTCATCTGGGTAGCGGGTTATGTCCGAGTCATTCCAGTACAGCTTGAAGAGCACGTACGGGATGGTAGTCACCTGTGATCCAGTGTCTAGTAGGGCACTCATAGGAATGCCATCCAGTACCATAGGCAAGACCGGATGTCCCCCTACGTATTTGTCACGCCAGTTCGATGGGCCTGATGATCTTAGGCCTGGGGGTTGGCCCTCTACCCCAGGTTGTGCCCGTTTAAATGACAGTACCTTGCCATGTGTCCGGGTTGATTGCAGCGGCGGCAGATGGGTCGTCCGTCCTCGTTGTATCTGTCGCTGGGTCTTCCTCTGGCCGGTGGGGTCTTCCTCTGTCGGTGCCACGGGACGTCCTCCGGTCCAGATGCCAGCTGGATCTTTCCTGGAGAAGAGACCTGTAAAGACTGCACGGTTCTGGTTAGCGCGGCTACGCTTTTGGTTAGCTCTTGGACCTGATGGTGCAGTTCAGTAGCCGGGTTGGTATCCAAAGCTTGCGCACCAGCTCCCACAGCCTCCATAGACAAGGGCACCGCCTCCTGAGGATAGGTAATAGCAGGACGCCGGTGGGTTACAGCGCTACCCGGTGCCGGTTCTAGGAGCACCCGGATGGCTCTGTCCTTGAACTTCGCAAAGTCTAGGTCAGGGTTCTACAGGGCCATTGCACGTAACTGGGTTCGGTGGGCGTTGGACAGCAGACCCTCTATGAATTGCTCGGTCAACAGTTCGTCCTCATTCCTCACGCTGTCAGGGTCTGCCTGCTTAATGGCTCTCAGGGCCTCTTGTAAGTTTAGAGCATAGTCCCTTATACTTTCATGTGCCCGCTGTTTGCACCCGTAAAATCTGAGTTTTATTTCAGCTGAGGTGCGGGTGTTAAATGTGTCTTTCAGACGGGCTAGTATCTCTCTGACAGTCCTCTTCTTCCCAGATGGCCAGAACTTTACCTCCCTTTGGGCTGCCCCGATTAACTGGGCCACCAAGATGCTTACTTTTTGCTCTTCCGTGAGGGGGTATACCTGGAAGAGGCTGTCCAGTCTTTCCCTAAAGTCACTTAGGGTATGTGACTCCCCTGAGTACTGGGGTAGCCAGGTTGCCCCCGGGATATAGGGCATGGTGAACGGCATGACCACAGCAGCGGTTGCGCTGGCGGCAGCTGTGGCGGTGGAGCTTCCCTCTGTATCCGACATCCTCCTTCCCCCCTAGTGGACCGTGGCCTACCTTGCGATGATCTTCCTCCATAGGCCGCGGCTCCGCAGTCGATCGTAGGGGTTGAGGACCTTGCGTCACGCTCCTGTGACGTCAGCGTCGCTCCCTCTCCCTTCCAGGACCTTACGCAGCGTCAGTGTGTGGGGCGGAGCTTCGGATCTCGCGCGCTTTTGGCGTCCACGCCCCTCTTCTTCCCGCGCGGCGTCCCGAAGATGGCGTCCGATGGCGGGAAGCGGCTGCGGATGGCGGGAAGACGGCAGAAGATGGCGGGAAACGACCCAAGATGGCGTCCGATGGCGGGAACCGACTCCGGATGGCGGGAACCGACTCCGGATGGCGGGAACCAACTGAAGATGGTGGGAAACGGCTGCGGATGGCGGGAAGCTTCTCTCAGGTCAGTGAAAAAGTCTTTTTCAGGCACGCAATACCCGTTGGTGGCGGGTTGGTTTGAATCCTGCCGACTACGCCAAAGTTGACTCGCCCCCTGGGCCTGTGTGGTGCATGCGCGTGTGTGCGGGGAATACCCGGAGCCAGATCGCTGGGGGTTGTAGTTTCCGTGGCGATGACCCGGTCCGTGCCCAGGGTGGTCAAATCAGTGGCAGGTTATTGGTATGATGATGGTCCGACTACGCCACCCGTGGATTGCAGTCAGTGGGGACCGCCGCTGCAAGGCAGACCGCTGAGGCCGGTGTTGTGTGTGCAGCTAAGAATGGGATGACTCCCCACGGGAGAAGTATAGCCTCAGGGCAGTTGGTGTGGATGATGGGAGTGATGGTGCACGAGCGCAGCAGGAACAACTCAGAGTCTGTGCAGTGCAGTTCAGGGTCTTTACTGGTGTTATAAAGCAGACCCTCCCAGGAGTACTGGTTAGCAGTAGAGGCCTGGTCAGTCTGTGAGCAAGCAGAATCTCCCCTGGCCAGGTGGAGTTGTAGGCCTCCCCGTCTATCTGCCCTCTTCCTGGCTACCTTGCTCTATGCGGGTAGAAGTAGCCCACGTCCCTGAGTGTACCGTGTGGTGCTCACCCGTATGGCCGGTGACTTGGGGCCTTCTGTTAGCCTCCGCTCCACGATGGCGGTGCTGGTCCCTTGCTTGTGACCGTGCCTCCGGGCTTCTATGGCCAGAGGACCTGGAATCCCCTGCCGGTTGGATTCTGCTGCTGGACCTGGATGTCCCCACAGCCTCGGACTCCGTGTCCGGACTTAGTGTCTTCAGCCAGGGCGAGCTATCTGGCTTCCAGCCCCTGGCACTCGCTCCTGCTCCTACAGAGCTCCTGCTGTAACTTTCCCTCTCCAGGCTCTGACTGTCCTAATCCCGCCCCAGACCCAGTTTATAAGGGCAGATTCCTCCTCTCCCAGGTCTGGGCGGGCAGTGTTGCATGCTTAGGGCTCCTTAGGGCTCCTGACCAGAGAAACCTCCCACTTTCTCTCAGACGTAATATTCCTACCAGACCCCTGGGGTGCCACAGATTGATGGGATCACACAGCACAGAGCTGCAGCAGATGGATAGATGGGATCACACAGCACAGGGCTGCAGAAGATGGATAGATGGGATCACACAGCACAGGGCTGCAGCAGATGGATAGATGGGATAACACAGCACAGGACTGCAGCAGATGGATAGATGGGTGGGATCACCCAGCACAGGGCTGCAGCAGATGGATGGATGGGATCACACAGCACAGGGCTGCTGCAGATGGATGGATGGGTGGGATCACACAGCACAGGGCTGCAGCAGATGGATGGATAGGATCACACAGCACAGGGCTGCAGCAGATAGATAGATGGGATCACACAGCACAGGGCTGCAGCAGGTGGATAGATGGGATCACACAGCACAGGGCTGCAACAGATGGATAGATGGGATCACACAGCACAGGGCTGCAGCAGATGGATGGATGGATAGGATCACACAGCACAGGGCTGCAGCAGATGGATAGATGGGACCACACAGCACAGGACTGCAGCAGATGGATAGATGGGATCACACAGCACAGGGCTGCAGCAGATGGATGGATGGATGGATAGGATCACACAGCACAGGGCTGCAGCAGATAGATAGATGGGATCACACAGCACAGGGCTGCAGCAGATGGATAGATGGGATCACACATCACAGGGCTGCAGCAGATGGATGGATGGATGGATAGAATCACACAGCACAGGGCTTCAGCAGATGGATAGATGGGATCACACAGCACAGGGCTGCAGCAGATGGATAGATGGGATCACACAGCACAGAGCTGCAGCAGATGGATGGATGGGATCACACAGCACAGGGCTGCAGCAGATGGATAGGTGGGATCACACAGCACAGGGCTGCAGCAGATGGATAGATGGGTGGGATCACACAGCACAGGGCTGCAGCAGATGGATAGATGGGATCACACAGCACAGAGCTGCAGCAGATGGATAGATGGGATCACACAGCACAGAGCTGCAGCAGATGGATAGATGGGATCACACAGCACAGGGCTGTTGCAGATGGATGGATGGGTGGGATCACACAGCACAGGGCTGCAGCAGATGGATGGATGGATAGGATCACACAGCACAGGGCTGCAGCAGATAGATAGATGGGATCACACAGCACAGGGCTGCAGCAGGTGGATAGATGGGATCACACAGCACAGGGCTGCAGCAGATGGATAGATAGGATCACACAGCACAGGGCTGCAGCAGATGGATGGATGGATAGGATCACACAGCACAGGGCTGCAGCAGATGGATAGATGGGACCACACAGCACAAGGCTGCAGCAGATGGATAGATGGGATCACACAGCACAGGGCTGCAGCAGATGGATGGATGGATGGATAGGATCACACAGCACAGGGCTGCAGCAGATAGATAGATGGGATCACACAGCACAGGGCTGCAGCAGATGGATAGATGGGATCACACATCACAGGGCTGCAGCAGATGGATGGATGGATGGATAGAATCACACAGCACAGGGCTGCAGCAGATGGATAGATGGGATCACACAGCACAGGGCTGCACCAGATGGATAGATGGGATCACACAGCACAGAGCTGCAGCAGATGGATGGATGGGATCACACAGCACATTGCTGCAGCAGATGGATAGGTGGGATCACACAGCACAGGGCTGCAGCAGATGGATAGATGGGATCACACAGCACAGAGCTGCAGCAGATGGATAGATGGGATCACACAGCACAGGGCTGCAGCAGATGGATAGGTGGGATCACACAGCACAGGGCTGCAGCAGATGGATAGATGGGTGGGATCACACAGCACAGGGCTGCAGCAGATGGATAGATGGGATCACACAGCACAGAGCTGCAGCAGATGGATAGATGGGATCACACAGCACAGAGCTGCAGCAGATGGATAGATGGGATCACACAGCACAGGGCTGCAGCAGATGGATAGATGGGTGAGATCACACAGCACAGGGCTGCAGCAGATGGATAGATGGGATCACACAGCCCTCTGCAGGGGGAGGCGACAATCTCCCCCCTAGTCTGATGCAAAGGGGAAGGCTGGCACCTTTCAGCCTGAGTGACAGACAACTCTGGTACTGTCTATGCCAGTGGGAGGGGTCTATTTTGGCACCATTTCCAAGCCTCCGCCCACGATGGGACACCCCACATATCATTAACTCCGTATGTGCTACAGTAATGGCTGCGGTTTATACAGTTTTACACAGTCTATAGGCGAACGGGACCCGTGATAACGGATCGGTTCATCCTGTTAGTGACGCCAAGTTGACGCGCCCCTGGGGCCGTGGGGTACTCGTTAGCCGGGCCGGTCGATGGTGGGGGATGTCACTGTGGTAGTGACCCAGTTCGTGACCCAGGGTGGTCAATTAAAGGAAAAGTAAAAGGGGAGTAAAGTTTTTAGAGATAATGCTCGTGCCACCTGTGGTATGCGGCTATTTGGGGCTGCCGCTGCGGTGCAGGTCCTCTGGAGCTGAAGTTGACGCAGCAGAGTTGGTTCAGCTCTCCACAGGCAGAGCTTAGCTCCAGGGCAGTAGATGGTGATGTATAGAGGTAGATGTAGTTGGTGCTGTGTAGTGCAGGGCTGGTTATGGCGCAGCAATTATTCAAGGACACAGTGGGGTGCAGTCTTCTGGTTTTACTCACAGTTCTTAAGTTCTCCAAGTTACAGTCACCAGTGTGCAACCGCCCACGTCGTCCTGTGTCCTCCGGGGTGGGGATCCAGAAATCTCTCAGGTATTTCAGTAGCACTTGGACGGGACCCCGTTCTATGTACCTTTCCAGGTCGTCTCACTGCGCTGGCTCTCACCCTCCTGCCCTGCCCTCACAATCAGTGTCCCAAGCCAGTGGCCTCGGGCCTTGTCGGGCGACTTGCAGTCCCCTGGACCCTATGTGGCCACCTTTTCAGCAATGTAATTGTGGGTTTTGGCTGCTACACCTTGAAAATGCTGCAGCCTGTCTAGCTGAGCCTGGTTGTTCTCCACTAGTTAGTGGCCGGTCCCCTTCTGCTGCCTGATCCTTCCACGTCAGTGTGAATTTGGGCACACGGGTGGCTTCCTGCACTCACCGTGCCCCTGGGATCCCCTCTGTCTCTGGAGCCTTTCTCTCGTTGCTCCCGTCTTCTCTCACTCTCCTCCTGGGCCTCTCTTACTAGGCCCAACTCCTCTCTCTCCTTCCTTGCTCTTCTCAGTGGAGCTCCTCCTGAGCTCCCACTCCCAACTGTCTCTCCTCTGAACCTGAGCTTGAACTCTTTCTAGATCTTTCCACCCTTCTTTTTATATGCTTCTTTCAGTGCTCCCCTGAACTTCTTCCTCCACCCACACCCACTACATAGTTCCCCCTCTCTTGTTCCCCCGCCTTCCAGCCAGGGACAGGTCTCAGCAGTGACCAAGTGCATCTTGCCCCTCCTGCTGGTCTGGAGTGGTGTAGTGTTGGATGTAGGTGTGTGGGTCCCGGGTAGTGCTCCCTACTTACCTGCGATTAGGGTACCACACCTCTGGATGAGATGCAGTACCTCTGTGGCAACTGGACAGGCAGGGGCGCCACAGCAGCATCGCAGAGCCTCTCATTAGCCCCCTAATCCCAACCCCCTTATTCTGTCTGCAGCATCCCCAGTATCAACCACCCCTATTATGGCATCAGCCCCTCTTCCCTCTAATGCCACGGATGCTGGATCTCCGGCCCAGAGTCGTCCTCGTCATGGGCGCGGTACCTGGACCACCATTTCCTCATCCCCCTCGACCTCAAGCAGTTCTGAGCGCAGGCGATCCAGCAGGTCACATCACAGACATAGAAGGCACACATCACGTCATTCAAGATCCTCTAGGAGGAGCGATCGCTCCAGATCTTCGTGCTGGCGGTCTCCGTCGTCCACAGTAGGATCTTCATTGTAACATCCCTGGCGGTGTGCTGGCATGGCTTACCATCTCCCACCATGCAAGACCGCCAACTTACCTACCAGTCCAGGCTGTGCACTATACTCCATTACTTGCTGTGTGCATGTCTCTTGTCTGATTTCTTAGGGCGACGGCGCTGGTACTTCCTGATTCTTAAAGTTACAGTGTGCACAGTCCTAATGCATCCCCAGCCTATTGCTGTGAGTCACTGGATACTTAAACCCCCTCTACCCAGTTGGAGGTGGCTGAGCAACGCTTTCTTTCAGTGTGTTCTGTGCAACTGAGTTGCCAGGTCCTGTCCTGTATCTTGTCTGTTTCCGCCACCCTTGGGGCTGTATACACAGGCCCGTTACCTGTATCTGTGACTTCTAGTCTATTTCCGCCACCCTGGGGGCTGAGTACCCAGGCCCGTTACCTGTATCTGTGACTTCTAGTCTGTTTCCGCCACCCTGGGGGCTGAGTTCCCAGGCTCGTTCCTGTACCTTGTTGCAGGCTCAGTTCCTGTCTGAACTGTGTCCTAGTCTGTTACCTGTTTGTCTCTATGTCCGATTCTCCGCTTTTCATGCAGTGTCTGAACCTGCGCCTAGCTTCAACTCGTTGTCTCTGTACTTCTGTTTGTGAGTTTTGTGTCCACTCGCTACTTCATTGTAAGTACCTTGTGTGTATCTGGTTCTGCTTGTCCTGTTTCCCTGCCTCCGTATCTACCTCCTGTGTTCTAGCTATCTTCCTGTGTTTCCTAGTCTGTTCCATGTGAACAGAGCCCTGTCCTGTCTGCCTGCACCTGCGGTTCCATCCACTCTGCTCTGCTCCGCTTGTCCTCCACGCCTGCGGTTCCGCTCTGCTCTGCTCCTCTTGTCCTCCACACCTGCGGTCCGCTCTGCTCTGCTCCGCTCGTCCTCCGCACCTGCGGTTCCGCTCTGCTCTGCTTGTCCTCCGTGCCTGCGGTTCCACTCTGCTCTGCTCCGCTTGTCCTCCGCGCCTGCGGTTCTGCTCTGCTCCGCTTGTCCTTTGCGTCTGCGGTTCCGCTCTGCTCTGCTCCGCTTGTCCTCCGCGTCTGCGGTTCTGCTCTGCTCCGCTTGTCCTCCGCATCTGCGGTTCTGCTCTGCTCTGCTTCGCTTGACCTCCATGTCTGCGGTTCTGCTCTGCTCCGCTTGTTCTCCCCATCTGCGGTTCTGCTCTGCTCCGCTTGTCCTCCGCATCTGCGGTTCTGCTCTGCTCTGCTCCGCTTGTCCTCCGCGCCTGCGATTCTGCTCTGCTCTGCTCCTCTTGTCCTCTGCGTCTGCGGTTCCACTCTGCTCTGCTCCGCTTGTCCTCCACGTCTGCGGTTCTGCTCTGCTCCGCTTGTCCTCCGCATCTGTGGTTCTGCTCTGCTCTGCTCCCCTTGACCTCCATGTCTGCGGTTCTGCTCTGCTCTGCTCCGCTTGTCCTCCACGTCTGCGGTTCTGCTCTGCTCCGCTTGTCCTCCGCATCTGCGGTTCTGCTCTGCTCTGCTCCGCTTGTCCTCCGCATCTGCGGTTCTGCTCTGCTCCGCTTGTCCTCCGCGTCTGCAGTTCTGCTCTGCTTGTCCACCGCACCTGCGGCTCTGTTCCTGTATCCCAGTCTGTACTGGTCCCTATCCAGCCTGTTTCCCTACCTGCCAGTAACCGCCTGTCTGCATTATCGGCCTGTCGGTATACCAGCCGTGCCTGCCAGTACCCGCCTGCCTGCATACCAGCCGTGCCTGCCAGTACCCACCTGCCTGCATACCAGCCAAACCTGCCTGTTCCTGCATTCCCCGGTGTGGGTCAACAGCTGTGACCGGGGTCTGACCTGGAGTAGCACCTGGGCCACCTCCCATGTTCCTCCTCGAACCACGGAGTCGATTAAGCCGCCGTGTGTTCGTGGTCGGATCTGGCGAGGCCCCTAGTCACGCCCTTCCAGGCACTCGTCGGTTCGTGGCCCAGTGGGACCACTAACCACGCTCACACCAGTCAGTCCGGGCGTGAGCGTAACATTCATCCACATCAGCTACGTCATACAGGCGTTCACATCCTCATCCTGTGAGTCAGGAGAGGTCACCTGGATCAAACCATTCTCATCCCGAGTTAGTGGCCACTTCGTCTCAGTCCGTCCCGGTTCCTCCTGTCCCGTTGGTTCAGCAAGGCGGTGAGTACATATATTCGGGTGCCTGGGGGGAAGGTCCAAGAGTAATATCAGCTCTCTCTTCTAACAGTAAAATTTTATTTAACCCTCTTTTATTAGGTCCCAACCCTCCTCATAGAGAACCCCCCCATCCAGGCCAGTATCCACAGGGATGCGTTTTTCTGAGGAATTTCTCCGCTCGGTGCCCATTTAGATGATGAAACCCGTAACAAAATTTGGGCAAATGAGTATATTGATATTTCGTCCATGGTGTCAACCGATCAGTATACGGTGGACAAAGAACGCCGGGTTTTGGACAGACCTTATGACCTTATGACCGCAAGCCAAAAGTGGCAAAGACGATGAACAATTGGCTTCAGGCCTTTTTCGTAATGGGATGTGTTATGGGTCAAAAGCACCCAGAGCGTTGCTCCGAGATGTCTATATATTTGGATATCATCTACAATTCGTATAAATCCCATGGGGGTAGTGCCTGGTGGTGCTATGGTGAAGACTTCAGAAGGCGCCTAGCCATTCAGCCACATTTGGGTTGGGGGGTTAAAGCTACTGACTCATGGCTCCACCTTATGCTGACACAAAAAACTCCTGCCTCCTTTCAGTCGGCGGACCCTGCCCCCAACCCCGGCTCCGGGTCAGTGGTCGTACGACGAACGGGTTCTGGCTTTTCAACAAGGGCCACTGCCGTTTTTATGATTTGTGCAAATACAAGCATGAGTGCTCTGCCTGAGGTGGTCCCCATGCATCTGCCAGATGCCCCCGTCCCCTTTCAAATCTCCCAGCAAAACCCGAGGCCAACCAGATAATAAGGTGAGCGTATCCGCGATGGGGCCTTGGCTCAATCGCTACCCCAATAAAGAGGCAGGTACTCAATTACGTTTTGGTTGTTCCTTTGGCTTCTTCATTCCTTTTAATTTCAGCAGGTGTCCGTTTTTTGCATCAAGCCTGAAGTCGGCCAGGGAGCTCCCTGATATCCTAGCTAACAGGTTACAAAAATAAATTTCTCTGGGTACAGTAATGGGCCCCTTTCCAACTCCACCATTTAAATATTTGCAGGTTTCCCCGCTAGGAATTGTCCCAAAGAAGGAATGCGGAAAGATTTGCTTAATTCACCATCTCTCTTACCCAAAAGGCGATTCGGGGGAACGACGGCAATCCCGGAAAGCGACTCTTCTGGTAATCACATCTCTTTTGACCGGGCGGTTACTCTAATCAGAGAAGCCGGCACGGGGGCCCTTATGGCAAAATCCGACATTGAGTCGTCTTTTCAACTTCTACCGGTACATTCAGACTGTTACCACCTCTTGAGCTGTTCGGTGGATGGACAATACTACTATGACACCTGTCTCCCTATGGGATGCTCAATCTCATTTCATTATTTTGAATTATTTAGCTCTTTTCTTGAATGGGTTGTCAAGTATGAAACGGGTTCTTTTTCTGTTATACATTACCTCGATGAATCCTACATCTTGTCATCTCCTTCTGGATACCTTCCGTTCCTTGACATCACACTTTGGTGTCCCTCTTTCCGATAAAAAAAAGGTCGGCCCAGTAACCACATTATCCTTTTTGGGTATCGAAATTGACTCTTTAGAAATGGTTTTTCGGCTTCCGTCTGAAAAGATTTCAAAGTTATTGTCGCTTATTGAGGGTCTTTTCGCTCTCAGAAGTGTGACACTTCATTTGACGCAGTTCTTGCTGGGCCTGCTTGTTCTTGCGTGCCGGGTTATGCCCATGGGCAGGATTTTTTCCCGCCGTTTGTTACTTTTCACCAGGGGAATAAAACATCCTCATCACCGCTGTGCGCGGACCTAGCCGTTTGGAGGGAATTTCTTTCATCTTATAAAGGCCATACTTGCTTTCAATCAGCGGAGTCTTCCAATGAGGATTTGTCCCTTTTTTAGGTTCTTCCGGTTATTTTTGGGAACCTCTGGTGCGCCAAAAGGTGGCCGGCATCTTGTCAATCTAGGAGTTTGACAAAAAAAACTGACTTTATTGGAATTATTTCCCAATACGGGGTCCTTTGTTGAGCAACAAACGCATCTGTTTTTGGTCTGACAACATGAGCGTTGTTCAGGCGATAAATCACCTAGAGTCATCATCCATCCAAGTTGTCAGTTTAATCAGGTTTTTGGTTTTAAAATGTTCATCCTTTAATATCTGGTTTGGGGCTCGCCACATCCCGGGCTCCAATAATGTTGTTGCTGATTCCCTTTCCCGCTTTGATTGGCAGAAATTCAGGATGTTGTGCCCAGTTGCCCAGGCGAAGGGATGCCCATGCCCGCCCATCACATGGGAGTTGGTGGAGAGCGCATAATGTATTTGGTGAGATCCTCACTGGCCCCAGCCACGTGGCAATCCTAAGGTAAGACCTGGAATGAGTGGCTTAATTTTGTAGGTACTAAACCAGTCGGGTCGTCTGACGCAGCTCGCTTAGAAGTTACCATAACTTACCTTCTTCACCTTCATCACTCAGGGGTGTCGGGTTCAGTCGCTCATAATCGATTATCTGGTTTAGCCTTTCATTTTCAACTTCGGGATTGGGTAGATGTAACGAAGTCCTTTCTTATACGCCGGGCCCTTGGGGGCTGGAAGAGGACCCACCCTCCGGAGGGAGAGCAAACGGTCTATTACTTTTAACCTTCTTACCCGACTCATTGAGTCTACCCCCGTTCTTTGCTCTTCTCTGTTTGAGGTGGCTTCCTTTGGTTTGGCATTTTTTGGGGCTTTTCGGATTAGCGAGTTAGTTTCCTCAGAAAAACATAGTCCAAAAGGTCTTCAGCATAATGATGTCTCCTTCTGTGACGGAGGTTTGCGTATCCGTATACGTAACTCTAAGACAGACCCGTCAGGTGTCGGGACGTGGGTTCTGCTTTTCTCTATCCCTGGCTCGATTTGATTTAACATTGGTCAACAATTATCTGCAGCACAGGCGGTTTGGTCAGTCCTTTTTATCTCATGAAGACGGTTCACCCCTGGCAAAATTTCAGTTTCAGTCTGTTTGCCATAAGGGCCTTTTGCTCCTTGAGTTACCTCCCAAGGACTTCTGTACTCATTCATTTAAGATCGACGCAGCTAGGGTTTGCCCAATTCGGAGATTCAGCGTATCGGTAGATGGCGTTCTACCTGTTTTATGAGATATATTAGACCAGATTTGTTACTTTAGTAATACTATTTTTTCTTCTAGGTGCTCATAAGCCTACCATATGGATTCTGGATTACTCATACTTTTTTTGGGCAACTCAGAGAGAGGAGTGTCGTCCTGGTGGAAGAAGCCTAGGTTTCCGGGGCTCAGAAGATTTTTGGAGAGGAATCCGGGGCCTCACTTGGTCGCAAGTCTTTCCGGAAGTCGTAAGAATTTTGTCTCTTCTCCGGTAATACTGGTCCTGCATGCTGGTGGGAACGACCTCTGCTCCTTCCGCTTAGCAGAGCTCCTGACCATGATGAGGTCCGATGTCGAAAGTTCCATGTTTTTTTTCCCGGAGCTCGCCCTGTGTAACATCCCTGGCGGCGTGCTTGCATGGTGCACCACCTCCCACCATGCAAGACTGCAATCTTACCGGTCAGTCCATGCTGCACTCTTTGCTCCAGTACCTGCTCTGTCCATGTCTCTTGTCTGATTGCTTAGGGCATCGGTGCGGCTTTCTGCTTGTTTCTTATAGCTACTGTGTGCACAGTCCTAATGCGTCCCCAGCCTATTGCTGTGAGTCACTGGATACTTAAACCCCCTCCACCCAGTAGGAGGGGCCTGAGCAACACCTTCACTCAGTTTGTCCTTGCAACTGAATTGCCAGGTCCTGTCTTGTATCTAGTCTGTTTCTGCCACCCTGGGGGCTGTATACCCAGGCCTGTTACCTATACTTGTGACTTTAGTCAGTTTCCGCCACCCTGGGGGCTGAGTTCCCAGGCTCGTTCCTGTATCTTGTTCCTGGTTCAGATCCTGTCTGAACAGTGTCCTAGTCCGTTACTTGTTTCTCTCTGTGTCCGTACCTTTCCCTTTTCCTGCAGTATCTGAACCTGCACCTGACTCCAACTCGTTGTCTCTGTACTTCTGTTTGTGAGTTTTGTGTCCACTCGCTACTTCATTGTAAGTACCTTGTGTGTATCTGGTTCTGCTCGTTCTATTTCCCTGCCTCCTTATTTACCTCCTGTGTTCTAGCTATCTTCCTGTATCTTCCAGTCTGTTCCATGCGAACAGAGCCCTGTCCTGTCTGCCTTCACCTTCTGCTCTGTTCTGCTCTGCATGCTCACCACTCCGGCGGTTCCGCTCTGCTCCGCTTGTTTACCACACCTGCGGTTCCGCTCTGCTCTGCTTATTCACCGCTCTGGCGGTTCCGCTCTGCTCTGCTTGTTTGCCGCACCTGCGGTTCCACTCTGCTCCGCTTGTTTGCCGCACCTGCAGTTCCGCTCTGCTCTGCTTGTTCACCGCTCCGGCGGTTCCGCACTGCTCCGCTTGTTTACCGCACCTGCGGTTCCGCTCTGCTCTGCTTGTTCACCGCACCTGCGGTTTTGCTCCGCTCTGCTTGCTCACCGCAACTGCGGTTTTGCTCCGCTCTGCTTGTTCACCGCACCTGTGGTTTTGCTCCGCTCTGCTTGTTTACTGCTCCTGCGGTTTTGCTCTGCTAGTCCAACGCACCTGCGGCTCTGTTCCTGTATCCCAGTCTGTACTGGTCCCTATCCAGCCTGCGTTCATACCTGCCAGTATCTGCCTGTCTGCATTCCAGCCGTGCCTGTCAGCACCCGCCTGCCTTCATACCAGCTGTACCTGCTAGTACCCACCTGCCTTCATGCCAGCCGTGCCTGCCGGTGCCCACCTGTCTGCATGCCAGCTAACCTGCCTGTTCCTGCATTCCCCTGTGTGGGTCAACAGCTGTGACCGGGGTCTGACCTGGAGTGGCACCTGGTCCCTCTGCTCGGTTCCTCCCTAGTTCACGGAGTCGACTGAGCCGCCGTGTGACCTTGGTCGGATCGGGTTGATACTTAGTTACGCCCCTCTAGGCACTCCTCGGTTCATGGTACAGTGGGATCACTAATCACGCTCACGCCAGTCAGTCTGGGCGCGAGCGTAACAGTTTGCTCAGGCCATGGTTCCCGTTGAGCCCCACGGCCCTTCACTCTCAGAGACATTTTGAATCCTTGTCTGGCGAATACGTGCACCAAGAAAAATTTTTTTCTCAAACTGTGGCCCAGGCGATTTACACACCAGCCCAAATGGATCTATCAGCACTCGTTCCTGCGGATCCACCACGGTACTATGGGGATCCAAAACGAAGCCATGCATTTGTGGAGCAATACATGCTGCATTTCAAGTTCTATGCTCACTATTTTCCTACTGATAGGGTTAAAGTAGCATTCATGATGTCCTACCTAGCGGGTGATGCCTTGAAATGGATCACCCCCCTATGGGAAGCATGGGATCCTATCGTCTCTGACCTGCAGGCCTTCCTGGTGGCCTTTCTAATGGTCTTCGATGACCCTAATCCTGAAGCTTCTGCTAAAGCTTCCCTTCCCAATATCCTGGAGAAGCACCGATGGGTGATGTGTGTAGGTAGCCTACCAGTTCTCCAGCCTGAAGAGACTGCTGCCCACACAGAATCCACACAGGATGACAATGCTCCACAGAATACTCCCCTTCCCAACCTCAAGAGGCAGTCCAGACGTGCAAGGCGTAGAGGTAAACCGTCACGCCGGATTCTGTCCTCCCAAAGACCTCCTGTTCCTCAGCCTGTGGAGGCAGCTATCCGCACAGAGTCCATGAAGGATGACTATGTTCGTCAGGCAAAGCAGAGGCCAGAGCTCAGTCACAAAATCGGATTGCAGACCCGCTGCGGTTGTTTGGGACCCCCTGACGGTCTTTGTCCAGCAAAGGTTGGAGAATCCCAAGACATTAGGCCTGTAGGAGAGGCTGCCCTTGGCGTTAGTGTTTCCTCTCCACAGATGACCATGACTGTCTCTGTGGCAAGTGAAGGCCTCGGATTAACCGGAAGTTTCGAGCATAAAGCCTTGAAGAGTCGGTGTCTGATTCCCATCCGACAACTCCAGAAGCCGGTTTGCGCATTGTCAGCGGAAGGACGAGCCCTACTCAGAAACAGTCAAAATATGTGTACAAATTAAGCTCCAGATTAGAGCATTACACATGAAGAAGTTCACATTCCAGGTGCTGTCTGGTTTACCCACAGGTCGTCCTGAGCCGAGAGATCTAGTGCCCGCTCAGGTCTGGAGATCCTGCATGGTGTTTCCTGGGGGACTGCTGAGGTGCAAGGGGTGTCCAGTCCCCATATCTACAGGACAGTCAGCAGTTTCTTCTTCTTCTTCACCAGATCTGCTAGTCGCTGACTCGCTGTGCGCTGAAGTCTCCGAAGGAAGGGAAGCGGAGGCATTGTCCCCACACAGTCTCGACGATTGTACCAATGATCTGGCTTTAGGCACTGCCCCGCCTCGCAGACGTGTCATCTCAGAGACCAGACTGAGGTTGGTCCCTAAGCAAGGATCCTCCATCTCTAACAAATGTGGCAATACGTCCATCAAGGCGGTGGCTACATCCAAGTCTCTGCACCCCTCCAACCAGGCGGAGGACCTCCAGTTGTTTCCTGAATCTTCCGGGGTGCTACCTGATAACAAATGGAGAGAGACTTTTCTGCACCCTGTACCTGGTACTTCGCCCACTTCATCCAGTAAGCTTGGCAAAGTGTACGTTAAAGCGGTGGTTTCCCCCGAGTCTCTGCACCCCTCCAACCCGGTGGAGGATCTCCAGTTGTCCCGTGAATCCTTTGGGGTGCTACCCGATATTAATAAGTGAAGAGAGACTTTCCTGTGTCCTGTTCCTGGTACCTCGCCCACTTCATCTGTTGCTGAGGATGGCCCGATGGAAGGAAGCATCCTAGTTACCAAGATGATGAGACCAGCTTTGTTCCCTCTAGTGGACAGAAGAGGTAATCTTCTTGAGGAGAAGGATCGGTCTCCAAATTCTCTGCAGAAAATCCTTGCTGGCTGGAGGAAGAGGGGGCGTAAAGGGGGGGTACTGTAACATCCCTGGCGGCGTGCTTATGACGTGCCCCCTGGGCCAGTGCTGTTTGGGGGATACCCGGAGCCGGATCAGATGGGGGTTGTAGTCTCCGAGTGGCGGCGACCCGGTCCGTGCCCAGGGTGTCAAACTCAGTGTGTGGCAGTCTTGATAGATGTTATTGATGTTCTTAGTGTCGACTACGCCACCCGTTGATTTGCGGTCAAAAGGCCGCTGCTGCAGAAGGGTCCGCTGAGGCTGGTGGTATGTGTGCAGCTGTGGTAGTATAACCCCCAACGGGAGGGGTATAGCCTCAGGGGGTCAGATGTAGAGGATGGTGGTTGTGAAGGTGCAGGATGATCAAGCAAGAAGACTCAGAGTCGGGCTGTGCAGTTCAGGGGTTTTTACTTACGGGTGTTCTTATGGTCACTCTGGCCTTGAGTGACCACCCGAGCCGTGCTGCGTCCACCAGGTCCTGGACTCGGCCAACCCCCAAGCAATTCTGGAGCGTGGTCCTGAGCTCCTTCCTGACTGTCCTTTCTACTGGCCGTTCCCACCAGGGATCCACTTATGTCCGGCTCCCTCGGGTCTCTTGTTGGTCAAGCCTCCTCTGGGCTCCCTGACCCTATGCTTGGTATGCCTTTCCAGTGGATTTGGTGAGGGTCGTGGCAGATCCTGCCCACGACCTCCGGTTCCTGGCTAAGGTGTGCTTTTCTCTCTGCCAGCTTGGGATCCGGTACCCTGGGTGCCAACCGTTCACCCTGCTGTTTGTATTCTGGGGTCTTGGGGTTCCTTCTTCTTCTCTCTGGGTCCTTCTGACTCCTCTCTCTCCCTCAGACTTGGCCTTGGAGCTGGGCCCAGCCGGAACCACAACTCCCTGTCAGCCCTTCTGGCTGAGCTTCTCTGCTCTGCTCCTCAGGCTAAACTCTGACAGACTGACCCTGATCTAAGATGGTGCCCACCTTATATACTCCCTCTATGTGTGAGCTCAGGTGACCAGCACCCAATGAGCTCCTAGCCTTACCCAGACTGCTCCCCCTATCTGCCCCTACACTACTGGGATGTTCCACCCCCCTCCCACTCCAGCCAGGGACAGACGCAGTCGTACCTGCACATAAACTGGTGGGAGTACCGTCGTTCTGTCCCCCGGAAATGGGATGTATGTAGTGTATGCAGCTATCTGAGCTCAGTTCCACACTCCATCCTTACCCGGGAGTGGAATACCACACCTCTGGCTTGAGGTGTAATACCCCTGTAGCAGCCGAGTCCTCAGGGTGCTACATTCCCCCCTGGTAAATCACAGCACGTCCTCGGGCTGCAAGAGAATAAAACATCCATAAACATACAATTTTTTTTCATAACAACATAAACATATAAAACATTATATATATTATCAGCATAAAACTTTTTCATAATAAACATTCTTGTAAACTTTCTTGTTCCTCCGGCCACGGTGCAACTTGTGACCGGGTAAAGTGCGACAGTCTCTTGTAGAATAACAACAGTTTCCTATAAAACCGGTAGGGGGCGCCTTAAAAAGCGCAACTATATACAAGGGGAAATATGGCCGCTCTCAGTCCTCGGCCAGGTATTAGGAAAGGAATGACCGCTCTCAGTCCTCGGTCAGTGGGAATAGGGACACACGGGTTTCAGTTCAATTTGCTGGTCCCAACGGGGACTATATTTTAACTAGCAGCAGTAACAGTTCTTATACCCTGACGGGTAACTATGTACAGTCTCTTTACCGTACTTTAATGACGGCGTACTCCTGCTCCTCCTTCAGACCCGTCCGGATCCTCTTGCTCCTCTTCACACCGTAGCTCCTCCTCCGTCAGCCGGTGTACATGGAGGGCGTAGGGTCCTTTGGCACACTTATGCCGGGTGAACGTGACCTCGTCCCCTACATATAGGTCACGACCTCTGTGTCCCTCCGGCAGATGGGACTCCACGTCTCTTCTGGTCACAAAGACGTCGCCGGGGGTGTGGTGATCTCTTATTGAGCCCCACCCGTGCTGCAATTGAAACTTAATCACAGTCCCGGTGGTACGGGGACCATGAGCTGCACGGGGGTCTCTCCTGGTCCTGCTCTTCTGCCCTGCGCTCTGTTCCTGCAGCCACTGCTCACGGACCCGCCTCTCTCTCCGTTCTTGCTCGAAGACTGCCAACTGCTGGCGGCAGCACTCCACACGCTCCGCTGCGGCTGCCCGAGTTTCCTGAGTGAACCCCATGAGGTCTCCTCCGGTGGGGTCCCACTCGAACTGCGCTTCTTCCAGCGGGAGCGGGGTCCTCTTAACGGGCTTCGGAGCCGGAATCAGGGGCTTGCACAGGGGCCTTGCTTTTTGGAGTTCCAGTTGGTAGTACTCCGGTGGCCATATAAAGGGCTGCCCATCCGGGCAAGTGTGCTGGGCAAACAAGTCTTCACCCAGGTGCGGCACTCTAGATGTTGAGGGCGCGGTGGTGGTAGCGGCGCCCGGGTTCGCCAGGCCTTGCGACCAGGCCTGGGGTACCCTGAACGTAAAGGGCACCGTGAAGACGGCGGCGCCCGGGGTTACTTGGCCCAGAGACCAGGCCGGTGGCTCAGTGGAGGTAGAGGGCGCTGTTGGTACTGCGGCGCCCGGGGGTACTAGACCTTGCGACCAGGCCGGTGGTGTTTCCTGCTTTGCCGCGCTCAGGGTTGAGGCGCGTGACGTCACAGGGGTCGCGGCCGCGGCTTCTGCTTGAGGCCTTGTCTGGAGCGGTGACGATGCAGCGACGGGCACGGCAGGGGGAATTTCGGGCTCTGCGACGGGGAGCTGGGGCAGGCACGCGGTTTCTCGGCTCGGGGTAGTGACGTCCCCTTTACCTGCCTCCATCTGTTCAGCTCCCTCTTCGGCGCCGTCTCCGGCCTTCTCTCCTCCTGCACCATCCTCAGAGGCGGTCTGTCTCCTCGTCTCGGGTGGCGTGCTTCGCTGGCGGGTTCCAGCCTGCTGGGCCATCTCTCTGCTCCATGCGGCCAGTACGTCCCGCTGCACTCGGGCCATCCTCTGAGCCAAGCCCTCCAGTGCGGTCTGTGCACGCTCCCGGTCTCGGGGGAGCTGTGCCAGGATCTCCACCAGGCCTTCTGGGGTTGTCGCTTGCAACAGGCTCCTGACCACTGGGTCGGTGCTGCCTGCCTCTCCCTCCATCTCCGGGTACGGCTTCTCCGGAGTCCTCTCCAGACTTCTTGTCTCCGGGTGCGCTCTCTCCAGACTCCTCCAGGCTGCACCCATCTTCTCTCTTTTGTTCTGTCTCCGCCCACATCGAAGGTGGTCCCTGGGCAACTTAGTGATTGTCAGTTCCAGGGGCAGTTCTCTCACGCTGATGGACATCTCTAGCATCACAGTCTCCGTTGGTGGGGGCGGTTTCCGCTTTTGGCGCCATTCCTTGACCTGGCCCACGATGGGAGGTGACCTCTTGCCACCCTCTGGCACGCCCATAATGGCGTCTGCTCTTCCAAGGCGGGAAATCTTCTGGAAATGGCGGGAATCGTCTCCCAGTGGCGGGAAACTCCGTGGATGGCGGGAAAAAGCTGCAGATGGCGGGCAACCGGCGGGAAACGATCCGTGATGGCGTCCCATGGCGGGGACCCTCTGGAACCGGCGGGAGACTTCTTCTTGAGGTAAATTTGAACTTTTCTTCAGGCACGCAGTACCCGGTGGTTGCGGGCACGAGAACCTGCCGACTACGCCAAAGTTGACGCGCCCCCTGGGCCAGTGCTGTTTGGGTGATACCCGGAGCCGGATCAGATGGGGGTTGTAGTCTCCGAGTGGCGGCGACCCGGTCCGTGCCCAGGGTGTCAAACTCAGTGTGTGGCAGTCTTGATAGATGTTATTGATGTTCTTAGTGTCGACTACGCCACCCGTTGATTTGCGGTCAAAAGGCCGCCGCTGCAGAAGGGTCCGCTGAGGCTGGTGGTATGTGTGCAGCTGTGGTAGTATAACCCCCAACGGGAGGGGTATAGCCTCAGGGGGTCAGATGTAGAGGATGGTGGTTGTGAAGGTGCAGGATGATCAAGCAAGAAGACTCAGAGTCGGGCTGTGCAATTCAGGGGTTTTTACTTACGGGTGTTCTTATGGTCACTCTGGCCTTGAGTGACCACCCGAGCCGTACTGCGTCCACCAGGTCCTGGACTCGGCCAACCCCCAAGCAATTCTGGAGCGTGGTCCTGAGCTCCTTTCTGACTGTCCTTTCTACTGGCCGTTCCCACCAGGGATCCACTTATGTCCGGCTCCCTCGGGTCTCTTGTTGGTCAAGCCTCCTCTGGGCTCCCTGACCCTATGCTTGGTATGCCTTTCCAGTGGATTTGGTGAGGGTCGTGGCAGATCCTGCCCACGACCTCCGGTTCCTGGCTAAGGTGTGCTTTTCTCTCTGCCAGCTTGGGATCCGGTACCCTGGGTGCCAACCCTTCACCCTGCTGTTTGTATTCTGGGGTCTTGGGGTTCCTTCTTCTTCTCTCTGGGTCCTTCTGACTCCTCTCTCTCCCTCAGACTTGGCCTTGGAGCTGGGCCCAGCCGGAACCACAACTCCCTGTCAGCCCTTCTGGCTGAGCTTCTCTGCTCTGCTCCTCAGGCTAAACTCTGACAGACTGACCCTGATCTAAGATGGTGCCCACCTTATATACTCCCTCTATGTGTGAGCTCAGGTGACCAGCACCCAATGAGCTCCTAGCCTTACCCAGACTGCTCCCCCTATCTGCCCCTACACTACTGGGATGTTCCACCCCCCTCCCACTCCAGCCAGGGACAGACGCAGTCGTACCTGCACATAAACTGGTGGGAGTACCGTCGTTCTGTCCCCCGGAAATGGGATGTATGTAGTGTATGCAGCTATCTGAGCTCAGTTCCACACTCCATCCTTACCCGGGAGTGGAATACCACACCTCTGGCTTAAGGTGTAATACCCCTGTAGCAGCCGAGTCCTCAGGGTGCTACACTTACATGGTGCACCACCTCCCACTATGCAACACCGCAATCTTACCTGTCAGTCCAGGCTGCACTCTTTCCTCCAGTATCTGCTCTGTCCATGTCTCTTGTCTGATTGCTTAGGGCATCGGCGCGGCTTTCTGCTTGTTTCTTATAGCTACAGTGTGCACAGTCCTAATGCGTCCCCAGCCTATTGCTTTGAGTCACTGGATACTTGAACCCCCTCCACCCAGTAGGAGGGGCCTGAGCAACACCTTCACTCAGTTTGTCCTTGCAACTGAATTGCCAGGTCCTGTCCTGTATCTAGTCTGTTTCTGCCACCCTGGGGGCTGTATACCCAGGCCTGTTACCTGTACTTGTGACTTTAGTCAGTTTCCGCCACCCTGAGGGCTGAGTTCCCAGGCTCGTTCCTGTATCTTGTTCCTGGTTCAGATCCTGTCTGAACAGTGTCCTAGTCCGTTACCTGTTTGTCTCTATGTCCGATCCTTCCCTTTTCCTGCAATGTCTGAACCTGCACCTGACTCCAACTCGTTGTCTCTGTACTTCTGTTTGTGAGTTTTGTGTCCACTCGCTACTTCATTGTAAGTACCTTGTGTGTATCTGGTTCTGCTCGTTCTGTTTCCCTGCCTCCGTATTTACCTCCTGTGTTTTAGCTATCTTCCTGTATCTTCCAGTCTGTTCCATGTGAACAGAGCCATGTCCTGTCTGCCTTCACCTTCTGCTCAGTTCTGCTCTGCTTGCTCACCACTCTGGCGGCTCCGCTCTGCTCCGCTTGTTTACCGCACCTGCGGTTCCGCTCTGCTCTGCTTATTCACCGCTCCGGAGGTTCCGCTCTGCTCTGCTTGTTTGCCGCACCTGCGGTTCCGCTCTGCTCTGCTTGTTCACCGCTCCGGCGGTTCCACACTGCTCCGCTTGTTCACCGCAACTGCGGTTCCGCTCTGCTCTGCTTGTTCACCGCACCTGCGGTTTTGCTCCGCTCTGCTTGTTCACCCCACCTGCGATTTTGCTCCGCTCTGCTTGTTCACCGCACCTGTGGTTTTGCTCCGCTCTGCTTGTTCACCGCTCCTGCGGTTTTGCTCTGCTAGTCCACCGCACCTTCGGCTCTGTTCCTGTATCCCAGTCTGTACTGGTCCCTATCCAGCCTGCGTTCATACCTGCCAGTATCTGCCTGTCTGCATTCCAGCCGTGCCTGTCAGCACCCGCCTGCCTTCATGCCAGCCGTGCCTGCTAGTACCCACCTGCCTTCATGCCAGCCGTGCCTGCCGGTGCCCACCTGTCTGCATGCCAGCTAACCTGCCTGTTCCTGCATTCCCCGGTGTGGGTCAACAGCTGTGACCGGGGTCTGACCTGGAGTGGCACCTGGTCCCTCTGCTTGGTTCCTCCCGTGTGACCTTGGTCAGAACGGGTTGATACTCTCCAGGCACTCCTCGGTTCATGGTACAGTGGGATCACTAATCACGCTCACACCAGTCAGTCCGGGTGCGAGCGTAACACCCTGGTCTGGTCGGAGGTGATCCCTCGAGTCGTTTGGCAGAGTACTAGGGAGGCGGCTGCCGTCGAGCATTCCATGCGGACCCTGAATGCCTGCTTGTCGCGTTTCATCCGCTTTAAAGAGGGTTTGATAGTCCATCATCGCCAGCTAGAAGGAGACAACTCCCAGTTGATGCTTCCAGATGGGGTCCATTTAAATGATATTGGACTAGATATCTTTCTATCTGGTCTTCAGGACGGCATCGAGCAGGCCTTGTTGCTAATGGGTGGGGGTCGGAGCTCAGTGCCTTTCATTTTCGGTCAGATTGGTCAAATGATGTTTCCTGATGTTCGCCGGGAGTCCGGCTGTTTTCAAATACGTTTTTAGAATATTTTACCAGGCCAAATTGTGCCTTAAGTTTTTCATTGCTGTGACCGATCTCTACCCATTAAAAGAAGAAGTGTTTAAGTTTAATGGTGTGTGTTTCATTATTATGGGAATTGGGGGTTGTTTTGTTATTATTGTTGGGTCACCTCGATCTAAGCTGAGGATGATTTGGGGGGGACTCTTTGCTCGCAACCTGTGTCAGAGGAAGGTTCTAGCTTTCTCATGATTGTAATTTTTGATCTGGGGGGGTTCTGGCTTTCTCATACTCATAAGCTGTGGTTTCAGGCTTTCTGGCTTTTTCAGCTGTTGTGGCCTTTGGAGTGAGGGGGTCTCCAGTTTTGTAATTCACTCATAAGCTGTGGTTTTCAGGGGTTGTGGGGGGAGTTATGGCTTTCTCAGCTTGTATCCTGTGGTTTCAGGGGTTCCAGTTTTCTCAAGCTTGTAAGTTGGGGTTCCGACTTTCTCTCTTGTGCTTAAGCAGTGATCTCGAAATAGGGGGGTTTATTGGTTTATCCGCTCGTAACTTTTGGTTTCAGAGAGTTTCAGCTTTCTCATAACCTGTGATCTAGGGGATTCCGTTTTTTTCATGCTTATAAGCTGGAGTCTCGGGGGTCTGACTTTCTCATGCTCATAATGTTTGGTCTCAGGGGTTCCAGGATTCTTATGTGTATAAAATGTAGTTTTGGGAAGCATCAGCTTTCCCATGCTTGTAACCTGTAGTCTTGGGGGGTTCCACTTTCTCATGCTCGTAATCTGTGGTCTTCAGGGGTTCTGGCCTTCTCATGCACACAACCTATGGTGTCAGGGGTTTCCAACTTTTTCATGATCATAACTTGTAGTCTTGGGGGGGTTCCACTTTCTCATGCTGGTAACTTGTGATCTCGAGAGGTTCTATCTTTCTCTTGCTTGTAAATTGTGGTCTTGGAGGATTCAGACTTTTTCATGTTCATAGGCTGTAATCTCAGGGGATCCCGGTTTTCTCTAGCTCATAAACTATGGTATCTTAGGGTTCGGGCTTTTTCATGACCATAAGCGTTTTCCCAGGGGTCTCCAAGTTTCTCATGCTCATAAGCTGTGGTATCAGAAGGTTTTCGGGTGTTCTCTTGTTAGTAAGTAGGGTAGTCTAACTTTTACAAGCTCATAAACTGTGGTCTTGGGGGGTTCTGGCTTTCTGAAGCTTCTTATTTTGCTCCTTTTTCCTTAGTTCTGAGTTCCTGCTCCATCTTCACATTTCTATGTTGTCTGTGATTTTTCCTCTCCTGTGGGTCTTCCCGTCGGGCCCCGCGGCCCCTCGCCGCTCTGCAGCTTGAAGAATTATCCCTCGTATCAGATGACAGCCACACAGCAGTAATTCACTGATGCAGGATGATCCCCCCAGATATATAACCCATCCGGGAGAATTGACACGTTAAAACCAAACTCCATTTTTCCTGCGTCTTATTACGAGCAGTGAGTTCTTTCGAGGTCTTTATTGGCAATCTTGGAGCGGCGCATCATAAGTCATTTCAGCTGTCAATTTTTTAATTCTATCCGTCTGTCTTTCTATCAGGTTCCTTCACTGTCCCTACACCGTTCCATCTGGATTTTTTCTTTTTTCTTTCGTCTGCTCCCGCGTACATTACACAGTGAGGATTCATCCGGCGGAGGGGAACAGCGGGCCCCAGCGTTTGTTTACCAGTCTGGCGCAAAACAAGATGTTTCGAAAAACAAGTCCTTGGCAAGGGAGCTGCACATTAATTAAAACGTTCCTGTTTATGAGGCCGGTGCAGAGGCGTTACTGCAGGACCACCAGTCACCCCTCACATGTGACCACTCAGCTTTATGCTTCAGTGTTTCTGTCCTTAAGCAAATGTTAACGCTGAGAGTGCTGGAGGGACATCACAGTGCTTACAATTTTATACATCCCTCAGAGATGACAAGTTGGGCGAACTGTGGGAAGGTGTTTGTGACGCGCCCCCTGGGCCGTGGGGTACTCGGTAGCCGGGCCGGTCAGTGCTGGGGGATGTCACAGTGGCGGTGACCCGGTCCGTGACCCAGGGCGGTCAATAAAGGGCATTTATAGTTTTTATATACAGTTCATGACGCCACCTGTGGTATGCTGCCATATGGAGCCGCCGCTGCGGAGCAGATCCTCTGGAGCTGATGTCAGTGCAGCAGAGTTGGTTCAGCTCTCCACAGGTAGAGCTTAGCTCCAGTGCAGTGTAGATGTTGGATGAGGTAGATGTGACGGGTGCTGTGTAGCGCAGGCAGGTGATGGCGCAGCAATTATTCACAGAGACAGTGGGGTGCAGTCTTCATGGTTTTACTCACAGTTCTTAAGTTCCTCAGGTTACACTTTCCGGATTATAACCACCCACGCCGTCCTGCGTTCACCAAGGAATGGGTTCAGCAATCCCTCAGATAATTCCAGAGCACTTAGCGGGACCCTTTTCTGTGTGCCTCTCTCAGTCGTCTTTCTGCGCTGGCTCTCACCCTCCTGCCCTGCACCTCACAATCAGTGTCCTGAGACGGTAGCCTTGGATCTTGTCGGGCGACCTGCAGTCCCCTGGACCCTCTGTTGCCACCTTTTCAGCGATGTAATTGTGGCTGTGGCAACTGCACCCTAAAGGTACAGAAGCCTCCGGTTTCTAGCTGAACGTTGCAATTCTCACTAGTTAGGGGCCAGTCCCCTCTGAGGCCTGATCCCTCCACGTCTTTGTAGATTTGGGCGTACGGGTGGCCTCCAGCACTTCCTGTACCCCTAGGATCCTCTCTTCCCTTCTGGAGCCTTCCTTCCTGCTCCTCTCCTCTCTTCAGTCAGTCTCACCTCCTGGGCCTCTTCGCCTGAGCAGAGCTCCTGCTCCCACTCACTGTCCTCCTCTGACTGGAACCCTTCTGGATGGTTACATCCCTTCTTATACACCTACTGAAGTGCTCCCCTGATCTCCTTCCTCCACCCACACCCACTACATGGTTCCCCCTCTCTTGGTTCCCCCCACTCCAGCCAAGGACAGGGCTCAGCAGAGGAGCAGCGCATCTTGCCCCTCCTGCTCGTCTGGAGTACTGGAGTACACTGCTCCCCCCCGAAGAAGCTGATTGCGAAATGCGCATTGGGGCTGTCCTTACCTGCAGTTGAAAGGTTGTATTGTCTTTATTTACATTCTGTTTATCTCTATGCCTGATGATACCATCTGTATTTTGTGGGCCATGATTGACTTTGCCCTATATTGACACTTGTCTACCATTTGTGGGCTTTATGGCTTCTCTCTATATGACCTATTGACATAGTTATAGATATATACTTTCACGGCATTTTGACTACATTTTTCTATGCTGGATACTTTAAGGTGTGTACTTGTTATCCACTAATGCTTACTAGATGAATGAATTTTGGATACTGATCCTTTTACTTATTTATTTATTTAATTCTTCACATATTTATTACTGGGCTCATTGATATGATCTCCTTTTGTTAGTCTTGTTAAACAGAATAAATGATTGATCATCCTTGTTACTAGCACTGCAGGCACCTTCATTGCTTCACTTCCCCTTTCTGTGTGTTTTTATAAATTTCTTTTAAATAATTCAATAAAAGTTCCAAATCTTTTTATCAAACTTGTGCATCTATACTTCTTTGACCTGATTGGGTGTTTGTTGAATAGAAGTATTGTACCAAATAGGCTTTTCACTATTTGGACTAGTCTGGAGTAGTGTAGTGTTGGATGCAGGTGTTAGGGTCCCGGGCAGTACTCCATCTGTCTCACCCAGGGGGATATATAGGGGACTCGGTACCCGGGCCTTGACCTTCTGTGGGATGTCACGGCAGTCGGCTCCCGGACCCGTCCTCTGGGTCACTCTTTAAAAAGGGGTTTTAGTGTTTTTGTTAACAGTTTGTCTCGTGACACCACCTGTGGTTCCTGGTAATGGGTACCGGCGCTGCTGCAGACCTCCGGGGGTGATGGGATGACAACTGGGATGTTTCTGCTCCCCACAGGTGGAGCAAGCCCCCGGGGCAGGGTTGATAGATGAGATGCAGGGCGTTGTAGCATAGGAGGGATGATGGCGCAGCGGCAATAACCGACAGAGACAGTGGAGTGCAGTCATCCGATTTTACTCACAGTTCTTTTTAGGTTCCTCAGGTACACTGTACAGGTTACCGCTTCCCGCGTCGCGCTGCGTTCACCAAGCAGGGGTTCAGAAGTCTCTACGGCAATTCGAGGGTACTTATCGGGACCCCCTTTCTATATGTTCTTTGCTCAGCCGACTTTCCGCGCTGGGTCTTCTCCCTCCTGCCCTGCACTTCCCCACACAAAGTCCCGATAGGGTGCTCTGAAATCCCTCTGGGCAACCTGGAGTTCCCAGACCTACTTGCTTCCCTCCTCGGCGAATAGGGTGAGGCTGTGGCAACTGCACCATAAAAGTCAGAAGCCTCCGGTTTCCTAGCCAAGACTTGAAGTGACACGACTAACCCAGGGACTGGTTCCCTTCTTGCGGCCTGGTCCCTCCGACACTTGACAGATTAGAGCGTAAAGGTGGCTTCCTGCTCCTTCCGTACCCCCGGGACCCCTTCAGTTACCGGAGCCTTCCTCCTCTGCTCCCCTCCTCTTCTCTCCTCTGCTGGGCCTCATTCACTAGGCCCACTCTGGAGCAGAGCTCCTGCAGAGCACCTGTTTCACTCACTAGAGTATGAACTCTCTCCTACTCACTGCACACTTCTCCCCTCTAACTAAGATGGATCCCCTATTTATACTCCTAACAAATGCTCCCCTAAACTCCTTCCTCCACTACTTGGTTCCCCCTCACTCTGGTTCCCCCCACTCCAGCCAGGGACAGGGCTCAGCAGAAATACTGTGCATCTTGCCCTTCCAGCTGGACTGGAGCAGTGTAGTGTTGGATGCAGGTGTTGGGGTCCAGGGCTGTACCCCTTCCTTACCAGAGAGTGAGGCACCAGCAGCTATAGTACCTCTGTGGCGACTGAACCCTCAGGGGCGCCACACATCCTCACCTGAGATTGAGATACCACACCTCTGGGTGAGATGCATTTGCTTTCTCCAGATTACGCCGGCCCAACTCTTTATGGTCAGGTGAACTTTGGGGGGCAAGCAGCTTAGAAGACATTGTTATATGAAGGGATGAATAATTGCGATGACAGCACAGGAGTCCGATAATAATGTGATAGGCGTTTAACTAAAGATATGTCTTCAGGGCTCATGGATGTGTAGTGTGGTGCGAGTGGTAGCAGCGGGCAAGGTACTTGTCTCCCTTTACACCCTTGTGCACTACATGAAAGTGTGGGTGCTGGCTGGATGTGTGGACGCCTGAAGCCAGTGGTGTGGGCTGGCCAGGACCTGGTGTTAAAGGAGTCCGTCTTTCAAACATAGAGGCTTTACTAAATGATAACTTGGCAAAGGATATGTACAAGTGATAGCGGGCACAAAGTCTTATGGTCGTTTCCTCTACGACAAAAAACTTGTTACCTCGCACCGTATCCTTCCTCTGTAGCTCTACTCCAAGACTCTTCAGCATCTCTGTTTCGTCCTACGTCTCCACAACCCAGCCTGAACACCACAGTCCTGATCAGCATGTTTCCCTACTCGCTCAGCAGCTCCGTGTCCTGTTTCTTCCACTACTGGCACCCTAGATCTACCGCTTAGGACTTCCACTAGCCCCACAAACTCAGTCCTGTTTAGGCCCATTACCTTCGGCATTGCAAGCTCGGGGGTTCATGACTCAGCTCCTATCCATGGATGCCTCCTCCAAATGGCCACTTTGACTTATCAGTCATCTCTCCTTTGGATCTAGCTATCCCTGCTCTAAAGTCTCCTCATAACTGTGGATCACCCCAATGGCTGCACTGCACACGTTCACTCCAAACTCCCACACTAAGTCAGGAAGCAGTCACTTGCCCTAACATTAAGCCCCTCCCACTATGGGCTAGTCCCAAACATTAACTCTATCCTAGCTTACCCTATCATCACTACCTATAATGCAGTCAACTATCTATAGCCCTATACTATCTGTCTTATCTTACACACTATCACATCCAGGGGTGGATTAAGAGTAGCCAGGGCCCCAGACAGTTTAGAAGGTGTGGGCCCCCCCAGGTACCCAATGTGCACATCTGTAGATGGAAAACGATAGACATAGCGGTGCACATAACGCACTACACAAATTTTTCCCTTATGTACAGCACCATACATAACATAGCTCTGTACATAATAGAGCAGGGCGGGAGATTAATTTTTCTAGAGGCCACATAGAGGCCGTGACTGTGGTGGAGGCCGAAACAATAGGCTGATATGAATTCTGCTCAATATTAACATATTAATCATAATTATTATTTTTTTCGTATTAATTGTATGACTTAATATTGAGCAGAATTAAGTATACTAACATCCTCCTATATACAGTATGAGCCCCCACATAGCCTTCCTTCATACAATATGAGCCCTCAGATTGCTTAGGTTGTTGATTGTGGGGGCTATCAACCTATGGGGCCCTATACATGTAAACCATAATAAAAAACCCTTAAAAAATTCACTTTCGTTTAAAAATCCCACACATAAAGATATAAATACACACACAACTGCACAGAAAAACACTGAGCAGAAATGAGGGGAGACAGGGACTAGTTTCTGTAATACACACGCCCGGACTGACTGGCGTGTGCGTGTTTATGTAGTGATTCCACTGTGCCATGAACCGGAGAGTGCCTGGAGGGGCGTAACTAAGTATCTGCCCGATCCGACCAAGGTCGCACGACGGCATACGACGCCAGTGCACCAGGGAGGAACCGAGCAGAGGAACCAGGGTCTACTCCAGGTCAGACTCCGGACACGGCTGTTGACCCACACCGGGGAATACAGGAACAGGCAGACTAGAGCACAAGCTGGGTAGGGTCCAGTACAGACTGGGAGACAAATTCGAAACCGCAGACGCGGTGGACAGAGCTGAGCAAAGCGAAAACCGCAGACGCGGTGGACAGAGCTGAGCAAAGCGAAAACCGCAGACGCGGTGGACAGAGCTGAGCAAAGCGAAAACCGCAGACGCGGTGGACAGAGCTGAGCAAAGCGAAAACCGCAGACGCGGTGGACAGAGCTGAGCAAAGCGAAAACCGCAGACGCGGTGGACAGAGCTGAGCAAAGCGAAAACCGCAGACGCGGTGGACAGAGCTGAGCAAAGCGAAAACCGCAGACGCGGTGGACAGAGCTGAGCAAAGCGAAAACCGCAGACGCGGTGGACAGAGCTGAGCAAAGCGAAAACCGCAGACGCGGTGGACAGAGCTGAGCAAAGCGAAAACCGCAGACGCGGCGGACAGAGCTGAGCAAGGCGAAAACCACAGATGCGGCGGACAGAGCTGAGCAAAGCGAAAACCGCAGACGCGGCGGACAGAGCTGAGCAAAGCAAAAACCGCAGACGCGGCGGACAGAGCTGAGCAAAGCGAAAACCGCAGACGCGGCGGACAGAGCTGAGCAAAGCGAAAACCGCAGACGCGGTGGACAGAGCAGAGCAAAGCAAAAACCGCAGACGCGGAAGGAACAGGGCTCTGTTCACACGGAACAGACTAGAAGGGAAAGGCAGAACC
This sequence comes from Phyllobates terribilis, assembly GCF_046119375.1. NCBI lineage: Eukaryota > Metazoa > Chordata > Amphibia > Anura > Dendrobatidae > Phyllobates > Phyllobates terribilis. The sequence continues at coordinate 5,629,933 of NW_027362766.1, read as the reverse complement.
AGATACCCACAGGGTACTTGCAGAGAAGTAGCGAGTGGACCACAAACTCACAAACGGAAGTACAGTGACAACGAGCAGGAGTAGGTACGAGTTCAGACTCTGCAGAAAAAGGAAAGGAACGGACATAGAGAAAAAACAGGTAAAAGATAGGAGAGAGTTCAGACTGGAACTGAGTGTACGGAGGAGACCGACACTGCAGCGGGATACAGGAGCGGGTCTGGGAATACGGCCCCCAGAGAGGCGGGACGAACAGGCAAGGAGCGTGTTCAGACTGGCCTGGAAATACAGCCTCCAGGAAGGCGGAACGAACAGGCAAGGAACGAGTACAGACTGCAGGTTAAGGTACACAGATAGGACACAGTACAGACATGGGAACAGATACTGCAAGACAGGTAACATAGACAGGACCTGGCATGTCAGAGACAAAAGCCAACTGACAGGGCAAGATGCTCAGGCATGGGTTAATGGGGCAGCTGGTTTAAATACCAGGTGACAGACAGCAATAGGCTGAGGACGCACAAAGGGTGTGCCTGCAGCAGGTACAAAAAGCAGGAAGTGATCGGGCGCCGCCCATAAGCAGCAGACACAGAAGCAAACAGACAGCATGGAGGGAAGCCAGAGAGACACCCTGGACTGGAGATCAAGTGCGCGCTCTTGCACAGTGGGAGATGGACCACTATGCAAGGACGCCGCCAGGTATGTTACAGTACCCCCCCCCTTACGCCCCCTCTTCTTCAGGACTGCCAGAATGTTCCGCAGGGAATTCGAGGGCCAATCCTTTACTTCAAGTAGATCACTTCCACTGTCCACTGGAGAAACTGGTCTCATCTGGGTAGCTAGGATGCTACCTCCTATCCAGCCATCCTCAGCAACAGACGAAACAGGTGGAGTACCAGGAACAGCACACAGGGAAGTCTCTCTCCACTTATTATCAGGTAGCACCCCAGAGGGTTCAGGAGACAACTGGAAGTCCTCCGCCGGGTTGAAGGAGTGCAGAGACTCGGGAGTAACCTCTGCTTCGGGGTACATCTTGTCAAACTCACAGGATGAAATGGGCGAGGTATCAGGTACAAGGTGTAGAAAAGTCCCTGTTACCTTGTTATCTGGTGGTACCCAGGAGGATTCAGAAAACAACTGGGAGTCCTCCGCCGGGTCGGAATAGTGCAGAGACTCGGGGGTAACCTCTGCTTCAGAGTACACTAGGTCGGACTCGCTGGATGAAGCGGGCGAGGTATCAGGTACCGAATATAAAAGAGTACCTGTCCATTCGTTATCAGGTAGCACCCCGAAGGGTTCAGGAGACAACTGGAGGTCCTCCGCCTGGTCGGAGGGGTGTAGAGACTCGGGGATAACCTCTGCTTCGAGGTACATCTTGTCAAATTCACAGGAAGAAATAGACAGGTTATCAGGTACAGGGTGAAAAAAAGTCACTGTCTCTTTGTTATCTGGTGGTACCCCGGAGGAGTCAGGAAACAACTGGAGGTCCTCTGCCGGGTCAGAAGAGTGCAGAGGCTCAGGGAAAACATCTGCTTCAGAGTACACTAGGTCGGACTCACTGGACGAAGCAGGTGAGGTATCGGGTACCGAGTATTGGAAAGTCTCTGTCCATTCACCACCAGGTGGCACCCCGAAGGGTTCTGGAGACAACTGGAGGTCCTCCGCCTGGTCAGAGGGGTGTAGAGACTCATGGGTAACCTCTGCTTCAGAGTACACTAGGTCGGACTCACTGGACGAAGCAAGCGAGGTATCAGATCCAGGATATAGGAAAGTCTCTATCCATTCACCACCAGATGGCACCCCGAAGGGTTCTGGTGACAACTGGAGGTCCTCCGCCTGGTCGGAGGGGTGTAGGGACTCGGGAGTAACCTCTGCTTCGGAGTACACTAGGTTGGACTCACTGGACGAAGCGAGCGAGGTATCAGGTACAGAGTATAGGAGAGTCTCTGTCCTTTCGCTACCAGGTAGCACCCCGAAGGGTTCTGGAGACAACTGGAGGTCCTCCGCCTGGTCGGAAGGGTGTAGAGACTCGGAGGTAACTACCACTTTGGGGTACCCATTGTCAGGCTCACAGGACGAAGCGGACAAAGTATCGAGTACTGGGTGTAGAGAAGTCTCTCTCCATTTGTCATCGAGTGGTATCCCGGAGGATTCAGGAGGCAACAGGGGGTCCTCCGCCAGGTAGTAGAGGTGCACAGACTCTGAGGTAACCACAGCTTTGGAGCATCCTTGGACATGCACACCGGTTAAAGTGGGTGAAGCATCTGATGCCGGGTGCAGGAAGTTCTCCTGTGTGGAGTCTGGATGGGCAGAAGTCTCTTCGGGCAGGAGAACTGGTGCACTACCCACGCACATTACCCGTTGGGGCTTCTCCGGGATACAGGGAGATGAAGCTTCAGTAGGGACTTCAAGGTTGGGGTCAGGAGGTCTCAGGGAGGACAGACCCTGGCGTGACGGCTTGCCTCTACGTCTAGCACGTCTGGACTGCCTCTTGAGGTTGGGAGAAGTATTCCGGAAAGCGTAGTCACCCTGTGAGGATTCTGGGTGGGCAGTAGTCTCATTGGGCTGGAGGACTATTGCGCTACCCACACACATTACCCGTCGGGGCTGCTCCGGGATATTGGGAAGTGAAGCTTCAGCAGGGGCTTCAGGGTTAGGGTCCTCGAAGACCATACGAAAGGCCACCAGGAAGGCCTGCAGGTCAAGGACGACAGGATCCCATGCTTCCCATAGGGGGGTGACCCATTTCAAGGCATCACCCGCTAGGTAGTCAATCATAAAGGCCACTTTAGCCCAATCGGAAGGAAAATAGAGAGGGTAGGCCTTAAAGTGTAGCATGCATTGCTCCACAAATGCACGACACTGTCTTGGATCCCCATAGTAACGTGGCGGATCCGCAGGAACGAGAGCTGATAGATCCATCTGGACGGTGCGTAATTCGCCTGGAACTCAGCTAAGGAAAAAAAAAAAATTATTTATTTATTTTAATGCATGTATTCGCTGGAAAACTTCTCAGAGAGCGAAGGCCGTGGGGCTCAACGGGAACCATGGCCTGAGCATGCTGTAATGCACACGCCCGGACTGACTGGCGTGTGCGTGTTTATGTAGTGATTCCACTGTGCCATGAACCGGATAGTGCCTGGAGGGGCGTAACTAAGTATCTGCCCGATCCGACCAAGGTCGCACGACGGCATACGACGCCAGTGCACCAGGGAGGAACCGAGCAGAGGAACCAGGGTCTACTCCAGGTCAGACTCCGGACACGGCTGTTGACCCACACCGGGGAATACAGGAACAGGCAGACTAGAGCACAAGCTGGGTAGGGTCCAGTACAGACTGGGAGACAAATTCGAAACCGCAGACGCGGTGGACAGAGCTGAGCAAAGCGAAAACCGCAGACGCGGTGGACAGAGCTGAGCAAAGCGAAAACCGCAGACGCGGTGGACAGAGCTGAGCAAAGCGAAAACCGCAGACGCGGTGGACAGAGCTGAGCAAAGCGAAAACCGCAGACGCGGTGGACAGAGCTGAGCAAAGCGAAAACCGCAGATGCGGTGGACAGAGCTGAGCAAAGCGAAAACCGCAGACGCGGTGGACAGAGCTGAGCAAAGCGAAAACCGCAGACGCGGTGGACAGAGCTGAGCAAAGCGAAAACCGCAGACGCGGTGGACAGAGCTGAGCAAAGCGAAAACCGCAGACGCGGCGGACAGAGCTGAGCAAGGCGAAAACCGCAGACGCGGCGGACAGAGCTGAGCAAAGCGAAAACCGCAGACGCGGCGGACAGAGCTGAGCAAAGCAAAAACCGCAGACGCGGCGGACAGAGCTGAGCAAAGCGAAAACCGCAGACGCGGCGGACAGAGCTGAGCAAAGCGAAAACCGTAGACGCGGTGGACAGAGCAGAGCAAAGCAAAAACCGCAGACGCGGAAGGAACAGGGCTCTGTTCACACAGAACAGACTAGAAGGGAAAGGCAGAACCAGATACCCACAGGGTACTTGCAGAGAAGTAGCGAGTGGACCACAAACTCACAAACGGAAGTACAGTGACAACGAGCAGGAGTAGGTACGAGTTCAGACTCTGCAGAAAAAGGAAAGGAACGGACATAGAGAAAAAACAGGTAAAAGATAGGAGAGAGTTCAGACTGGAACTGAGTGTACGGAGGAGACCGACACTGCAGCGGGATACAGGAGCGGGTCTGGGAATACGGCCCCCAGAGAGGCGGGACGAACAGGCAAGGAGCGTGTTCAGACTGGCCTGGAAATACAGCCTCCAGGAAGGCGGAACGAACAGGCAAGGAACGAGTACAGACTGCAGGTTAAGGTACACAGATAGGACACAGTACAGACATGGGAACAGATACTGCAAGACAGGTAACATAGACAGGACCTGGCATGTCAGAGACAAAAGCCAACTGACAGGGCAAGATGCTCAGGCATGGGTTAATGGGGCAGCTGGTTTAAATACCAGGTGACAGACAGCAATAGGCTGAGGACGCACAAAGGGTGTGCCTGCAGCAGGTACAAAAAGCAGGAAGTGATCAGGCGCCGCCCATAAGCAGTAGACACAGAAGCAAACAGACAGCATGGAGGGAAGCCAGAGAGACACCCTGGACTGGAGATCAAGTGCGCGCTCTTGCACAGTGGGAGATGGACCACTATGCAAGGACGCCGCCAGGTATGTTACAGTTTCCCCCTTCACAATACCCTTCCTGACACCCTAAATTGAAATGGTATGGCGCCTCCGCTTCTCGTCAACTGCCCCTATGTAGCTCGACCACAACCCTAACTGACCAGGTCTCCTCAATAGTGATCAGATAATATGTAATGAACATATAATATATACAATATGGATACTAGTGAGCTGAGGGGTATATGTATACCCCTCAGCCCACTATATATATATATATCATCAATATTTATCAACAATCTGACCAGAAAAAAAAACCCTAATAAACTCCAAGAAGAAACATATATGATATCGTTATCAAACAAAGAATAACCCTTCAGATCATAAATGGCCAGTCATGTGGCAGTACAATTAACAACAAAAAACATCCATATACCTCAGTCACATTTCTATGGACATGCACTATTATATACATATATATATGTTAGACCCTATGTGACCTGAACACTTGTGTACTTAGCTTAATGGCGTCTTCTTCTGACACGTTTTCCCCGTCTTTTGGTCATTCAGGGGTTCATCAGGGAATTCCTTCAATCAGGACAAGAAAAGGAGACCATAAGCCATACTGCAATGAGGATAACCACTCACAGGCCCGGGCAATACATACAATATGAGTACCCACATAGTCCCGTACACACAGCATGAGTCTACACACAGCCCCTACATACAGTATGAGCCCTCACATAGCCCCCAATATACAGTATGAGCTCCCACATAGCCCCTAGATACAGTATGAGCCCCATATAGCTCTCTATATACAGTATGAGCCCTCACGTAGCTTTCAGCCTATAAGCTCCGCCCTGGCACTTTGACTGACAGCTCCCAGTGCAGTACATCATCAATGGTTCCTGGGATGAATAAAATCCATTTTTCCCCATGAGCCGCACTTTCAGTACAGCTGTCTGACACCTTTCTAACACTATTACCCTGCAGATTAACCCTCCATCTGCAGGTTAGTAGCATTATTCGACATGACAGGTTCCCTTTAAAGGGGTTTTAAACTACTCAGACAACCTCATCTCAATCTGTGCTTCCTCCTTGTAAAATAACAGCACTTATACTCACTTCCGGTGCCGTACCAGCAGCACCGTTAGTACGGTGCCGGCGGGGAGTAGAAGTGCTGTTATTTTACAAGTAGGAAACACACAGATTGATATGGGGCTGTCTGAGTAGTTTAAAACCCCTTAAGGAGTTAACTGCAGCCGGTGGAGCTCAGCTGCACCCGTGGCTGCGAGATCCTGGCTGTATCCACGCCCCGGCACTGATAGCCCACTCAGCATTAGAGCTGGCTGTCAGTCAGTGCAGGGGCGCTCAGCATTGGAGCGGGCTGTCAGTCAGTGCAGGGATGCTCAGCATTGGAGCCGGCTTTCAGTCAGTCAGGGGCGCTCAGCATTGGAGCCGACTGTCAGTCAGTGCAGGGGCGCTCAGCATTGGAGCCGGCTGTCAGTCAGTGCAGGGGCGCTCAGCATTGGAGCCGGCTGTCAGTCAGTCAGGGGCGCTCAGCATTAGAGCCGGCTGTCAGTCAGTACAGGGGCGCTCAGCATTAGAGCCGGCGGTCAGTGAGTGCAGGGGTGCTCAGCATTAGAGCCAGCTGTCAGTCAGTGCAGGGGCGCTCAGCATTGGAGCGGGCTGTCAGTCAGTGCAGGGGCGCTCAGCATTGGAGCCGGCTTTCAGTCAGCCAGGGGCGCTCAGCATTAGAGCCGGCTTTCAGTCAGTACAGGGGCGCTCAGCATTAGAGCCGGCGGTCAGTCAGTGCAGGGGTGCTCAGCATTAGAGCCAGCTGTCAGTCAGTGCAGGGGCACTCAGCATTGGAGCGGGCTGTCAGTCAGTGCAGGGGCGCTCAGCATTGGAGCCGGCTTTCAGTCAGTCAGGGGCGCTCAGCATTGGAGCCGGCTTTCAGTCAGTACAGGGGCGCTCAGCATTAGAGCCAGCGGTCAGTCAGTGCAGGGGTGCTCAGCATTAGAGCCAGCTGTCAGTCAGTGCAGGGGCGCTCAGCATTGGAGCGGGCTGTCAGTCAGTGCAGGGGCGCTCAGCATTGGAGCCGGCTTTCAGTCAGTCAGGGGCGCTCAGCATTAGAGCTGGCTGTCAGTCAGTCAGGGGCGCTCAGCATTGGAGCCGACTTTCAGTCAGTCAGGGGTGCTCAGCATTAGAGCCGACTGTCAGTCAGTCAGGGTCGCTCAGCATTGGAGGCGGCTGTCAGTCAGTCAGGGGCGCAGTTACAGCTGCCGATAACTTTGCACCGAGCAGTTACTAAAGCCGCCCAGCAGCACCTTTATGACTGAAAGCCTGAGGCTGCCGGGAGGATGAAAGTTGATTTCCTCCAGGCAGCTGGGCTCTAAGGGCTCTCTCCCACTTAAATTGGGCGAATGCAATCCAATAAAAAATCCGATTGCATTTGGTCCAATGTTAACCAATGATTCTGTGATCATATGTGTGGTTTTTTTTTAGCTCCGATCGGATCAAGATCAAACTGAAAAAAAATGCAGCAAGCTGCGACTGCATGTGAAATTCGGATCACACCCATAAAAGTCTCTGGGTACGTGTGAAACATCACAATGCGCTTGGATATCACATGAGTGCAGTGCGATTTCCCTGGATGCCAACAACAGAGGAGATGGAGAAATTAATTTCTCCGTCTACTCTGCTGTGATTCTCTCATCCGAGAGAATCGGAGCACGGAGCACTGACACTCGGCTCAGGATCGCAGCAGAGCAGGAGCCGAGTGTCATTAGCATATCGCATCCGATACTCTCACATCAGATGCCAATGCGCCACTGTGTCTGTGGCCTAAGTGTGGTGGCCGCACAATTTCAGAATGCTATTAGCCTGCAGATTAACCCTGTATCTGCAGGTTAATAGCGTATATTTTACTAGACAGTTTCCCTTTAATGGGCTTCTCGTTTCCTAACGTTAGTCTGCAGTCACTCTATGTGACTGCAGACCAGGAAATAGTGCCAGTAGTATATATGTGCAGAAGCAGAATTTGCAGTGGCGCTCTGTATCTAAGGGCAAGGGGCCTTTTAGGGTACATGCCCACGATCGGTATTTGCAGCATTTTGGACACAGCTCACCTGCGCTGCGTCCAAAATGCTCTGTTCTACATTACAAGCACAGTGGATGGATTTATAGAAATCCCATGCCCACCGTGCTTCTATTGACTGCTGCGTAAACTCACCTGCGGCGCGGCTTTATGACCCGCAGCATGCTAATTTCTGTTACCGAGACGCTAGTCTCCACAACAGAAATTTCCTCAATAGAATGTATAGGGTGCGGTAAATCCGCATTGTTCAATGAACAAAATGCGCAAATGCCCTGCAGCAATAGAGCATAAAAATAACATGGGGTACTTCGTAAACATTATTTTGATCAAAAAAACACAAAAGCCATCCCACCACAACAAAGTGACCCTATTCGGGATGGTCCTATCCTTTAGTATTAAAACCTTACTATATATCAAATGATGTAAATGTGAATAAGGGTCGAGCAGAACCGAGGCCTGCGCACTGTTGCAGTCGGTGCTCACAGAGAACGTCGTGCGGCGCGAAGACATCACTGGATCACGCCGTCCAGCACCCACTGCTATACAAGACAGAAAAGAAGATGGAGGCCGCGGTGTATAAGGAGCTTGTATTAGGTGAGTAGCAGCTTTTTTTATTATATTATTTGGCCACTAAATAGAAACTATCACCTGAGGGCCTATAGAGAACATCAAAAAAAGGGCTGTGGGGGACATCAAATGAGGGCTGTGGCGGACATCATAGTATATGAGCAGCTGTGGGGACATCATACTGTTTAAGGGGCTGTGGGGACATTATACTGTGTGGGATGATGTGGGAGACATTATACTAGGGAGCTGTGGTGACTATACTGGGTAGGGGCTGTAGTGACATTATACTGTGTGGGATGATGTGGGAGACATTATACTAGGGAGCTGTGGTGACTATACTGGGTAGGGGCTGTGGTGACATTATACTGTGTGGGATGCTGTGGGAGTCATTATACTAGGGAGCTGTGGTGACTATACTGGGTAGGGGCTGTGGTGACATTATGCTGTGTGGGATGATGTGGGAGACATTATACTAGGGAGCTGTGGTGACTATACTGGGTAGGGGCTGTGGTGACATTATACTGTGTGGGATGATGTGGGAGACATTATACTAGGGAGCTGTGGTGACTATACTGGGTAGGGGCTGTGGTGACATTATACTGTGTGGGATGCTGTGGGAGTCATTATACTAGGGAGCTGTGGTGACTATACTGGGTAGGGGCTGTGGTGACATTATACTGTGTGGGATGCTGTGGGAGTCATTATACTAGGGAGCTGTGGTGACTATACTGGGTAGGGGCTGTGGTGACATTATACTGTGTGGGATGCTGTGGGAGTCATTATACTAGGGAGCTGTGGTGACCATACTGGGTAGGGGCTGTGGTGGATATCATACTGTGTAAGGTGCTGTGGGGACATTATACTGTATATGGGGCTGTGGATGGCATTATACTGAGCTGTGGTGAACATACTGTATAGCGTGCTGTGGAGGACATTATACTTGGGGCTGTGGTGACCATACTAGACAGGAGGCTGTGGTGAACATTATACTGGGGTGCTGTGTTGCCCATACTGTATAGGGGGCTGTATGGAACATTACACTGTGTGGGGTGCTTTGAGGGACATTATACTAGGGGGCTGTGGTGACTATACTGGATATGGGGTTGAGGTTGATATCATACTGTATGGCATATTGTGGGGGACATTATACTGTATATAAGGAGCTGTGGGGCTATTATACTGTATGGGGAACTGTAGGGGTAAATACACTGTATGGGGTGCTGTGGGGGCCATCATACTACATATGGGGAGCTGTGGTAGACATCATGCTATATATGGGGGGTATTATACTTTATCGGGAACTGGGGAGCCATTATACTGTATGGGGAACTGTGGGGGCCATAATAGTGTATGAGGTTCTGTGGTGGACATCATACTATATTAATGGGGGGCTGTGGTGCACTTCACACTGTATATTGGTAGGCTGTTGTGGATATACTGTATAGACGGCTGTGGTCATCATCATACCATGCTGGGGGACAGTGTGAGAAGAAGTACAGTTTGGAGAGGGCAGCGTGGTGTGCAGCATGAGGGCATAGTGTGAAGAAGTGGCACAGAATGGATATGAAGAGGGGACAATATGGAGAAAGATTAGGCTGGCAGGGAATAGTGTGGAGATATCGAGATTGTAAGGGAAGACAGTGGAGCGGGGACAGCCATGGCATTGACTGTGGTTCATAAGGGCAGACTGTGTGGCAGTTATGGCTAACAGTGGCGGACAGTGTGGTGGTTATAGCTCAGACAATGTGGAGGCCATATACTATAGAAAGATTATTTAGGGTACAGTATGGACAGATATTTAATGCAGAAGGCGTATTAATAACACTCTTATTTTTAAGGGCATAATGTCGGAATGTGCTGCAGAAGACCGGAGAAGATCGAAGTCTACAGAGAAGAGCAGTAGATGTGAAAAGTCATCATGGCGTCTGGACCAGATGAAAATGAAAAGAAAGTGATGATGTACAGTACAGACCAAAAGTTTGGACACACCTTCTCATTTACACTGTGTTGGAGTGGTTTTTTTTAGATTTGGCTATCTTAGGAGGATATCTGTTTGTGCAGGTAACTATTACTGTGCAGAATTATTAGGCAACTTAATAAAAACCAAATATAATCCCATCTAACTTGTTTATTTTCACCAGGTAAACCAATATCAGTGCACAAAATTTAGAGATAAACATTTCTGACATGCAAAAACAAAAAACAAAAAAATGAGTGATGAATATAGCCACCTTTCTTTATGATGACACTCAGCAGCCTCCATCCATAGATTCTGTCAGTTTCTTGATCTGTTTTCGATCAACATTGCGTGCAGCAGCCACCACAGCCTCCCACACACTGCTCCCAGAGGTGTACTGTTTTCCCTCCCTGTAGATCTCACATTTTATGATGGACCACAGGTTCTCTATGGGGTTCAGATCAGGTGAACAAGGGGGCCATGTCATTATTTTTTATTCATTTAGACCTTTACTGGCCAGCCACGCTGTGGAGTAGTTGGATGCATGTGATGGAGCATTGTCCTGCATGAAAATCATATATTTCTTGAACGATACCGACTTCTTCCTCTACCACTGCTTGAAGAAGTTGTCTTCCAGAAACTGGCAGTAGGTCTGGGAGTTGAGCTTCACTCCATCCTAAACCCGAAAAGGTCCCACAAGTTCATCTTTGATGATACCAGCCCATACCAGTACCCCACCTCCACCTTGCTGGCGTCTGAGTCGGAGTGGAGCTCTCTGCCCTTTACTGATCCAGCCTCTGGCCCATCCATCTGGCCCATCAAGAGTCACTCTCATTTCATCAGTCCATAAAACCTTTGAGAAATCAGTCTTAAGATATTTCTTGGCCCATTCTTGACATTTTATCTTATGTTTCTTATTCATAGGTGGTGGTTTTTCAGCCTTCCTTACCTTGGCCATGTCCCTGAGTATCGCACACCTTGTGGTTTTTGATACTCCAGTAACGTTGCAGCTCTGAAATATGGCAAAACTAGTGGCGAATGGCATCTTGGCAGCTTCACGCTTCATTTTCCTCAATTCATGGGTAGTTATTTTGCGCCTTTTTTGGCCAACACGCTTCTTGCGACCCTGTTGGCTATTTGCCATGAAACGCTTGATTGTTCGGTGATCACGCTTCAAAAGTTTGGAAATTTCAAGACTGCTGCCTCCCTCTGCAAGACATCTCACAATTTTGGACTTTTCAGAGCCGTCAAATCTCTCTTCTGACCCATTTTGCCAAAGGAAAGGAAGTTGCCTAATAATTAAGCACACCTTATATAGGGTGTTAATGTCATTAGTCAACACCCCTCCTCATTACAGAGATGCACATCACCAGATTTACTTTATTGGTAGTTGGCTCTCAAGCCTATGCAGCTTGGAGTAGGACGACATGTAGAAAAAGTATCATGTGATCAAAATACTCATTTGCCTAATAATTCGGCACACAGTGTAAAGATTTTTCTGTATTTTCATGACTATGAAAATTGTACATTCACACTGAAGGCATCAAAACTATGAATTACCACATGTGAAATTATATACTTAACAAAAAAGTGTGAAACAACTGAAAATATGTCTTATATTCTAGGGTCTTCAAAGTAGCCACTGTTATGCACACCCCCGGGCTGACTGGCGTGTGTGTGTTTAGTGATTCCACTGTGCCATGAACCGGAGAGTGCCTGGAGGGGCGTAACTAAGTATCAACCCGATCCGACCAAGGTCGCACGACGGCTAACGACGCCGTGCACCAGGGAGGAACCGAGCAGAGGGACCAGGTGCTACTCCAGGCCAGACCCCGGACACGGCTGTTGACCCACACCGGGGAATACAGGAACAGGCAGGTTAGGTTGGCACACAGACAGGTGGGTATTGGCAGGCACGGCTGGAGTGTAGACAGGAGGATACTGGCAGGCACGGCTGGTATGCAGACAGGAGGGTACTGACAAGTATGGCTGGCGTGCAGACGGGGAGGTACTAGCAGGTTGGAGCACAGGCTGGATAGGGTCCAGTACAGACTTGGATTCAGGAACAGAACCGCAGATGCGGTAGACAAGCAGAGCAGAGAGGAAACGCCGGAGCGGTGGGCAAGGCGGAGCAGAGAGATACCGCCGGAGCGGTGAGCAAGGCAGAGCAGGCAGGAACCGCCGGAGCGGTGAGCAAAGACAGAGCAGGCAGGAACCGCCGGAGCGGTGAGCAAGGCAGAGCAGGCAGAAACCGCTGGAGTGGTGAGCAAGGCAGAGCAGGCAGGAACCGCCGGAGCGGTGAGCAAGGCAGAGCAGGCAGGAACCGCCGGAGCGGTGAGCAAAGGCAGAGCAGAGGGGACAGGGCTCTGTTCACACGGAACAGACTGTAAGGGAAAGGCAGAACCAGATACACACACGATACTTGCAATGAAGTAGCGAGTGGACTCTAAACTCACAAACGGAAGTACAGCGACAACGAGTAGGAGTTAGGTGCAGGTTCAGACTCTGCAGAAAAAGGGAAGGTACGGACATAGAGAAAAACAGGTAACAGACTAGGAGAGTGTTCAGACAGGAACTGAGTGTTCAGACAGGAACTGACACTGCAGCGAGATACAGGAGCGAGTCTGGGTATGCGGCCCCCAGAATGGCGGACAAACAGGCTAGAAGACACAGATAACAGGTCTGGGTATGCGGCCCCCAGAAGGAGGGACGAACAGGCTAGGAGCGTGTTCAGACAGGCCTGGGAATACAGCCTCCAGGAAGGCGGACAGGCAGGAAAAACAGAACAGGACCTGGCACATGAGAGACAAGAAGCCCTCTGAGGATAAGCGTTGCTCAGGCATCAGCTTCAAGGTGGAGCTGGTTTAAATATCCAGTGACAGACAGCAATAGGCTGAGGATGCATTAGGGGTGTGCCCACAGCAGCTACAAAAAACAGGAAGTGACCGGGCCGCCGCCCTAAGCAGTCAGAACAGAGACAGACAGCATGAATAGAAGCCAGGCTAGCAGACTGGACTGAAGATCAAGTTTGCGATCTTGCATAGTGAGAGATGGTGCACCATGCAAGCCCGCCGCCAGGTATGTTACAGCCACCTTTTGCTTTGATGACTGCTTTGCACACTCTTGGCATTCTCTTGATGAGCTTCAAGAGGTAGTAACCGGAAATGGTTTTCACTTCACAGGTGTGCCCTGTCAGGTTTAATAAGTGGGATTTCTTGCCTTATAAATGGGGTTGGGACCATCAGTTGTGTTGTGCAGAAGTCTGGTGGATACACAGCTGATAGTCCTACTGAATAGACTGTTAGAATTTGTATTATGGCAAGAAAAAAGCAGCTAAGTAAAGAAAAACGAGTGGCCATCATTACTTTAAGAAATGAAGGTCAGTCAGTGCGAAAAATTGGGCAAACTTTGAAAGTGTCCCCAAGTGCAGTTGCAAAAACCATCAAGCGCTACAAAGAAACTGGCTCACATGATGACCGCCCCAGGAAAGGAAGACCAAGAGTCACCTCTGCTTCTGAGGATAAGTTTATCCGAGTCACCAGCCTCAGAAATCGCAGGTTTACAGCAGCTCAGATTAGAGACCAGGTCAATGCCACACAGAGTTCTAGCAGCAGACACATCTCTACAACAACTGTTAAGAGGAGACTTTGTGCAGCAGGCCTTCATGGTAAAATAGCTGCTAGGAAACCACTGCTAAGGACAGGCAACAAGCAGAAGAGACTTGTTTGGGCTAAAGAACACAAGGAATGGACATTAGACCAGTGGAAGTGGAGCTTTGGTCTGATGAGTCCAAATTTGAGATCTTTGGTTCCAACCACCGTGTCTTTGTGCGACGCAGAAAAGGTGAACGGATGGACTCTACATGCCTGGTTCCCACCGTGAAGCATGGAGGAGGAGGTGTGATGGTGTGGGGGTGCTTTGCTGGTGACACTGTTGGGGATTTATTCAAAATTGAAGGCATACTGAACCAGCATGACTACCACAGCATCTTGCAGCTGCATGCTATTTAATCCGGTTTGCGTTTAGTTGGACCATCATTTATTTTTCAACAGGACAATGACCCCAAACACACGTCCAGGCTGTGTAAGGGCTATTTGACCAAGATGGAGAGTGATGGGGTGCTACGCCAGATGACCTGGCCTCCACAGTCACCAGACATGAACCCAATCGAGATGGTTTGGGGTGAGCTGGACCGCAGAGTGAAGGCAAAAGGGCCAACAAGTGCTAAGCATCTCTGGGAACTCCTTCAAGATTGTTGGAAGACCATTTCCGGTGACTACCTCTTGAAGCTCATCAAGAGAATGCCAAGAGTGTGCAAAGCAGTCATCAAAACAAAAGGCGGCTACTTTGAAGAACCTAGAATATAAGACATATTTTCAGTTGTTTCACACTTTTTTGTTAAGTATATAATTCCACATGTGGTAATTCATAGTTTTGATGCCTTCAGTGTGAATGTACAATTTTCATAGTCATGAAAATACAGAAAAATCTTTAAATGAGAAGGTGTGTCCAAACTTTTGGTCTGAACTGTACATCCCTTTAAAAGTAATAGACATATATAAAATCCTCAAATAAGGTAAAGATATGGACCTATGATATACTGGTCCATTAAAAGACAATGTGGACCACCTATAGTTAACTGGTCCATTAACACCGGTCGACACCAGGGACCTTGTAAATTCCTATAATGATAGCCTTACACTGATACTGCCTAGCCACGGAGGTTGGGACTCTACAGACAGATGAGATGTGGCGGCCCTGCTCAACAGGTGGCTCCCCCTATGTTGCCCTACCAATCCCTGTCATATTGGAAACCAAGATTGAGATATCTCCTAATAGTGGTTGGGGACAGTGTATTAGGATAGTAAAGGGCAGGTCAGATAGAGTGATGAGAGCCAACAAAAACATATTCTTCATAAAAAAATGTGAAGGAGATAAAGGCAGAGAAGGACTGTGGCTTGATTTTGGTTCTTGCTTCAGTTTTTGCACTCTGTGCATATAAGGGCGTGGCCTCCCTTTTCTTTGAGCTCGACATTACGTTTTTATAGTTCCTCACTACTGGGTGTCCATTAGTTGGGGGCCTCGGTCCTTCTCATCCCTTATTCACGTCATTAAACACATGGTAAGGCTTTAATACTAGAGGTTAGGACATTCCTGAATAAGGTCACCATGACGTGGTGGGATGGCTTTTATTTTTTTTTATCAAAATTATGTTAACCAAGTACCCTATATTATTTTCATTCACTATTATGATTTATTAATTTACTGCAGGTTATTTGCTCATTTTATTTTTATCTTAGGTTTTTTCATGGCGCTTACTTGATATTACAATTGATCTCTGTACTAAGCTTGGTTCTTGTATTCAAGTACTTATGGTGGTTCTGGTGATGTATTTATGTACTTATGGTGGTTCTGGTGATGTATTCATGTACTTATGGTGGTTCTGGTGATGTATTCATGTACTTATGGTGGTTCTGGTGATGAATAGAGATGAGTGAACTTGTTTGGAAAACGTTCACCAATATCAAAGTCGGCACGAACATTGCACATTCGGATTCGTGTTCAGACCCCCGAGCGTTTTTACTGAAAATCGGCAAAATGAGTCCAAAGTTTATTAAATGATCGTGTTTCCAATAATGCTTTTTTATTACTTTATTTCTTTATTACTACTTTTTAGCACTTTGGCTAGGATAGTGGTGCTGTATGATGAGTGGGTGTCACGCAAGGTGTAGGAAAGACTAAGTGCAACATGAAGGGAAGAGGGAAGGGAGCCCAGACACTAGGGAAAGGGGGGTGGAGACCTCCTAGTTTGATCTGATATCACCCTGTCTCCCCTATCATCCCTATATTGGTTCCTCACCAATCGCGGCACAGGAACCTAAACCCTTTATTTCCCTAGAGCTTGGCCCTGGATAGGGAAGGGGGGAATGAGCACTAGTCAGTCCCCACTAACAACTAAAGACAACAAGGGAGACAAACACGGAGGAAAGTAACTTAGCTTGAGCCAACTTCAGAGAGATTGCACCGAACGTCCTCCTAACACCAGAGAGGAAGTAAGCAGACTGCAATAGCTCCAAGCCTTCACAAGGGAATGTGTGAATATCACCGGCACCTCCCTGTAGCAAACAGAAAGTATTTAAACACCCAAGCCTAAGTGTCAATTAGCAGGCGGGAGGTAGCCACTGGGTCCTAGACTGAGACAGATCTAAGAAGGTGTCGACAATGCCAAACAAAGATATCTTCTGCAGCCAACTGCAGGGCAATTGTCTGTCACATCTGACACACCTGTGATAGCAAGAGGGGGGGGTCAGAGTAGCGGTGGACTGTTCTTCTTAATTTTATTTTATTTTTTCCTAAATTAATGTATGGAGATTCTGGCAGCCAATCAGTGATCAGAAACCATCCACAATGTCCAGGCACAAGGGCGTGTGTCATGTAAAGAGCAGACATGTTGTTTTGGTGCCATTTTGTCAGTGTAACAGCGCAGAGAGGCTTAGCGGGACCCCCTTCTGTGTGTTCTTCCTCTATGGCCGTCTTCTTGCACCTCATACCTAGAGTCCCAATCTGGTACCCACGGGCCTTGTCGGGCGACGTCTGTTCCGTCCCCTGGGTCCTCTATGGCTACCTTCTTGGTGAGACTGATATGGACTGTTGGCTGCAGGACTTGAAATACTGTAGCCTCCGGTTTCTAGTTGAGACATAAAGTCCTCCGCTAGTTGAGGGACCGGTCCCCTTTGTATGGCCTGACCCCTCCACCTCCTGGTAGATTCGGGCATACGGGTGGCCTCCAGCACTGCCCGTACCCCTGGGGTCCCTTCCTCGTTCCTGGAGCCCTTCCTGCTCCTCTCTCCTTCTCCTTCAGTCCTGGGACTCTCCTCAGGCCCTCCTCCTGAGCAGAGCTCCTACAGAGCTCCTGCTCCCAACTCCTCTCCTCCTCTGACTGATCTCTTTCCACTACCACTTCTATTAATATGGCTCCCCTTTTTATACACCTACTGAAGTGCTCTCCTAAACTACTTCCTCCACCCACACCCACTACATGGTTCCACCCTTCAGCTAGGAACCAGGGACTGTGCTCTCCCTTAGGAGCAATCTCGCCCTGCCCCCACTGAAGTGGAATGTGTTGGATGCAGGTGTTAGGGTCCTGGGCAGTACTCCTTCCTTACCTGAGAGTGAGATACCACACCTCTGGGTGAGATGCAGTACCTCTGTGGCAACCGAACCCTCAGGGGCGCCACATAGGCACTGAACGCATACCGCGATCTCCGGCGCCATAAGCACATACCTGCCGGGGAGGAGTGTGGCGCGTCTGTTCGGGCCAGAGGCCGGGGGAGGAGTGCAGCATCAAAATCGGAGCATGTGCATAGTGCAATATCTGGTGCCATTTTTGTGAAAACACATTTGCAGTGTGTCTTCAACAAAATGACGCAGGACAGCACGGTATGCACATGACACATTAGACACACTAAAATGGCGACGAATATCGCACTATGTAGGCACTGATTCTGGCGCCATTTTAGTAAAATAACCCAGTCGAAGCGCTGCAGGGGAGCGATAGAAAGGTAAGTAGGAGTGTATTTTTTATTTAACTGATGGATGGGGGAGCACATAACAGGATGTGGGGGAGCACATACCAGGATGGGGGAGCACATACCAGGATGGGGGACCAGAATAGGGGAGCACATAACAGGATGGGGGAACACATAACAGGATGGTGAAGCACATACCAGGATGGGGGAGCACATAACAGTATGGGGGACCAGGATGGAGGAGCACATAACAGGATGGGGGACCAGGATGGGGGAGCAAATATCAGCATGGGGGCACAAATACCAGGATGGGGCACAAATACCAGGATGGGGGAGCAGAATGGGGAAGTATGGACTAGGATGGGAAAGCATTTACCAGGATCCGGGACCAGGATGGGGGAGCATATACCAGGGGGGGACCAGAATGAGGGAGCATATACCAGGATGGGGGAGCATATACCAGGATGGGGGAACAAATACCAGGATAGGGGTGCAAATACCAGGATAGGGGAGCAGGATGGGGAAGCATGGACCAGGATGGAAGAGCGTATACCAGGATCAGGGACCAGGATGGGGGAGCATATACCAGGATGGGGGACCAGAATAAGGGAGCATATACCAGGAAAGGGGAGCATATACCAAGATGGGGGAGCACATAACAGGATAGGGGACCAGGATGTGGGAGCACATAACAGAATGAAGGACCAGGATGGGGGAGCATATACCAGGATCCGGGACCAGGATGGGGGAGCATATACCAGGATGAGGGATCAGAATGAGGGACCATATACCAGGATGGGGGAGCATATGCCAGGATGGGGGAGAACTTAACAGGATGGGGGAGCACAAAACAGGATGGGGAACCAGGATGTGGGAGCACATAACCGAATGAAGGACCAGGATGGGGGGAGCATATACCAGGATGGGGGAGCAAATACCAGGATGGGGGATCAGGATGGGGGAGCACATAACAGGATGGGAGATCAGGATGGGGGCGCAAATACCAGGGTGGAGCATATACCAGGATGGGGGCGCAAATACCAGGATGGGGGACCACATAACAGGATGGAGGAGCATATACCAGGATAGGGAAGCAGGATGAGGGCACAAATATCAGAATGGGGGACCAGTATGGGGGAGCATATATCAGGATGGGGGGGTACTTAACAGGATGGGGGAGCATATGCCAGGATGGGAAAGTACTTAACAGGATGGGGGAGCACATAACAGGATGAAGGACCTGGATGGGGGAGCATATACCAGGATAGGGGAGCATATACCAGGATAGGGAAACATGGACCAGGACAGGGGACCATATACCAATAAAAATACTCGCCACCTGGGCATAGAATGGATTCAATAGCTAGTTTCTAGTGATGAGCAAGCATTCTCGCCACTGCTCGGTACTCGCCCGAGCATCACTGTGCTGGCATTGCTAGGCACTCGGCGTGTATTTCTGGGTTGCTCGGGCGGGAGCTCAGTTCCCCGCCCTGCATGTTTGGCGCTCTTTAGAGAGCCAATGAACATGCAGGGATTGCCTGCAACGCACTGTAATGTCGTAGCCATGTTGGTTGTGGCATTACAGTGATTGGCGGGCCGCACAGCATCATCAGGTCTATATCAGACCTGGCGCCGCCATGCTCGTCACAGTCACTCCGGAATCAGGCAGAGTAAGGAAAGCTGCTGCTAAGTGAGGGAGAGATTTGCTTGTTTATAATTAGTATAGATATTCCACAGCATATCTATATATCCATCTGAACTAACAGTCCTTCTAAGGACTATACCAGCTGCATATATTCAGTGATGATAGCAGAAGTTAGGCAGGCAGACAGGCAGGGTTTGTGGCAGTGTATACAGCACAAAGAGGGTCCATTGCACGTTCTGTCTGCTCCTGCTGTTACAGATATCTGTAGACATAGCCCCAGATATCAGGGGCCAGGGCTAATTTTTTTATCTTAATCCTGATTATTTGCTTAAAAAGCAATCCAGAGTACACCATTTTAGTGCTCCATTTGCTTGTTAGCACTGCTGAATACAGCCAGTTCTTTTCCATCATCAGATGTGATCCCATATTACAGCGATATAAATCCAGAAATTTGTGGTGAACGTGGAAAATATTGTCTTTCATTTAGAGTTTTACATCAGTGCGTCTGTGAAGCTATTCACACATGATCACTGTGAAGAATAGTAACCTACAGGGCCGCTATTTAAAACCCTGGGTGTCCGTCATACGTATCACATATAACTGCAGTTCAAATCCAGGCATTTGTAGTGAACGTGGAAAATATTATCCTCCATTTAAAATGGGCAAGGAGCGTGGCAAGGGACAGGGAAGTTGACGTGATGGTGATGGTGCATGCAGATGCCGAGGCCGTGGGCAAGCTGATATTGTGCCACAACAAACACCTACATCTTGTCGCTCGACCTTCCTGTCCCAATTGCTAATGGACCGCAGCACACCACTATTGAACCCAGAGCATTGTCAAAAGGTTGCTGGTTGGATAGCAGATAATGCTTCCAGTCACTTTGCCACCACCACCCTGTCTTCCACACGGTCAAGTCTCAGTAGCCATGAGTCTGGACCGCATATTCCTCACCCTGATCCTCCTTCCTCCAACCATGCCGAGTGCCCGGAGACAACTGATCCCACACTTGGACACTCCGAAGAGTTGTTCACTTTCCCATTTATATATTCGGGCATCTCGCCCGGCCAGCTTCAAGCGGGGCAAGAGGAAAATGCGTGTAGCGATGCCCAAATATTTGAGCAGCCACGGTCACACAAAGGCAACGGTGGGAAAGTGCAATTACTGTCGCGAGAGGTGGAGGATGATGATGAGACACAATTTCCAGAAAGTCATGAGAAGGACCAGGGTGCGGAAGTGGAACGCGAGGTGGAGGACGATGAAGTCACTGACCCAACCTGGTAAGGTGACATCAATATGCAAAGCGAGGACAGCAGCACTCAGGGGGAGGGAGGCATAGCACCACAACAGGCAAGAAGAAACAGTGTGGTGGCTGCAGACTCAAGGCGGCAACTGTTCCCCGGAACACCAACCCAATGGAAGTTGCTGGTACAAATGTTAGATCTTCCCGAGTTTGGTTGTTTTTTAAAGACTCTGCAGATAACCCCAAAAAGGCCACCATCTGCCAAGCCAGCATCAGCAGGGGTAGCAAAACTAGCAGCCTGACCAACACCGGCATGCTCAGGCACATGATAGCAAAGCACCCAACTAGGTGGGCCGAACACCAGGGTCCAGAAACAGTGTCTGCAGTTGACACCACTGCTTGTTCCGCTGTTGTGCGTGCACACCAATCCCCCCTCCATTACACATGTGAACATGACTCCCACCCTGCACCTGTCGTTGCACACTCATAACTACCACCATCAGTGTCCACATCCTTGTCCCAGCGCAGCGTTCAGTTGTCCCTACCCCCGTCCTTGGAGCTCAAGCGCAAATATGTATATGTGTATGATGTCCCCACATGTTGGAACTCAACCTTGCAGATGTTGGGAAGGATTTGTGAGCAGCACAAGGCAGTTTTTGAGTACTAGCTTCAAAATGTCCGTCGGTATTCAGGTCAGCCTCCGCACATAAGACCTCAAGAGTGGGCATGGAGGTCAGACATCTATGCAGTCCTCCAAAACTTTGAGGACTCCACCAAGAAGGTGAGCAGCGATGATGCTATAATTAGCATGACCATCACAATTAAAAAGGAGACATTGCAGGCGGAGCACGATGAGATAGAGCAAGGAACCATACAGGGTGATTACACATAGCCCAGCCTTATCTCAACGTGGATTGTGTGACAATAAGGAGGAGGAGGAAGAACAGGAGGTAGTTTCCTGCGCCTTACACGGTACTACCTGCACAGCTGTCATACCGTCTGTTCAGCATGGATGGCCTGAGGAGAGAGAGGAGGAAGAAGAGGAGGAGAGCATGGTCAGTCGTACTCTTGGTGAGGACACAGAAGTCTTGCCTGTTAGCAGTCTGGCACACATGGCTGAGTTTATGTTACGTTGTCTTTCTCGTGACCCTCGCGTTGTCCAAATTTTGGGTGACAGTCATTACTGGTTGGTGACACTTCTAGGCCCATGCTACAAGGAGAACTTTATATCTCTTATTCTCGCGGTGGACAGGTCTAATAAAATGGGGCAGTACCAAAAGGCCTGTGTAGCGGAATTATTAAAAAAATTCCCATCTGAAAACGCTGGCGGCAGAGGGCACAGTTCCTTGGACAATCAAGGAGTACAGGCAAGAGAGACACAAATACGATCCAGCAGAGGCAGGGGAACACTGTCAAAGGTGTGGGAGAGTTTTCTCAGACCCTCCCATCGCACAGGCCCTCATGCGCGGGGTAGTCTCACAAGGAGGGAGAATTATTACGAAGATGCTGAGGGGGTAGAATCATAGAATCATAGAATCATAGAATGGTAGAGTTGGAAGGGACCTCCTGGGTCATCTGGTCCAACCCCCTGCTCAAAGCAGGATTCACTAGATCATCTCAGACAGATGTCTGTCCAGCCTCTGTTTGAAGACGTCCATTGAAGGGGAACTCACCACCTCTCGTGGCCGCCTGTTCCACTCATTAATCACCCTAACTGTCAAAAAGTTTTTTCTAAAATCTAATCTGTGTCTCCTCCCATTTAGTTTCATCCCATTGCTTCTAGTCTTTCCTTGTGCAAATGAGAATAAAGATGATCCTTCTACAATGTGACAGCCCTTGACATATTTGTAGACAGCTATTAAGTCTCCTCTCAGTCTTCTTTTTTGCAAGCTAAACATTCCCAAATCCTGCAACCGTTCCTCATAGGACATGGTTTGCAGACCAGTTACCATTCTGGTCGCTCTTCTCTGAACTTGCTCCAGTTTGTCTATGTCTTTTTTAAAATGTGGTGCCCAAAACTGTACACAGTATTCCAGATGAGGTCTGACCAAAGAGGAGTAAAGACCGATAATGACTTCACGTGATCTAGACTGTATGCTTCTGTTAATACATCCCAGAATTGTATTTGCCTTTTTTGCTGCTGCATCACACTGTTGACTCATGTTCAGTCTATGATCTATTAGTATACCTAGGTCTTTTTCACATGTACTGTTGCTTAGCTCTATTCCTCCCATTCTGTATATGCTTTTTTCATTTTTATTGCCCAGATGTAGTACTTTGCATTTTTCCCTGTTAAAAACCATTCTGTTGGTTGCTGCCCACTGCTCCAGTTTATTTAGGTCTTTTTGAATCCTCTCTCTCTCTTCTCTAGTATTAGCTATCCCTCCTAGCTTTGTGTCATCAGCAAATTTAATCAGTTTACCCTCAATTCCTTCATCTAAATCATTGATAAAGATGTTGAACAATACAGGTCCCAGGACGGAGCCCTGTGGTACCCCACTTGAGACATTCATCCAGCTGGATGTGAAGCCATTTACAACCACCCTTTGAGTCCGATCACTAAGCCAGTTATGAATCCACCTAACAGTTGCCTGGTCCATTGCATACTTGGTCATTTTTTCAGTAAGGATGGTGTGAGATACTTTGTCAAATGCTTTGCTGAAGTCAAGATATACTATATCTACAGCATTTCCCTGATCCACCCAGTCAGTGATTCTGTCATAGAAGGAAATTAAGTTAGTCTGACATGACTTGTTAGTTACAAACCCATGCTGACTCTGGTTAATCACTTCATTCTTATCCATGTACTTACATACATGTTGTTTAATAATTTGTTCAAAGATCTTTCCTGGTATAGAAGTCAGACTCACCGGCCTATAGTTCCCTGGGTCCACCTTCTTCCCCTTTTTGAAGATAGGAACAACATTTGCTCTTCTCCAGTCTTCTGGGACTTCTCCTGTTCTCCAAGAATTTTCAAAGATTATGGAGAGTGGTTCTAAAATTTCTTCTACGATCTCCTTCAGTACTCTGGGGTGTAATTCATCTGGACCTGGAGACTTGAACTCATTTATGTTAGCTAAATATTCCCTCACAATCTTTCTGTTTACAGATAACTTGGATTCCTCTATTCCTTTAAAAGGACAGTGAAGATCAGTTGATGTTACATTTTCTTTCTGAGAGAAAACAGATGCAAAATAGGAATTAAAAAGTTCGGCCTTCTCAACATCCTCTCTTACCATTTCTCCATTTTCATCCTGTAAAAATCCTATAGCATCTTTGACTTTTCTTTTACTTTTGACATACCCCCAAAATCCTTTTTTATTGCTTTTGACATCTCTTGCAAGCCTTAATTCATTGTCAGCTTTAGCTAACCTGATACATGCCCTGCAGGATCTGCAGACTGCATTATAATCTTCTTTAGATATGCCTCCCTCTTTCCATTTAATAAACATTTCTTTCTTTCTTTTTAGCATGTGTTTAAGTTCTGTGTTCATCCATCCTGGTTTCCTTAAATGCTTCCCATTCTTCCTACTTTTCGGGATTGTTAACGATTGTGCTTTGAGAATCTCATTTTTAAAAATTTCCCATCCTTCCTGGACATTTTTGTCCTTAAGGACATCCAGCCATTGGATCCCTCCTATTCTCTTTCTGAGTCTCTTAAAATCTGCCTTTCTAAAATCTAACCTTGAAGTTTGAGTCTTCACATGTCTTCCTCCTCTAGTCATCCAAAATTCTATAATAGCATGATCGCTGCCTCCTAGGGTCCCAGCCACCTTTACCTCCTCAACCATTTCCTCCCTGTTTATAAGGATTAGATCCAAAGTAGCAGATCCCCTTGTTTTCTCCCCTACCTTTTGGAAGATAAAGTTGTCAGCAAGAGAGGATAAGAATTTGCTTGACCTGTTAGTTTTACTTGAGAGAGATTCCCAACAAATGTCTGGATAGTTGAAATCTCCCATGACCACTACGTCATATTTTTTGGAGAACTTGGTCATTTGATACATAAAGAGTTCATCCATATCTTCAGCTTGCCCAGGTGGCCTGTAGTAAATGCCTACAATGGTGTCCTTTCCGTTGTTCTCTCCTTGTATTCTTACCCAAACAGTTTCCACAGAACTCCCAGTCTCTGAAGCTTCAATCTCTGTGCAGATATACGCTTTTCTAACATACAATGCAACACCTCCTCCTCGTTTATCAAGTCTGTTTCTTGCAAATAAGTTGTATCCTTTTAGCCTTTTATTCCAATCATGTGTATCGTCCCACCAAGTTTCAGTGATTCCAATGACATCATATTCCTTTTCCTGCGTTAGTAGTTCCAATTCTCCTTGTTTGTTGCCCATGCTTTGTGCATTTGTATAAAAACATTTTAGTTTGTGATTGGTTTCTCTTCCTCCCATATTTTTATTATTTAGATTTTTTTGTCTTTGTTCTTCCTTTCCACTTCCAGTAGCAGAGATCTCAATAGTATTTGTCAGCTGTATGGCTTTTTCTGGCCTTTTGCTTCCCTTCCCACATGGTTCTAGTTTAAAGCTCTTCTGATGAGTGTAGCAAGGCGACTTCCAAATACATGTTTTCCAGTCTTCGTAAGGTGCACCCCATCTCTAGCAAGTAGTCCATCGTATAGGTAATTCATTCCGTGATCCAGAAATCCAAATCCTTGTTGACGGCACCATCGACGTAGCCAGTTGTTCACCTGTAGAATCTTATTCCACCTCATTGTTCCATGGCCATCCACTGGGAGGATGGATGAGAAGACCACCTGCGCTCCCAATTCTTTCACTTTCTTGCCTAAGTCTTCAAAGTCACTGCAGATGGTTTCCAGGTCCTTTCTTGCGGTGTCATTTGTCCCCACATGTATTAGCAGGAATGGGTAGTGATCTGTAGGTCTGAAGAGTCTTGATATCCTGTCAGACACATCTTTAATTTTTGCTCCTGGAAGACAGCACATTTCTCTTGAGGTTATGTCTGGTCTGCAGGGTACCTTGCCAACCATACCAACATCCTCCGTGATTCCTCTGTGCCTTATAACTACTGGGTATCCAAGCTGGATACGTGGAATGAACTGGCTCTCTATGCCTTAGAGGTCCTGGCCTGCCCTGCTGCTAGCGTGTTGTCAGAGCGAGTTTTTAGTGCCGCAGGGGGAATTATAACTGATAGGCGCAACTCCAGTGTCTTTTTTTTGGGGAGGTCTATTCCCATGCACCTCTTCACACCCATGGGTATACGCTTCCAGATTTTGTCTATTTGGTGTTTTCCTCCTCCTTCTCCTCATCCTCCACCACCATATCACCACCATATCTACGTCTTCCAAGGGGCATTGGAGTGTGCCCAAATTTTTGGCAGCCCTTGCATTCACTACATAGGCAATAACAGTATAGGAGACCCACTTCCTAATAATGGGAACATTTTCTTAATGAGACCCTCCTCTACGTCTCTTCCAAGGGGCATTGGAGTACGTCCAAATTTTTGGCAGCCCTTGCATTCACTGCATGGGCAATAACAGTATGGGAGACCCATTTCCTAATAATAGGAACATTTTTTTCATGAGGCCCTCCAAATTTTTGGCAGCCGTTGCAGTCACTGCATACGCAAGAACAGTATAGGAGTCCCGCTCCTTTATAATGGGAACATTTTGTTACTGAGGCCCACCTGTATGTGTCTTTAAATTGGTATTGGGATATTTCCATAATTTAGGCAGCCGTTGCAGTCAATGCATATGCAATAACTGTATATGTAAAAAGACATTTTTTGCTCAGTCTCTCTTGCAACATTCTGTAACCTTGAGTGCAGACTTGTACACAGATCTGATATGTTCTTAAAAGATTGGGACTTGGAGAAAACTGGTACAGATGTTCTTCCCTGCTGGCCACCGACCTCTACTAGCTGACTGGCTGAAGTTCTATCTACTGCAGCGTTACCCAAGCCAACACTACTCAACTTTAAGTGATTCTAAGTGTTCTGAGTGTTCTGAGTAAGATCATCTGACACTGTGCTGTTACCAGAGAAGACTTGGTCCAAGTCAGACCTAGAAACCTCTTTGCGGATTGTTCTTGTAGCACATTCAGGGTCTTTAATATTTCTAGTTACAGTAACATTACCATGATTTGTCCTGCTGTTGTATTCACGATCCTTTAGATGCCGTAACATATTTTCATCAGCTTCATATAGACCACTATTTGAACCAGAGTGCTTTCTAAAGGACTTTTTTGTCCTATTTGCGGGAGTCAGTTCCTGAAGATGTTTCACTTCCTCTGGTAATAATCTGGGAGGCTCAGGAATATCTTCCTGGAAATCTTTTTGATGTCGGAGGTTCTGTATATGAAGGTATATATTCAATATCGTCAGCAGAAGTTTCAGACCAGCGATCATACTGTTCTTTACTTATACTTCCTGTACTTACTATAAAGCAAATATCAGGAAGTTTTGGAGATGCATTCTGCTCAATGCTGTCAGATACATCTTCAAAAGACGGCGATATTAAGAGGATATCTTGAGGAAGCATGACTTCTTCAAGGATCCCTGGATCAACAATGTTTTCATTTATCAATTCTTCTTCTGATAATGATGAACTATCTATTTTAGGTTCTTCTGATATTACATTGCAATTCTCCATTATAGTTTCTTCAGCCACTACAGCACAATTCTCCACTGTAAATTAGTCAGGCTCAATAAGGCAATTCTCCACTGCAGGTTCTTCTGCTTCAACAATGCAATTCTCCACTGCAGGTTCTTCTGCTTCAACAATGCAATTCTCCACTGCAGGTTCTTCTGCTTCAACAATGCAATTCTCCACTGCAGGTTCTTCTGCTTCAACAATGCAATTCTCCACTGCAGGTTCTTCTGCTTCAACAATGCAATTCTCCACTGCAGGTTCTTCTGCTTCAACAGTGCAATTCTCCACTGCAGGTTCTTCTGCTTCAACAATGCAATTCTCCACTGCAGGTTCTTCTGCTTCAACAATGCAATTCTCTACTGCATGTTCTTTTGCTTCAATAATGCAATTCTCCTCTGCAGGTTCTTCTGCTTCAACAATGCAATTCTCCACTGCAGGTTCTTCTGCTTCAACAATACAATTCTCCACTGCAGGTTCTTCTGCTTCAACATTGCAATTCTCCACTGCAGGTTCTTCTGCTTCAACAATGCAATTCTCCACTGAAGGTTCTTCTGCTTCAACAATGCAATTCTCCACTGCAGGTTCTTCTGCTTCAACAATGCAATTCTCCACTGCATGTTCTTTTGATTCAACAATGCAATACTCCTCTGCGGGTTCTTCTGCTTCAACAATGCAACTCTCCACTGCAGGTTCTTCTGCTTCAACAATGCAACTCTCCACTGCAGGTTCTTCTGCTTCAACAATAAAATTCTCTATTGTAAAACATTCAGACTCAACATTGCACTTCTCCACTGAAGGTTCTTCTGCTTCAACAATGCAATTCTTCTCTGTAGGTTATTCTGCTTCAACAATGCACTTCTCCACTGCAAGTTCTTCTGCTTCAACAATGCAATTCTCCACTGCAGGTTCTTCTGCTTCAACAATGCAATTCTCCACTGCAGGTTCTTCTGCTTCAACATTGCAATTCTCCACTGCAGGTTCTTCTGCTTCAACAATGCAATTCTCCACTGAAGGTTCTTCTGCTTCAACAATGCAATTCTCCACTGCAGGTTCTTCTGCTTCAACAATGCAATTCTCCACTGCAGGTTCTTCTGCTTCAACAATGCAATTCTCCACTGCATGTTCTTTTGATTCAACAATGCAATTCTCCTCTGCGGGTTCTTCTGCTTCAACAATACAACTTTCCACTGCAGGTTCTTCTGCTTCAACAATGCAACTCTCCACTGCAGTTTCTTCTGCTTCAACAATAAAATTCTCTATTGTAAAACATTCAGACTCAACATTGCACTTCTCCACTGAAGGTTCTTCTGCTTCAACAATGCAATTCTTCTCTGTAGGTTATTCTACTTCAACAATGCAATTCTCCACTGCAAGTTCTTCTGCTTCAACAATGCAATTCTCCGCTGCAGGTTCTTCTGCTTCAACAATGCAATTCTCCACTGCAGGTTCTTCTGCTTCAACAATGCAATTCTCCACAACAGGTTATTCTGTTTCAACAATGCAATTCTCCACTGCAGATTCTTCTGCTTCAACAATGCAATTCTCCACTGCAGGTTATTCTGCTTCAATAATGCAATTCTCCACTGCAGGTTCTTCTGCTTCAACAGTGCAATTCTCCACTGCAGGTTATTCTGTTTCAACAATGCAATTCTCCACTGCAGGTTCTTCTGCTTCAACAATCCAATTCTCCACTGCAGGTTATTCTGCTTCAATAATGCAATTCTCCACTGCAGGTTCTTCTGCTTCAAAAATGCAATTCTCTACTGCATGTTCTTTTGCTTCAATAATGCAATTCTCTTCTGCAGGTTGTTCTGCTTCAACAATGCAATTCTCCACTGCAGGTTCTTCTGCTTCAACAATACAATTCTCCACTGCAGGTTCTTCTGCTTCAACATTGCAATTCTCCACTGCAGGTTCTTCTGCTTCAACAATGCAATTCTCCACTGAAGGTTCTTCTGCTTCAACAATGCAATTCTCCACTGCAGGTTCTTCTGCTTCAACAATGCAATTCTCCACTGCAGGTTCTTCTGCTTCAACAATGCAATTCTCCACTGCATGTTCTTTTGATTCAACAATGCAATTCTCCTATGCAGGTTCTTCTGCTTCAACAATGCAACTCACCACTGCAGGTTCTTCTGCTTCAACAATGCAACTCTCCACTACAGGTTCTTCTGCTTCAACAATAAAATTCTCTATTGTAAAACATTCAGACTCAACATTGCACATCTCCACTGCAGGTTCTTCTGCTTCAACAATGCAATTCTCCTCTGCAGGTTATTCTGCTTCAACAATGCAATTCTCCACTGCAGGTTCTTCTGCTTCAACAATGCAATTCTCCACTGCAGGTTCTTCTGCTTCAACAATGCAATTCTCCACTGCAGGTTCTTCTGCTTCAACAGTGCAATTCTCCACTGCAGATTATTCTCTTCAACAGTGCAATTCTCCACTGCAGGTTATTCTTATTCAACAATGCAATTCTCCACTGCAGGTTCTTCTGCTTCAACAATGCAATTCACCACTGCAGGTTCTTCTGCTTCAACAATGCAATTCTCTACTGCATGTTCTTTTGCTTCAATAATGCAATTCTCCTCTGCAGGTTCTTCTGCTTCAACAATGCAATTCTCCACTGCAGGTTCTTCTGCTTCAACAATACAATTCTACACTGCAGGTTCTTCTGCTTCAACATTGCAATTCTCCACTGCAGGTTCTTCTGCTTCAACAATGCAATTCTCCACTGAAGGTTCTTCTGCTTCAACAATGCAATTCTCCACTGCATGTTCTTCTGCTTCAACAATGCAATTCTCCACTGCAGGTTCTTCTGCTTCAACAATGCAATTCTCCACTGCATGTTTTTTTGATTCAACAATGCAATTCTCCTCTGCAGGTTCTTCTGCTTCAACAATGCAACTCTCCACTGCAGGTTCTTCTTCTTCAAAAATGCAACTCTCCACTTCAGGTTCTTCTGCTTCAACAATAAAATTCTCTATTGTAAATTATTCAGACTCAACATTGCACTTCTCCACTGCAGGTTCTTCTGCTTCAAAAATGTAATTCTCCACTGCAGATTATTCTGCTTCAACAATGCAATTCTCCACTGCAGGTTTTTTTGCTTCAACAATGCAATTCTCCACTGCAGGTTCTTCTGCTTCAACAATGCAATTCTCCACTGCAGGTTCTTTTGCTTCAACAATGCAATTCTCCTCTACAGGTTCTTCTCCTTCAACAATGCAATTCTCCACTGCAGGTTCTTCTGCTTCAACAATGCAATTCTCCACTGTCGGTTCTTCTGCTTCAATAATGCAACTCTCCACTGCAGGTTCTTCTGCTTCAACAATGCAATTCTCCACTGCAGGTTCTTCTGCTTCAACAATGCAACTCTCCACTGCAGGTTCTTCTGCTTCAACAATGCAATTCTCCCCTGGAGGTTCTTCTGCTTCAACAATGCAATTCTCCACTGCAGGTTCTTCTGATTCAACAATGCAATTCCCAACTGCAGGTTCTTCTGCTTCAACAATACAATTCTCCACTGCAGGTTCTTCTGCTTCAACATTGCAATTCTCCACTGCAGGTTCTTCTGATTCAACAATGCAATTCTCCACTGAAGGTTCTTCTGTTTCAACAATGCAATTTTCCACTGCAGGTTCTTCTGCTTCAACAATGCAATTCTCCACTGCAGGTTCTTCTGCTTCAACAATGCAATTCTCCACTGCATGTTCTTTTGATTCAACAATGCAATTCTCCTCTGCAGGTTCTTCTGCTTCAACAATGCAACTCTCCACTGCAGGTTCTTCTTCTTCAAAAATGCAACTCTCCACTGCAGGTTCTTCTGCTTCAACAATAAAATTCTCTATTGTAAATTATTCAGACTCAACATTGCACTTCTCCACTGCAGGTTCTTCTGCTTCAAAAATGTAATTCTCCACTGCAGGTTATTCTGCTTCAACAATGCAATTCTCCACTGCAGGTTCTTTTGCTTCAACAATGCAATTCTCCACTGCAGGTTCTTCTGCTTCAACAATGCAATTCTCCACTGCAGGTTCTTTTGCTTCAACAATGCAATTCTCCTCTACAGGTTCTTCTCCTTCAACAATGCAATTCTCCACTGCAGGTTCTTCTGCTTCAACAATGCAATTCTCCACTGCAGGTTCTTCTGCTTCAATAATGCAACTCTCCACTGCAGGTTCTTCTGCTTCAACAATGCAATTCTCCCCTGGAGGTTCTTCTGCTTCAACAATGCAATTCTCCACTGCAGGTTCTTCTGATTCAACAATGCAATTCCCAACTGCAGGTTCTTCTGCTTCAACAAAGAAATTCCCCACAGCAGGTTCCTCTGCTTCAACAATGCAATTCTCCACTGCAGGTTCATCTGCTTCAACAATGCAAATCTCCACTGCAGGTTCTTCTGTTTCAACAATGCAATTCTCCACTGCAGGTTCTTCTGCTTCAACAATGCAATTCTCCACTGCAGGTTCTTCTACTTCAACAATGCAATTCTCCACTGCAGGTTCTTCTGCTTCAACAATGCAATTCTCCAATGCAGGTTCTTCTGCTTCAACAATGCAATCCTCCACTGCAGGTTCTTCTGCTTCAACAATGCAATTCTGCATTGCAGGTTCTTCTGCATCAACAATGCAATTCTCCATTGTAAATTATTCAGGCTCAACATTGCAATTCTCCACTGCAGGTTCTTCTGCATCAACAATGCAATTTTTCACTGCAGGTTCTTCTGCTTCAACAATGCAATTCTCCACTGCAGGTTCTTCTACTTCAACAATGCAATTCTCCACTGCAGGTTCTTCTGCTTCAACAATGCAATTCTCCACTGCAGGTTCTTCTGCTTCAACAATGCAATTCTCCACTGCAGGTTCTTCTGCTTCAACAATGCAATTCTCCACTGCAGGTTCTTCTGCTTCAACAATGCAATTCTCCACTGCAGTATCTTCTGCTTCAACTATGCAATTCTCCACTGCAGTATCTTCTGCTTCAACTATGCAATTCTCCATTGCAGATTCTTTTGCTTCAACAATGTAATTCTCCACTGCAGGTTCTTCTGCTTCAACAATGAAACTCTCCACTGCAGGTTCTTCTGCTTCAACAATGCAACTCTACACTGCAGGTTCTCCTGCTTCAACAATGCAACTCTCCACTGCAGGTTCTTCTGCTTCAACAATGCAATTCTCCACTGCAGGTTCTCCTGCTTCAACAATGCTATTCTCCACTGCATGTTCTTTTGCTTCAACAATGCAATTCTCCTCTGAAGGTTCTTCTGCTTCAACAATGCAATTCTCCACTACAGGTTCTTCTGCTTCAACAATGCAATTCTCCACTGTAGGTTCTTCTGCTTCAACAATGCAATTCTCCACTGCAGGTTCTTCTGCTTCAACAATGCAACTCTCCACTGCAGGTTCTTCTGCTTCAACAATGCAAATCTCCACTGCAGGTTCTTCTGCTTCAACAATGCAATTTTCCACTGCAGGTTCTTCTGCTTCAACAATGCAATTCTCCACTGCAGGTTCTTTTGCTTCAACAATGCAACTCTCCACTGCAGGTTCTTCTGCTTCAACAATGCAACTCTACACTGCAGGTTCTCCTGCTTCAACAATGCAATTCTCTATTGTAAATTATTCAGACTCAACATTTCAATTCTCCACTGCAGGTTCTTCTGCTTCAACAATGCAATTCTCCACTGCAGGTTCTTCTGCTTCATCAATGCAATTCTCCACGGCAGGTTCTTCTGCTTCAACAATTCAATTCTCCACTGCAGGTTCTTCTGCTTCAACAATGTAATTCTCCACTGCAGGATCTTTTGCGTCAACAATGCAATTCTCCACTACAGGTTCTTCTGCTTCAACAGTGCAATTCTCCACTGCAGGTTATTCTGTTTCAACAATGCAATTCTCCACTGCAGGTTCTTCTGCTTCAACAATGCAATTCTCCACTGCAGGTTATTCTGCTTCAACAATGCAATTCTCCACTGCAGGTTCTTCTGCTTCAACAATGCAATTCTCCACTGCAGGTTCTTCAGCTTCAACAATGCAATTCTCTACTGCATGTTCTTCTGCTTCAATAATGCAATTCTCCTCTGCAGGTTCTTCTGCTTCAACAATGCAATTCTCCACTGCAGGTGCTTCTGCTTCAACAATACAATTCTTCACTGCAGGTTCTTCTGCTTCAACATTGCAATTCTCCACTGCAGGTTCTTCTGCTTCAACAATGCAATTCTCCACTGAAGGTTCTTCTGCTTCAACAATGCAATTCTCCACTGCAGGTTCTTCTGCTTCAACAATGCAATTCTCCACTGCAGGTTCTTCTGCTTCAACAATGCAATTCTCCACTGCATGTTCTTTTGATTCAACAATGCAATTCGTCTATGCAGGTTCTTCTGCTTCAACAATGCAACTCACCACTGCAGGTTCTTCTGCTTCAACAATGCAACTCTCCACTGCAGGTTCTTCTGCATCAACAATAAAATTCTCTATCGTAAAACATTTAGACTCAACATTGCACTTCTCCACTGCAGGTTCTTCTGCTTCAACAATGCAATTCTCCTCTGCAGGTTATTCTGCTTCAACAACGCAATTCTCCACTGCAGGTTCTTCTGCTTCAACAATGCAATTCTCCACTGCAGGTTCTTCTGCTTCAACAATGCAATTCTCCACTGCAGGTTCTTCTGCTTCAACAATGCAATTCTCCACTGCAGGCTCTTCTGCTTCAACAATGCAATTCTCCACTGCAGGTTCTTCTGCTTCAACAATGCAATTCTCCACTGCAGGTTCTTCTGCTTCAACAATGCAATTCTCCACTGCAGGTTCTTCTGCTTCAACAATGCAATTCTCCACTGCAGGTTCTTCTGCTTCAACAATGCAATTCTCCACTGCAGGTTCTTCTGCTTCAACAATGCAATTCTCCACTGCAGTATCTTCTGCTTCAACTATGCAATTCTCTACTGCAGTATCTTCTGCTTCAACTATGCAATTCTCCACTGCAGATTCTTTTGCTTCAACAATGCAATTCTCCACTGCAGGTTCTTCTGCTTCAACAATGAAACTCTCCACTGCAGGTTCTTCTGCTTCAACAATGCAACTCTCCACTGCAGGTTCTCCTGCTTCAACAATGCAACTCTCAACTGCAGGTTCCTCTGCTTCAACAATGCAATTCTCCACTTCAGGTTCTCCTGCTTCAACAATGCAATTCTCCACTGCATGTTCTTTTGCTTCAACAATGCAATTCTCCTCTGCAGGTTCTTCTGCTTCAACAATGCAATTCTCCACTACAGGTTCTTCTGCTTCAACAATGCAATTCTCCACTGTAGGTTCTTCTGCTTCAACAATGCAATTCTCCACTGCAGGTTCTTCTGCTTCAACAATGCAACTCTCCACTGCAGGTTCTTCTGCTTCAACAATGCAAATCTCCACTGCAGGTTCTTCTGCTTCAACAATGCAATTTTCCACTGCAGGTTCTTCTGCTTCAACAATGCAATTCTCCACTGCAGTTTCTTTTGCTTCAACAATGCAACTCTCCACTGCAGGTTCTTCTGCTTCAACAATGCAACTCTACACTGCAGGTTCTCCTGCTTCAACAATGCAATTCTCTATTGTAAATTATTCAGACTCAACATTTCAATTCTCCACTGCAGGTTCTTCTGCTTCAACAATGCAATTCTCCACTGCAGGTTCTTCTGCTTCATCAATGCAATTCTCCACGGCAGGTTCTTCTGCTTCAACAATTCAATTCTCCACTGCAGGTTCTTCTGCTTCAACAATGTAATTCTCCACTGCAGGATCTTTTGCGTCAACAATGCAATTCTCCACTACAGGTTCTTCTGCTTCAACAGTGCAATTCTCCACTGCAGGTTCTTCTGCTTCAACAATGCAATTCTCCACTGCAGGTTCTTCTGCTTCAACAATGCAATTCTCCACTGCAGGTTCTTCTGCTTCAACAATGCAATTCTCCACTGCAGGTTCTTCTGCTTCAACAATGCAATTCTCCTCTGCAGGTTCTTCTGCTTCAACAATGCAATTCTCCACTGCAGTATCTTCTGCTTCAACTATGCAATTCTCTACTGCAGTATCTTCTGCTTCAACTATGCAATTCTCCACTGCAGATTCTTTTGCTTCAACAATGCAATTCTCCACTGCAGGTTCTTCTGCTTCAACAATGAAACTCTCCACTGCAGGTTCTTCTGCTTCAACAATGCAACTCTCCACTGCAGGTTCTCCTGCTTCAACAATGCAACTCTCAAATGCAGGTTCTTCTGCTTCAACAATGCAATTCTCCACTGCAGGTTCTCCTGCTTCAACAATGCAATTCTCCACTGCATGTTCTTTTGCTTCAACAATGCAATTCTCCTCTGCAGGTTCTTCTGCTTCAACAATGCAATTCTCCACTACAGGTTCTTCTGCTTCAACAATGCAATTCTCCACTGTAGGTTCTTCTGCTTCAACAATGCAATTCTCCACTGCAGGTTCTTCTGCTTCAACAATGCAACTCTCCACTGCAGGTTCTTCTGCTTCAACAATGCAAATCTCCACTGCAGGTTCTTCTGCTTCAACAATGCAATTTTCCACTGCAGGTTCTTCTGCTTCAACAATGCAATTCTCCACTGCAGTTTCTTTTGCTTCAACAATGCAACTCTCCACTGCAGGTTCTTCTGCTTCAACAATGCAACTCTACACTGCAGGTTCTCCTGCTTCAACAATGCAATTCTCTATTGTAAATTATTCAGACTCAACATTTCAATTCTCCACTGCAGGTTCTTCTGCTTCAACAATGCAATTCTCCACTGCAGGTTCTTCTGCTTCATCAATGCAATTCTCCACGGCAGGTTCTTCTGCTTCAACAATTCAATTCTCCACTGCAGGTTCTTCTGCTTCAACAATGTAATTCTCCACTGCAGGATCTTTTGCGTCAACAATGCAATTCTCCACTACAGGTTCTTCTGCTTCAACAGTGCAATTCTCCACTGCAGGTTCTTCTGCTTCAACAATGCAATTCTCCACTGAAAGTTCTTCTGCTTCAACAATGCAATTCTCCACTGCAGGTTCTTCTGCTTCAACAATGCAATTCTCCACTGCATGTTCTTTTGATTCAACAATGCAATTCTCAATGCAGGTTCTTCTGCTTCAACAATGCAACTCACCACTGCAGGTTCTTCTGCTTCAACAATGCAATTCTCCACTGCAGTATCTTCTGCTTCAACTATGCAATTCTCTACTGCAGTATCTTCTGCTTCAACTATGCAATTCTCCACTGCAGATTCGTTTGCTTCAACAATGCAATTCTCCACTGCAGGTTCTTCTGCTTCAACAATGAAACTCTCCACTGCAGGTTCTTCTGCTTCAACAATGCAACTCTCCACTGCAGGTTCTCCTGCTTCAACAATGCAACTCTCCACTGCAGGTTCTTCTGCTTCAACAATGCAATTCTCCACTGCAGGTTCTCCTGCTTCAACAATGCAATTCTCCACTGCATGTTCTTTTGCTTCAACGATGCAATTCTCCTCTGCAGGTTCTTCTGCTTCAACAATGCAATTCTCCACTACAGGTTCTTCTGCTTCAACAATGCAATTCTCCACTGTAGGTTCTTCTGCTTCAACAATGCAATTCTCCACTGCAGGTTCTTCTGCTTCAACAATGCAACTCTCCACTGCAGGTTCTTCTGCTTCAACAATGCAAATCTCCACTGCAGGTTCTTCTGCTTCAACAATGCAATTTTCCACTGCAGGTTCTTCTGCTTCAACAATGCAATTCTCCACTGCAGGTTCTTTTGCTTCAACAATGCAACTCTCCACTGCAGGTTCTTCTGCTTCAACAATGCAACTCTACACTGCAGGTTCTCCTGCTTCAACAATGCAATTCTCTATTGTAAATTATTCAGACTCAACATTTCAATTCTCCACTGCAGGTTCTTCTGCTTCAACAATGCAATTCTCCACTGCAGGTTCTTCTGCTTCATCAATGCAGTTCTCCATGGCAGGTTCTTCTGCTTCAACAATTCAATTCTCCACTGCA
Source organism: Phyllobates terribilis (assembly GCF_046119375.1). NCBI lineage: Eukaryota > Metazoa > Chordata > Amphibia > Anura > Dendrobatidae > Phyllobates > Phyllobates terribilis. Next base: position 5,592,652 of record NW_027362766.1, on the reverse strand, counting down.
GGTTCTTCTGCTTCAACAATGTAATTCTCCACTGCAGGATCTTTTGCGTCAACAATGCAATTCTCCACTACAGGTTCTTCTGCTTCAACAGTGCAATTCTCCACTGCAGGTTCTTCTGCTTCAACAATGCAATTCTCCACTGAAGGTTCTTCTGCTTCAACAATGCAATTCTCCACTGCAGGTTCTTCTGCTTCAACAATGCAATTCTCCACTGCATGTTCTTTTGATTCAACAATGCAATTCTCCTATGCAGGTTCTTCTGCTTCAACAATGCAACTCACCACTGCAGGTTCTTCTGCTTCAACAATGCAACTCTCCACTGCAGGTTCTTCTGCATCAACAATAAAATTCTCTATCGTAAAACATTTAGACTCAACATTGCACTTCTCCACTGAAGGTTCTTCTGCTTCAACAATGCAATTCTCCTCTGCAGGTTATTCTGCTTCAACAACGCAAATCTCCACTGCAGGTTCTTCTGCTTCAACAATGCAATTCTCCACTGCAGGTTCTTCTGCTTCAACAATGCAATTCTCCACTGCAGGTTCTTCTGCTTCAACAATGCAATTCTCCACTGCAGGTTCTTCTGCTTCAACAATGCAATTCTCCACTGCAGGTTCTTCTGCTTCAACAATGCAATTCTCCACTGCAGGTTCTTCAGCTTCAACAATGCAATTCTCTACTGCATGTTCTTTTGCTTCAATAATGCAATTCTCCTCTGCAGGTTTTTCTGCTTCAACAATGCAATTCTCCACTGCAGGTTCTTCTGCTTCAACAATACAATTCTCCACTGCAGGTTCTTCTGCTTCAACATTGCAATTCTCCACTGCAGATTCTTCTGCTTCAACAATGCAATTCTCCACTGAAGGTTCTTCTGCTTCAACAATGCAATTCTCCACTGCAGGTTCTTCTGCTTCAACAATGCAATTCTCCACTGCAGGTTCTTCTGCTTCAACAATGCAATTCTCCACTGCATGTTCTTTTGATTCAACAATGCAATTCTCCTATGCAGGTTCTTCTGCTTCAACAATGCAACTCACCACTGCAGGTTCTTCTGCTTCAACAATGCAACTCTCCACTGCAGGTTCTTCTGCATCAACATTAAAATTCTCTATCGTAAAACATTTAGACTCAACATTGCACTTCTCCACTGCAGGTTCTTCTGCTTCAACAATGCAATTCTCCTCTGCAGGTTATTCTGCTTCAACAACGCAATTCTCCACTGCAGGTTCTTCTGCTTCAACAATGCAGTTCTCCACTGCAGGTTCTTCTGCTTCAACAATGCAATTCTCCACTGCAGGTTCTTCAGCTTCAACAGTGCAATTCTCCACTGCAGGTTATTCTGCTTCAACAATGCAATTCTCCACTGCAGGTTCTTCTGCTTCAACAATGCAATTCTCCACTGCAGGTTCTTCTGCTTCAACAATGCAATTCTCTACTGCATGTTCTTTTGCATCAATATTGCAATTCTCCTCTGCAGGTTCTTCTGCTTCAACAATGCAATTCTCCACTGCATGTTCTTTTGATTCAACAATGCAATTCTCCTCTGCAGGTTCTTCTGCTTCAACAATGCAACTCTCCACTGCAGGTTCTTCTTCTTCAAAAATGCAATTCTCCACTGCAGGTTCTTCTGCTTCAACAATAAAATTCTCTATTGTAAATTATTCAGACTCAACATTGCTCTTCTCCACTGCAGGTTCTTCTGCTTCAAAAATGCAATTCCCCACTGCAGGTTATTCTGCTTCAACAATGCAATTCTCCACTGCAGGTTCTTCTGCTTCAACAATGCAATTCTCCCCTGGAGGTTTATCTGCTTCAACAATGCAATTCTCCACTGCAGGTTCTTCTGATTCAACAATGCAATTCCCAACTGCAGGTTCTTCTGCTTCAACAATGAAATTCCCCACAGCAGGTTCCCCTGCTTCAACAATGCAATTCTCCACTGCAGGTTCATCTGCTTCAACAAAGCAAATCTCCACTGCAGGTTCTTCTGTTTCAACAATGCAATTCTCCACTGCAGGTTCTTCTGATTCAACAATGCAATTCTCCACTGCAGGTTCTTCTGCTTCAACAATGCAATTCTCCACTGCAGGTTCTTCTGCTTCAACAATGCAATTCTCCAATGCAGGTTCTTTTGCTTCAACAATGCAATCCTCCACTGAAGGTTCTTATGCTTCAACAATGCAATTCTCCATTGCAGGTTCTTCTGCTTCAACAATGCAATTCTCCACTGCAGGTTCTTCTGCTTCAACAATGCAATTCCCCACTGCAGGTTCTTCTGCTTCAACAATGCAATTCTCCACTGTAGGTTCTTCTGCTTCAACAATGCAATTTTCAACTGCAGGGCCTTCTGCTTCAACAATGCAATTCTCCACTGCAGGTTCTTCTGCTTCAACAATGCAACTCTCCACTGCAGGTTCTTCTGCTTCAACAATGAAACTCTACACTGCAGGTTCTCCTGCTTCAACAATGCAATTCACTATTGTAAATTATTCAGACTCAACATTTCAATTCACCACTGCAGGTTCTTCTGCTTAAACAATGCAATTCTCCACTGCAGGTTCTTCTGCTTCAACAATGCAATTCTCCACTGCAGGTTCTTCTGCTTCAACAATTCAATTCTCCACTGCAGGTTCTTCTTCTTCAACAATGTAATTCTCCACTGCAGGATCTTTTGCTTCAGCAATGCAATTCTCCTCTGCAGATTCTTCTGCTTCAAAAATGCAACTCTCCACTGCAGGTTCTTCTGCTTCAACAATGCAATTCTCCTCTGCAGGTTATTCTGCTTCAACAACGCAATTCTCCACTGCAGGTTTATCTGCTTCAACAATGCAATTCTCCACTGCAGGTTCTTCTGCTTCAACAATGCAATTCTCCACTGCAGGTTCTTCTGCTTCAACAGTGCAATTCTCCACTGCAGGTTATTCTGCTTCAACAATGCAATTCTCCACTGCAGGTTCTTCTGCTTCAACAATGCAATTCTCCACTGCAGGTTCTTCTGCTTCAACAATGCAATTCTCTACTGCATGTTCTTTTGCATCAATATTGCAATTCTCCTCTGCAGGTTCTTCTGCTTCAACAATGCAATTCTCCACTGCATGTTCTTTTGATTCAACAATGCAATTCTCCTCTGCAGGTTCTTCTGCTTCAACAATGCAACTCTCCACTGCAGGTTCTTCTGCTTCAACAATGTAATTCTCCACTGCAGGATCTTTTGCTTCAGCAATGCAATTCTCCTCTGCAGATTCTTCTGCTTCAACAATCCAATTCTCCACTGCAGGTTCTTCTGCTTCAACAATGCAATTCTCCACTGCAGGTTCTTCTGCTTCAACAATGCAATTCTCCACTGCAGGTTCTTCTGCTTCAACAATGCAACTCCCCACTGCAGGTTCTTCTGCTTCAACAATGCAATTCTCCACTGCAGGTTCTTCTGCTTCAACAATGCAAATCTCCACTGCAGGTTCTTCTGCTTCAACAATGTAATTCTCCACTGCAGGATCTTTTGCTTCAACAATACAATTCTCCACTGCAGTTTCTTCTGCTTCAACAGTGCAATTCTCCACTGCAGGTTATTCTGTTTCAACAATGCAATTCTCCACTGCAGGTTCTTCTGCTTCAACAATGCAATTCACTATTGTAAATTATTCAGACTCAACATTTCAATTCACCACTGCAGGTTCTTCTGCTTAAACAATGCAATTCTCCACTGCAGGTTCTTCTGCTTCAACAATGCAATTCTCCACTGCAGGTTCTTCTGCTTCAACAATTCAATTCTCCACTGCAGGTTCTTCTTCTTCAACAATGTAATTCTCCACTGCAGGATCTTTTGCTTCAGCAATGCAATTCTCCTCTGCAGATTCTTCTGCTTCAAAAATGCAACTCTCCACTGCAGGTTCTTCTGCTTCAACAATGCAATTCTCCTCTGCAGGTTATTCTGCTTCAACAACGCAATTCTCCACTGCAGGTTTATCTGCTTCAACAATGCAATTCTCCACTGCAGGTTCTTCTGCTTCAACAATGCAATTCTCCACTGCAGGTTCTTCTGCTTCAACAGTGCAATTCTCCACTGCAGGTTATTCTGCTTCAACAATGCAATTCTCCACTGCAGGTTCTTCTGCTTCAACAATGCAATTCTCCACTGCAGGTTCTTCTGCTTCAACAATGCAATTCTCTACTGCATGTTCTTTTGCATCAATATTGCAATTCTCCTCTGCAGGTTCTTCTGCTTCAACAATGCAATTCTCCACTGCATGTTCTTTTGATTCAACAATGCAATTCTCCTCTGCAGGTTCTTCTGCTTCAACAATGCAACTCTCCACTGCAGGTTCTTCTGCTTCAACAATGTAATTCTCCACTGCAGGATCTTTTGCTTCAGCAATGCAATTCTCCTCTGCAGATTCTTCTGCTTCAAAAATGCAACTCTCCACTGCAGGTTCTTCTGCTTCAACAATGCAATTCTCCACTGCAGGTTATTCTGCTTCAACAATCCAATTCTCCACTGCAGGTTCTTCTGCTTCAACAATGCAATTCTCCACTGCAGGTTCTTCTGCTTCAACAATGCAATTCTCCACTGCAGGTTCTTCTGCTTCAACAATGCAACTCCCCACTGCAGGTTCTTCTGCTTCAACAATGCAATTCTCCACTGCAGGTTCTTCTGCTTCAACAATGCAAATCTCCACTGCAGGTTCTTCTGCTTCAACAATGTAATTCTCCACTGCAGGATCTTTTGCTTCAACAATGCAATTCTCCACTGCAGTTTCTTCTGCTTCAACAGTGCAATTCTCCACTGCAGGTTATTCTGTTTCAACAATGCAATTCTCCACTGCAGGTTCTTCTGCTTCAACAATTCAATTCTCCACTGAAGGTTCTTCTGCTTCAACAATGCAATTCTCCACTGCAGGTTCTTCTGCTTCAACAATGCAATTCTCCACTGCAGGTTCTTCTGCTTCAACAATGCAACTCTCCACTGCAGGTTATTCTGCTTCAACAATGAAACTCTACACTGCAGGTTCTCCTGCTTCAACAATGCAATTCATTATTGTAAATTATTCAGACTCAACATTTCAATTCACCACTGCAGGTTCTTCTGCTTCAACAATGCAATTCTCCATTGCAGGTTCTTCTGCTTCAACAATGCAATTCTCCACTGCAGGTTCTTCTGCTTCAACAATTCAATTCTCCACTGCAGGTTCTTCTGCTTCAACAATGTAATTCTCCACTGCAGGATCTTTTGCTTCAGCAATGCAATTCTCCTATGCAGATTCTTCTGCTTCAAAAATGCAACTCTCCACTGCAGGTTCTTCTACTTCAACAATGCAATTCTCCACTGCAGGTTCTTCTGCTTCAACAATACAATTCTCCACTGCAGGTTCTTCTGCTTCAACAATGTAATTCTCCTCTGCAGGTTATTCTGCTTCAACAACGCAATTCTCCACTGCAGGTTCTTCTGCTTCAACAATGCAATTCTCCACTGCAGGTTCTTCTGCTTCAACAATGCAATTCTCCTCTGCAGGTTCTTCTGCTTCAACAATGCAATTCTCCACTGCATGTTCTTTTGAATCAACAATGCAATTCTCCTCTGCAGGTTCTTCTGCTTCAACAATGCAACTCTCCACTGCAGGTTCTTCTTCTTCAAAAATGCAACTCTCCACTGCAGGTTCTTCTGCTTCAACAATAAAATTCTCTATTGTAAATTATTCAGACTCAACATTGCTCTTCTCCACTGCAGGTTCTTCTGCTTCAAAAATGCAATTCTCCACTGCAGGTTATTCTGCTTCAACAATGCAATTCTCCACTGCAGGTTCTTTTGCTTCAACAATGCAATTCTCCTCTACAGGTTCTTCTCCTTCAACAATGCAATTCTCCACTGCAGGCTCTTCTGCTTCAACAATGCAATTCTCCACTGCAGGTTCTTCTGCTTCAATAATGCAACTCTCCTCTGCAGGTTCTTCTGCTTCAACAATGCAATTCTTAACTGCAGGTTCTTCTGCTTCAACAATGCAACTCTCCACTGCATGTTCTTCTGCTTCAACAATGCAATTCTCCCCTGGAGGTTCTTCTGCTTCAACAATGCAATTCTCCACTGCAGGTTCTTCTGATTCAACAATGCAATTCCCAACTGCAGGTTCTTCTGCTTCAACAATGAAATTCCCCACAGCAGGTTCCTCTGCTTCAACAATGCAAATCTCCACTGCAGGTTCTTCTGCTTCAACAATGCAATTCTCCACTGCAGGTTCTTCTGCTTCAACAATGCAATTCTCCACTGCAGGTTCTTCTGCTTCAACAATGCAATTCTCCACTGCATGTTCTTTTGATTCAACAATGCAATTCTCCTATGCAGGTTCTTCTGCTTCAACAATGCAACTCACCACTGCAGGTTCTTCTGCTTCAACAATGCAACTCTCCACTGCAGGTTCTTCTGCATCAACATTAAAATTCTCTATCGTAAAACATTTAGACTCAACATTGCACTTCTCCACTGCAGGTTCTTCTGCTTCAACAATGCAATTCTCCTCTGCAGGTTATTCTGCTTCAACAACGCAATTCTCCACTGCAGGTTCTTCTGCTTCAACAATGCAGTTCTCCACTGCAGGTTCTTCTGCTTCAACAATGCAATTCTCCACTGCAGGTTCTTCAGCTTCAACAGTGCAATTCTCCACTGCAGGTTATTCTGCTTCAACAATGCAATTCTCCACTGCAGGTTCTTCTGCTTCAACAATGCAATTCTCCACTGCAGGTTCTTCTGCTTCAACAATGCAATTCTCTACTGCATGTTCTTTTGCATCAATATTGCAATTCTCCTCTGCAGGTTCTTCTGCTTCAACAATGCAATTCTCCACTGCATGTTCTTTTGATTCAACAATGCAATTCTCCTCTGCAGGTTCTTCTGCTTCAACAATGCAACTCTCCACTGCAGGTTCTTCTTCTTCAAAAATGCAATTCTCCACTGCAGGTTCTTCTGCTTCAACAATAAAATTCTCTATTGTAAATTATTCAGACTCAACATTGCTCTTCTCCACTGCAGGTTCTTCTGCTTCAAAAATGCAATTCCCCACTGCAGGTTATTCTGCTTCAACAATGCAATTCTCCACTGCAGGTTCTTCTGCTTCAACAATGCAATTCTCCCCTGGAGGTTTATCTGCTTCAACAATGCAATTCTCCACTGCAGGTTCTTCTGATTCAACAATGCAATTCCCAACTGCAGGTTCTTCTGCTTCAACAATGAAATTCCCCACAGCAGGTTCCCCTGCTTCAACAATGCAATTCTCCACTGCAGATTCTTCTGCTTCAACAAAGCAAATCTCCACTGCAGGTTCTTCTGTTTCAACAATGCAATTCTCCACTGCAGGTTCTTCTGATTCAACAATGCAATTCTCCACTGCAGGTTCTTCTGCTTCAACAATGCAATTCTCCACTGCAGGTTCTTCTGCTTCAACAATGCAATTCTCCAATGCAGGTTCTTTTGCTTCAACAATGCAATCCTCCACTGAAGGTTCTTATGCTTCAACAATGCAATTCTCCATTGCAGGTTCTTCTGCTTCAACAATGCAATTCTCCACTGCAGGTTCTTCTGCTTCAACAATGCAATTCCCCACTGCAGGTTCTTCTGCTTCAACAATGCAATTCTCCACTGTAGGTTCTTCTGCTTCAACAATGCAATTTTCAACTGCAGGGCCTTCTGCTTCAACAATGCAATTCTCCACTGCAGGTTCTTCTGCTTCAACAATGCAACTCTCCACTGCAGGTTCTTCTGCTTCAACAATGAAACTCTACACTGCAGGTTCTCCTGCTTCAACAATGCAATTCACTATTGTAAATTATTCAGACTCAACATTTCAATTCACCACTGCAGGTTCTTCTGCTTAAACAATGCAATTCTCCACTGCAGGTTCTTCTGCTTCAACAATGCAATTCTCCACTGCAGGTTCTTCTGCTTCAACAATTCAATTCTCCACTGCAGGTTCTTCTTCTTCAACAATGTAATTCTCCACTGCAGGATCTTTTGCTTCAGCAATGCAATTCTCCTCTGCAGATTCTTCTGCTTCAAAAATGCAACTCTCCACTGCAGGTTCTTCTGCTTCAACAATGCAATTCTCCTCTGCAGGTTATTCTGCTTCAACAACGCAATTCTCCACTGCAGGTTTATCTGCTTCAACAATGCAATTCTCCACTGCAGGTTCTTCTGCTTCAACAATGCAATTCTCCACTGCAGGTTCTTCTGCTTCAACAGTGCAATTCTCCACTGCAGGTTATTCTGCTTCAACAATGCAATTCTCCACTGCAGGTTCTTCTGCTTCAACAATGCAATTCTCCACTGCAGGTTCTTCTGCTTCAACAATGCAATTCTCTACTGCATGTTCTTTTGCATCAATATTGCAATTCTCCTCTGCAGGTTCTTCTGCTTCAACAATGCAATTCTCCACTGCATGTTCTTTTGATTCAACAATGCAATTCTCCTCTGCAGGTTCTTCTGCTTCAACAATGCAACTCTCCACTGCAGGTTCTTCTGCTTCAACAATGTAATTCTCCACTGCAGGATCTTTTGCTTCAGCAATGCAATTCTCCTCTGCAGATTCTTCTGCTTCAAAAATGCAACTCTCCACTGCAGGTTCTTCTGCTTCAACAATGCAATTCTCCACTGCAGGTTATTCTGCTTCAACAATCCAATTCTCCACTGCAGGTTCTTCTGCTTCAACAATGCAATTCTCCACTGCAGGTTCTTCTGCTTCAACAATGCAATTCTCCACTGCAGGTTCTTCTGCTTCAACAATGCAACTCCCCACTGCAGGTTCTTCTGCTTCAACAATGCAATTCTCCACTGCAGGTTCTTCTGCTTCAACAATGCAAATCTCCACTGCAGGTTCTTCTGCTTCAACAATGTAATTCTCCACTGCAGGATCTTTTGCTTCAACAATGCAATTCTCCACTGCAGTTTCTTCTGCTTCAACAGTGCAATTCTCCACTGCAGGTTATTCTGTTTCAACAATGCAATTCTCCACTGCAGGTTCTTCTGCTTCAACAATGCAATTCACTATTGTAAATTATTCAGACTCAACATTTCAATTCACCACTGCAGGTTCTTCTGCTTAAACAATGCAATTCTCCACTGCAGGTTCTTCTGCTTCAACAATGCAATTCTCCACTGCAGGTTCTTCTGCTTCAACAATTCAATTCTCCACTGCAGGTTCTTCTTCTTCAACAATGTAATTCTCCACTGCAGGATCTTTTGCTTCAGCAATGCAATTCTCCTCTGCAGATTCTTCTGCTTCAAAAATGCAACTCTCCACTGCAGGTTCTTCTGCTTCAACAATGCAATTCTCCTCTGCAGGTTATTCTGCTTCAACAACGCAATTCTCCACTGCAGGTTTATCTGCTTCAACAATGCAATTCTCCACTGCAGGTTCTTCTGCTTCAACAATGCAATTCTCCACTGCAGGTTCTTCTGCTTCAACAGTGCAATTCTCCACTGCAGGTTATTCTGCTTCAACAATGCAATTCTCCACTGCAGGTTCTTCTGCTTCAACAATGCAATTCTCCACTGCAGGTTCTTCTGCTTCAACAATGCAATTCTCTACTGCATGTTCTTTTGCATCAATATTGCAATTCTCCTCTGCAGGTTCTTCTGCTTCAACAATGCAATTCTCCACTGCATGTTCTTTTGATTCAACAATGCAATTCTCCTCTGCAGGTTCTTCTGCTTCAACAATGCAACTCTCCACTGCAGGTTCTTCTGCTTCAACAATGTAATTCTCCACTGCAGGATCTTTTGCTTCAGCAATGCAATTCTCCTCTGCAGATTCTTCTGCTTCAAAAATGCAACTCTCCACTGCAGGTTCTTCTGCTTCAACAATGCAATTCTCCACTGCAGGTTATTCTGCTTCAACAATCCAATTCTCCACTGCAGGTTCTTCTGCTTCAACAATGCAATTCTCCACTGCAGGTTCTTCTGCTTCAACAATGCAATTCTCCACTGCAGGTTCTTCTGCTTCAACAATGCAACTCCCCACTGCAGGTTCTTCTGCTTCAACAATGCAATTCTCCACTGCAGGTTCTTCTGCTTCAACAATGCAAATCTCCACTGCAGGTTCTTCTGCTTCAACAATGTAATTCTCCACTGCAGGATCTTTTGCTTCAACAATGCAATTCTCCACTGCAGTTTCTTCTGCTTCAACAGTGCAATTCTCCACTGCAGGTTATTCTGTTTCAACAATGCAATTCTCCACTGCAGGTTCTTCTGCTTCAACAATTCAATTCTCCACTGAAAGTTCTTCTGCTTCAACAATGCAATTCTCCACTGCAGGTTCTTCTGCTTCAACAATGCAATTCTCCACTGCAGGTTCTTCTGCTTCAACAATGCAACTCTCCACTGCAGGTTATTCTGCTTCAACAATGAAACTCTACACTGCAGGTTCTCCTGCTTCAACAATGCAATTCATTATTGTAAATTATTCAGACTCAACATTTCAATTCACCACTGCAGGTTCTTCTGCTTCAACAATGCAATTCTCCACTGCAGGTTCTTCTGCTTCAACAATGCAATTCTCCACTGCAGGTTCTTCTGCTTCAACAATTCAATTCTCCACTGCAGGTTCTTCTGCTTCAACAATGTAATTCTCCACTGCAGGATCTTTTGCTTCAGCAATGCAATTCTCCTATGCAGATTCTTCTGCTTCAAAAATGCAACTCTCCACTGCAGGTTCTTCTGCTTCAACAATGCAATTCTCCACTGCAGGTTCTTCTGCTTCAACAATACAATTCTCCACTGCAGGTTCTTCTGCTTCAACAATGTAATTCTCCTCTGCAGGTTATTCTGCTTCAACAACGCAATTCTCCACTGCAGGTTCTTCTGCTTCAACAATGCAATTCTCCACTGCAGGTTCTTCTGCTTCAACAATGCAATTCTCCTCTGCAGGTTCTTCTGCTTCAACAATGCAATTCTCCACTGCATGTTCTTTTGAATCAACAATGCAATTCTCCTCTGCAGGTTCTTCTGCTTCAACAATGCAACTCTCCACTGCAGGTTCTTCTTCTTCAAAAATGCAACTCTCCACTGCAGGTTCTTCTGCTTCAACAATAAAATTCTCTATTGTAAATTATTCAGACTCAACATTGCTCTTCTCCACTGCAGGTTCTTCTGCTTCAAAAATGCAATTCTCCACTGCAGGTTATTCTGCTTCAACAATGCAATTCTCCACTGCAGGTTCTTTTGCTTCAACAATGCAATTCTCCTCTACAGGTTCTTCTCCTTCAACAATGCAATTCTCCACTGCAGGCTCTTCTGCTTCAACAATGCAATTCTCCACTGCAGGTTCTTCTGCTTCAATAATGCAACTCTCCTCTGCAGGTTCTTCTGCTTCAACAATGCAATTCTTAACTGCAGGTTCTTCTGCTTCAACAATGCAACTCTCCACTGCATGTTCTTCTGCTTCAACAATGCAATTCTCCCCTGGAGGTTCTTCTGCTTCAACAATGCAATTCTCCACTGCAGGTTCTTCTGATTCAACAATGCAATTCCCAACTGCAGGTTCTTCTGCTTCAACAATGAAATTCCCCACAGCAGGTTCCTCTGCTTCAACAATGCAAATCTCCACTGCAGGTTCATCTGCTTCAACAATGCAAATCTCCACTGCAGGTTCTTCTGTTTCAACAATGCAATTCTTCACTGCAGGTTCTTCAGCTTCAACAGTGCAATTCTCTACTGCATGTTCTTTTGCTTCAATAATGCAATTCTCCTCTGCAGGTTCTTCTGCTTCAACAATGCAATACTCCACTGCAGGTTCTTCTGCTTCAACAATGCAATTCTCCACTGCAGGTTATTCTGCTTCAACAATCCAATTCTCCACTGCAGGTTCTTCTGCTTCAACAATGCAATTCTCCACTGCAGGTTCTTCTGCTTCAAAAATGCAATTCTCCACTGCAGGTTCCTCTGCTTCAACAATGCAATTCCCCACTGCAGGTTCTTCTGCTTCAACAATGCAATTCTCCACTGCAGGTTCTTCTGCTTCAACAATGCAATTCTCCACGGCAGGTTCTTCTGCTTCAACAATTCAATTCTCCACTGCAGGTTCTTCTGTTTCAACAATGTAATTCTCCACTGCAGGATCTTTTGCTTCAACAATGCAATTCTACACTGCAGTTTCTTCTGCTTCAACAGTGCAATTCTCCACTGCAGGTTATTCTGTTTCAACAATGCAATTCTCCACTGCAGGTTCTTCTGCTTCAACAATGCAATTCTCCACTGCAGGTTCTTCTGCTTCAACAATGCAATTCTCCACTGCAGGTTCTTCTGCTTCAACAATGCAATTCTTCACTGCAGGTTCTTCAGCTTCAACAGTGCAATTCTCTACTGCATGTTCTTTTGCTTCAATAATGCAATTCTCCTCTGCAGGTTCTTCTGCTTCAACAATGCAATTCTCCACTGCAGGTTCTTCTGCTTCAACAATACAATTCTCCACTGCAGGTTCTTCTGCTTCAACATTGCAATTCTCCACTGCAGGTTCTTCTTCTTCAACAATGCAATTCTCCACTGAAGGTTCTGCTGCTTCAACAATGCAATTCTCCACTGCAGGTTCTTCTGCTTCAACAATGCAATTTTCCACTGCAGGTTCTTCTGCTTCAACAATGCAATTCTCCACTGCATGTTCTTTTGATTCAAAAATGCAATTCTCCTATGCAGGTTCTTCTGCTTCAACAATGCAACTCACCACTGCAGGTTCTTCTGCTTCAACAATGCAACTCTCCACTGCAGGTTCTTCTGCATCAACAATAAAATTCTCTATCGTAAAACATTTAGACTCAACATTGCACTTCTCCACTGCAGGTTCTTCTGCTTCAACAATGTAATTCTCCTCTGCAGGTTATTCTGCTTCAACAACGCAATTCTCCACTGCAGGTTCTTCTGCTTCAACAATGCAATTCTCCACTGCAGGTTCTTCTGCTTCAACAATGCAATTCTCCTCTGCAGGTTCTTCTGCTTCAACAATGCAATTCTCCACTGCATGTTCTTTTGAATCAACAATGCAACTCTCCACTGCAGGTTCTTCTTCTTCAAAAATGCAACTCTCCACTGCAGGTTCTTCTGCTTCAACAATAAAATTCTCTATTGTAAATTATTCAGACTCAACATTGCTCTTCTCCACTGCAGGTTCTTCTGCTTCAAAAATGCAATTCTCCACTGCAGGTTATTCTGCTTCAACAATGCAATTCTCCACTGCAGGTTCTTTTGCTTCAACAATGCAATTCTCCTCTACAGGTTCTTCTCCTTCAACAATGCAATTCTCCACTGCAGGCTCTTCTGCTTCAACAATGCAATTCTCCACTGCAGGTTCTTCTGCTTCAATAATGCAACTCTCCTCTGCAGGTTCTTCTGCTTCAACAATGCAATTCTCCACTGCAGGTTCTTCTGCTTCAACAATGCAACTCTCCACTGCATGTTCTTCTGCTTCAACAATGCAATTCTCCCCTGGAGGTTCTTCTGCTTCAACAATGCAATTCTCCACTGCAGGTTCTTCTGATTCAACAATGCAATTCCCAACTGCAGGTTCTTCTGCTTCAACAATGAAATTCCCCACAGCAGGTTCCTCTGCTTCAACAATGCAATTCTCCACTGCAGGTTCATCTGCTTCAACAATGCAAAGCTCCACTGCAGGTTCTTCTGTTTCAACAATGCAATTCTCCACTGCAGGTTCTTCTGATTCAACAATGCAATTCTCCACTGCAGGTTCTTCTGCTTCAACAATGCAATTCTCCACTGCAGGTTCTTCTGCTTCAACAATGCAATTCTCCACTGCAGGTTCTTCTGCTTCAACAATGCAATCCTTCACTGCAGGTTCTTCAGCTTCAACAGTGCAATTCTCTACTGCATGTTCTTTTGCTTCAATAATGCAATTCTCCTCTGCAGGTTCTTCTGCTTCAACAATGCAATTCTCCACTGCAGGTTCTTCTGCTTCAACAATACAATTCTCCACTGCAGGTTCTTCTGCTTCAACATTGCAATTCTCCTCTGCAGGTTCTTCTGCTTCAACAATGCAATTCTCCACTGAAGGTTCTTCTGTTTCAACAATGCAATTCTCCACTGCAGGTTCTTCTGCTTCAACAATGCAATTCTCCACTGCAGGTTCTTCTGCTTCAACAATGCAATTCTCCACTGCATGTTCTTTTGATTCAACAATGCAATTCTCCTATGCAGGTTCTTCTGCTTCAACAATGCAACTCACCACTGCAGCTTCTTCTGCTTCAACAATGCAACTCTCCACTGCAGGTTCTTCTGCATCAACAATAAAATTCTCTATCGTAAAACATTTAGACTCAACATTGCACTTCTCCACTGCAGGTTCTTCTGCTTCAACAATGTAATTCTCCTCTGCAGGTTATTCTGCTTCAACAACGCAATTCTCCACTGCAGGTTCTTCTGCTTCAACAATGCAATTCTCCACTGCAGGTTCTTCTGCTTCAACAATGCAATTCTCTTCTGCAGGTTCTTCTGCTTCAACAATGCAATTCTCCACTGCATGTTCTTTTGATTCAACAATGCAATTCTCCTCTGCAGGTTCTTCTGCTTCAACAATGCAACTCTCCACTGCAGGTTCTTCTTCTTCAAAAATGCAACTCTCCACTGCAGGTTCTTCTGCTTCAACAATAAAATTCTTTATTGTAAATTATTCAGACTCAACATTGCTCTTCTCCACTGCAGGTTCTTCTGCTTCAAAATTGCAATTCTCCATTGCAGGTTATTCTGCTTCAACAATGCAATTCTCCACTGCAGGTTCTTTTGCTTCAACAATGCAATTCTCCTCTACAGGTTCTTCTCCTTCAACAATGCAATTCTCCACTGCAGGCTCTTCTGCTTCAACAATGCAATTCTCCACTGCAGGTTCTTCTGCTTCAATAATGCAACTCTCCTCTGCAGGTTCTTCTGCTTCAACAATGCAACTCTCCACTGCATGTTCTTCTGCTTCAACAATGCAATTCTCCCCTGGAGGTTCTTCTGCTTCAACAATGCAATTCTCCACTGCAGGTTCTTCTGATTCAACAATGCAATTCCCAACTGCAGGTTCTTCTGCTTCAACAATGAAATTCCCCACAGCAGGTTCCTCTGCTTCAACAATGCAATTCTCCACTGCAGGTTCATCTGCTTCAACAATGCAAATCTCCACTGCAGGTTCTTCTGTTTCAACAATGCAATACTCCACTGCAGGTTCTTCTGATTCAACAATGCAATTCTCCACTGCAGGTTCTTCTGCTTCAACAATGCAATTCTCCACTGCAGGTTCTTCTGCTTCAACAATGCAATTCTCCAATGCAGGTTCTTCTGCTTCAACAATGCAATCCTCCACTTCAGGTTCTTATGCTTCAACAATGCAATTCTCCATTGCAGGTTCTTCTGCTTCAACAATGCAATTCTCCATTGTAAATTATTCAGGCTCAACATTGCAATTCTCCACTGCAGGTTCTTCTGCATCAACAATGCAATTCTCCACTGCAGGTTCTTCTGCTTCAACAATGAAATTCTCCACTGCAGGTTCTTCTGCTTCAACAATGCAATTCTCCACTGCAGGTTCTTCTGCTTCAACAATGCAATTCTCCACTGCAGGTTCTTCTGCTTCAACAATGCAATTCCCCACTGCAGGTTCTTCTGCTTCAACAATGCAACTCTCCACTGCAGGTTCAACTGCTTCAACAATGCAACTCTCCACTGCAGGTTCTCCTGCTTCAACAATGTAACTCTCCACTGCAGGTTCTCCTGCTTCAAGAATGCAATTCTCCACTGCAGGTTCTCCTGCTTCAACAATGCAATTCTCCACTGCATGTTCTTTTGCTTCAACAATGCAATTCTCCTCTGCAGGTTCTTCTGCTTCAACAATGCAATTCTCCACTGCAGGTTCTTCTGCTTCAACAATGCAATTCTCCACTGTAGGTTCTTCTGCTTCAACAATGCAATTCTCCACTGCAGGTTCTCCTGCTTCAACAATGCAATTCTCCACTGCATGTTCTTTTGCTTCAACAATGCAATTCTCCTCTGCAGGTTCTTCTGCTTCAACAATGCAATTCTCCACTGCAGGTTCTTCTGCTTCAACAATGCAATTCTCCACTGCAGGTTCTTCTGCTTCAACAATGCAACTCTCCACTGCAGGTTCTTCTGCTTCAACAATGCAACTCTACACTGCAGGTTCTCCTGCTTCAACAATGCAATTCATTATTGTAAATTATTCAGACTCAACATTTCAATTCTCCACTGCAGGTTCTTCTGCTTCAACAATGCAATTCTCCACTGCAGGTTCTTCTGCTTCAACAATGCAATTCTCCACTGCTGGTTCTTCTGCTTCAACAATTCAATTCTCCACTGCAGGTTCTTCTGCTTCAACAATGTAATTCTCCACTGCAGGATCTTTTGCTTCAGCAATGCAATTCTCCTCTGCAGATTCTTCTGCTTCAACAATGCAATTCTCCACTGCAGGTTCTTCTGCTTCAACAATGCAATTCTCTACTGCAGGTTCTTCTGCTTCAAAAATGCAACTCTCCAGTGCAGGTCCTTCTGCTTCAACAATGCAATTCTCCACTGCAGGTTATTCTGCTTCAACAATCCAATTCTCCACTGCAGGTTCTTCTGCTTCAACAATGCAATTCTCCACTGCAGGTTCTTCTGCTTCAACAATGCAATTCTCCACTGCAGGTTCTTCGGCTTCAACAATGCAATACCCCACTGCAGGTTCTTCTGCTTCAACAATGCAATTCTCCACTGCAGGTTCTTCTGCTTAAACAATGCAATTCTCCACTGCTGGTTCTTCTGCTTCAACATTGCAATTCTCCACTGCAGGTTCTTCTGCTTCAACAATGCAATTCTCCATTGTAAATTATTCAGGCTCAACAGTGCAATTCTCCACTGCAGGTTCTTCTGCTTCAACAATGCAATTCTCCACTGCAGTTTCTTCTGCTTCAACAATGCAATTCTCCACTGCAGGTTCTTCTGCTTCAACAATGCAATTCTCCACTGCAGGTTCTTCTGCTTCAACAATGCAAATCTCCCCTGCAGGTTCTTCTGCTTCAACAATGCAACTCTCCACTGCAGGTTCTCCTGCTTCAACAATGCAACTCTCCACTGCAGGTTTTTCTGCTTCAACAATGCAATTCTCCATTGTAAATTATTCAGGCACAACATTGCAATTCTCCACTGCAGGTTCTTCTGCTTCAACAATGCAATTCTCCACTGCTGGTTCTTCTGCTTCAACAATGCAATTCTCCACTGCAGGTTCTTCTGCTTCAACAATGCAACTCTCCACTGCAGGTTCTTCTGCTTCAACAATGCAACTCTCCACTGCAGGTTCTCCTGCTTCAACAATGCAACTCTCCACTTCAGGTTCTTCTGCTTCAGCAATGCAATTCTCCACTGCAGGTTCTTCTGCTTCAACAATGCAATTCTCCATTGCAGTTTCTTCTGCTTCAACAATGCAATTCTCCACTGCAGGTTCTTCTGCTTCAACAATGCAATTCTCCACTGCAGGTTCTTCTGCTTCAACAATGCAATTCTCCACTGCAGGTTCTTCTGCTTCGACAGCGCAACTCTCCACTGCAGGTTCTCCTGCTTCAAAAATGCAACTCTCCACTGCAGGTTTTTCTGCTTCAACAATGCAATTCTCCATTGTAAATTATTCAGGCTCAACATTGCAATTCTCCACTGCAGGTTCTTCTGCTTCAACAATGCAATTCTCCACTGCAGGTTCTTCTGCTTCAACAGTGCAATTCTCCACTGCAGGTTCTTCTGCTTCAACAATGCAACTCTCCACTGCAGGTTCTTCTGCTTCAACAATGCAACTCTACACTGCAGGTTCTCCTGCTTCAACAATGCAACACTCCACTGGAGGTTCTTCTGCTTCAACAATGCAATTCTCCATTGTAAATTATTCAGGCTCAACATTGCAATTCTCCACTGCAGGTTATTCTGCTTCAACAATGCTATTCTCCACTGCAGGTTCTTCTGCTTCAACAATGCAATTCTCCACTGCAGGTTCTTCTGCTTCAACAATGCAATTCTCCACTGCAGGTTCTTCTGCTTCAGCAATGCAATTCTCCACTGCAGGTTCTTCTGCTTCAACAATAAAACTCTCCACTGCAGGTTCTTCTGCTTCAACAATGCAATTCTCCATTGTAAATTATTCAGGCTCAACATTGAAATTCTCCACTGCAGGTTCTTCTGCTTCAACAATGCAATTCTCCACTGCAGATTCTTCTGCTTCAGCAATGCAATTCTCCACAGCAGGTTCTTCTGCTTCAACATTGCAATTCTCCACTGCAGGTTCTTCTGCTTCAACAATGCAATTCTCCACTGCAGGTTCTTCTGCTTCAACAATGCAATTCTCCACTGCAGGTTCTTCTGCTTCAACAATGCAATTCTCCAATGCAGGTTCTTCTGCTTCAACATTGCAACTCTCCACTGCAGGTTCTTCTGCTTCAACAAAGCAATTCTCCACTGCAGGTTCTTCTGCTTCAACAATGTAATTCTCCACTGCAGTTTCTTCTGTTTCAGCAATGCAATTCTCCACTGCAGGTTCTTCTGCTTCAACAATGCAACTCTCCACTGCAGGTTCTACTGCTCCAACAATGCAACTCTCCACTGCAGGTTCTTCTGCTTCAACAATACAATTCTCCATTGTAAATTATTCAGACTCAACATTGCAATTCTCCTCTGCAGGGTATTCTACTTCAACAATGCAATTCTCCACTGCAGGTTCTTCTGCTTCAACAATGTAATTCTCCACTGCAGGTTCTTCTGCTTCAACAATGCAATTCTCTACTGCAGGTTCTTTTGCTTCATCAATGCAATTCTACTCTGCAGGTTCTTCTGCTTCAACAATGCAATTCTCCACTGCAGGTTCTTCTGCTTCAAAAATGCAATTCTCCATTGCAGTTTCCTCTGCTTCAACAATGCAATTCTCCACTGCAGGTTCTTCTGCTTCAACAATGCAATTCTCCACTGCAGGTTCTTCTGCTTCAACAATGCAATTCTCCACTGCAGGTTCTTCTGCTTCAACAATGCAATTCCCCACTGCAGATTCCTCTTCTTCAACAATGCAATTCTCCACTGCAGGCTCTTCTGCTTCAACAATGCAATTCCCCACTGCAGGTTCTTCTGCTTCAACAATGCAACTCTCCACTGCAGGTTCAACTGCTTCAACAATGCAACTCTCCACTGCAGGTTCTCCTGCTTCAACAATGTAACTCTCCACTGCAGGTTCTCCTGCTTCAAGAATGCAATTCTCCACTGCAGGTTCTCCTGCTTCAACAATGCAATTCTCCACTGCATGTTCTTTTGCTTCAACAATGCAATTCTCCTCTGCAGGTTCTTCTGCTTCAACAATGCAATTCTCCACTGCAGGTTCTTCTGCTTCAACAATGCAATTCTCCACTGTAGGTTCTTCTGCTTCAACAATGCAATTCTCCACTGCAGGTTCTCCTGCTTCAACAATGCAATTCTCCACTGCATGTTCTTTTGCTTCAACAATGCAATTCTCCTCTGCAGGTTCTTCTGCTTCAACAATGCAATTCTCCACTGCAGGTTCTTCTGCTTCAACAATGCAATTCTCCACTGCAGGTTCTTCTGCTTCAACAATGCAACTCTCCACTGCAGGTTCTTCTGCTTCAACAATGCAACTCTACACTGCAGGTTCTCCTGCTTCAACAATGCAATTCATTATTGTAAATTATTCAGACTCAACATTTCAATTCTCCACTGCAGGTTCTTCTGCTTCAACAATGCAATTCTCCACTGCAGGTTCTTCTGCTTCAACAATGCAATTCTCCACTGCTGGTTCTTCTGCTTCAACAATTCAATTCTCCACTGCAGGTTCTTCTGCTTCAACAATGTAATTCTCCACTGCAGGATCTTTTGCTTCAGCAATGCAATTCTCCTCTGCAGATTCTTCTGCTTCAACAATGCAATTCTCCACTGCAGGTTCTTCTGCTTCAACAATGCAATTCTCTACTGCAGGTTCTTCTGCTTCAAAAATGCAACTCTCCAGTGCAGGTCCTTCTGCTTCAACAATGCAATTCTCCACTGCAGGTTATTCTGCTTCAACAATCCAATTCTCCACTGCAGGTTCTTCTGCTTCAACAATGCAATTCTCCACTGCAGGTTCTTCTGCTTCAACAATGCAATTCTCCACTGCAGGTTCTTCGGCTTCAACAATGCAATACCCCACTGCAGGTTCTTCTGCTTCAACAATGCAATTCTCCACTGCAGGTTCTTCTGCTTAAACAATGCAATTCTCCACTGCTGGTTCTTCTGCTTCAACATTGCAATTCTCCACTGCAGGTTCTTCTGCTTCAACAATGCAATTCTCCATTGTAAATTATTCAGGCTCAACAGTGCAATTCTCCACTGCAGGTTCTTCTGCTTCAACAATGCAATTCTCCACTGCAGTTTCTTCTGCTTCAACAATGCAATTCTCCACTGCAGGTTCTTCTGCTTCAACAATGCAATTCTCCACTGCAGGTTCTTCTGCTTCAACAATGCAAATCTCCCCTGCAGGTTCTTCTGCTTCAACAATGCAACTCTCCACTGCAGGTTCTCCTGCTTCAACAATGCAACTCTCCACTGCAGGTTTTTCTGCTTCAACAATGCAATTCTCCATTGTAAATTATTCAGGCACAACATTGCAATTCTCCACTGCAGGTTCTTCTGCTTCAACAATGCAATTCTCCACTGCTGGTTCTTCTGCTTCAACAATGCAATTCTCCACTGCAGGTTCTTCTGCTTCAACAATGCAACTCTCCACTGCAGGTTCTTCTGCTTCAACAATGCAACTCTCCACTGCAGGTTCTCCTGCTTCAACAATGCAACTCTCCACTTCAGGTTCTTCTGCTTCAGCAATGCAATTCTCCACTGCAGGTTCTTCTGCTTCAACAATGCAATTCTCCATTGCAGTTTCTTCTGCTTCAACAATGCAATTCTCCACTGCAGGTTCTTCTGCTTCAACAATGCAATTCTCCACTGCAGGTTCTTCTGCTTCAACAATGCAATTCTCCACTGCAGGTTCTTCTGCTTCGACAGCGCAACTCTCCACTGCAGGTTCTCCTGCTTCAAAAATGCAACTCTCCACTGCAGGTTTTTCTGCTTCAACAATGCAATTCTCCATTGTAAATTATTCAGGCTCAACATTGCAATTCTCCACTGCAGGTTCTTCTGCTTCAACAATGCAATTCTCCACTGCAGGTTCTTCTGCTTCAACAGTGCAATTCTCCACTGCAGGTTCTTCTGCTTCAACAATGCAACTCTCCACTGCAGGTTCTTCTGCTTCAACAATGCAACTCTACACTGCAGGTTCTCCTGCTTCAACAATGCAACACTCCACTGGAGGTTCTTCTGCTTCAACAATGCAATTCTCCATTGTAAATTATTCAGGCTCAACATTGCAATTCTCCACTGCAGGTTATTCTGCTTCAACAATGCTATTCTCCACTGCAGGTTCTTCTGCTTCAACAATGCAATTCTCCACTGCAGGTTCTTCTGCTTCAACAATGCAATTCTCCACTGCAGGTTCTTCTGCTTCAGCAATGCAATTCTCCACTGCAGGTTCTTCTGCTTCAACAATAAAACTCTCCACTGCAGGTTCTTCTGCTTCAACAATGCAATTCTCCATTGTAAATTATTCAGGCTCAACATTGAAATTCTCCACTGCAGGTTCTTCTGCTTCAACAATGCAATTCTCCACTGCAGATTCTTCTGCTTCAGCAATGCAATTCTCCACAGCAGGTTCTTCTGCTTCAACATTGCAATTCTCCACTGCAGGTTCTTCTGCTTCAACAATGCAATTCTCCACTGCAGGTTCTTCTGCTTCAACAATGCAATTCTCCACTGCAGGTTCTTCTGCTTCAACAATGCAATTCTCCAATGCAGGTTCTTCTGCTTCAACATTGCAACTCTCCACTGCAGGTTCTTCTGCTTCAACAAAGCAATTCTCCACTGCAGGTTCTTCTGCTTCAACAATGTAATTCTCCACTGCAGTTTCTTCTGTTTCAGCAATGCAATTCTCCACTGCAGGTTCTTCTGCTTCAACAATGCAACTCTCCACTGCAGGTTCTACTGCTCCAACAATGCAACTCTCCACTGCAGGTTCTTCTGCTTCAACAATACAATTCTCCATTGTAAATTATTCAGACTCAACATTGCAATTCTCCTCTGCAGGGTATTCTACTTCAACAATGCAATTCTCCACTGCAGGTTCTTCTGCTTCAACAATGTAATTCTCCACTGCAGGTTCTTCTGCTTCAACAATGCAATTCTCTACTGCAGGTTCTTTTGCTTCATCAATGCAATTCTACTCTGCAGGTTCTTCTGCTTCAACAATGCAATTCTCCACTGCAGGTTCTTCTGCTTCAAAAATGCAATTCTCCATTGCAGTTTCCTCTGCTTCAACAATGCAATTCTCCACTGCAGGTTCTTCTGCTTCAACAATGCAATTCTCCACTGCAGGTTCTTCTGCTTCAACAATGCAATTCTCCACTGCAGGTTCTTCTGCTTCAACAATGCAATTCCCCACTGCAGATTCCTCTTCTTCAACAATGCAATTCTCCACTGCAGGCTCTTCTGCTTCAACAATGCAATTCTCCACTGCATGTTCTTCTGCTTCAACAATGCAATTCCCCACTGCAGGTTCTTCTGCTTCAACAATGAAATTCCCCACGGCAGGTTCCTCTGCTTCAACAATGCAATTCTCCACTGCAGGTTCTTCTGCTTTAACAATGCAATTCTTCACTGCAGGTTCTTCTGCTTCAACAATGCAATTCTCCACTGCAGGTTCTTCTCCTTTAACAATGCAATTCTCCACTGCAGGTTCTTCTGCTTCAACAATGCAATTCTACACTGCAGGTTCTTCTGCTTCAACAATGCAACTGTCCACTGCAGGTTCTTCTGCCTCAACAATGCAATTCCACACTGAAGGTTCTTCTGCTTCAACAATGCAACTCCCCACTGCAGGTTGTTCTCCTTCAACAATGCAATTCTACACTGCAGGTTCTTCTACTTCAACAATGCAATTCTCCACTGGGGGTTCTTCTGCTTCAACAATGCAATTCTCCACTGCAGGTTCTTCTGCTTCAACAATGCAATTTTCCACTGCAGGTTCTTCTGCTTCA
This sequence comes from Phyllobates terribilis, assembly GCF_046119375.1. NCBI lineage: Eukaryota > Metazoa > Chordata > Amphibia > Anura > Dendrobatidae > Phyllobates > Phyllobates terribilis. The sequence goes on along the minus strand of NW_027362766.1, from coordinate 5,569,525 downwards.
ACAATGCAATTCTCCACTGCAGGTTCTTCTGCTTCAACAATGCAATTCTCCACTGCAGGTTCTTCTGCTTCAACAATGCAATTCTCCACTACAGGTTCTTCTGCTTCAACAATGCAATTCTCCACTGCAGGTTCTTCTGCTAAAACAATGCAATTCCCCACTGCAGGTTCTTCTGCTTCAACAATGCAATTCCCCACTGCAGGTTCTTCTGCTTCAAAAATTCAATTCCCCACTGCAGGTTCTTCTGCATCAACAATACATTTCCCCACTGCAGGTTTTTCTGCTTCATCAATGCAATTCCCCACTGCAGGTTCTTCTACTTCAACATTGCAATTCCCCACTGCAGGTTCTTCTGCTTCAACAATGCAATTCCCCATTGCAGGTTCTTTTGCTTCAACAATGCAATTCCCCACTGCAGGTTCTTCTGCTTCAACAATGCAATTCCCCCCTGCAGGTTCTTCTGCTTCAACAATGCAATCCTCCACTGCAGGTTCTTCTGCTTCAACATTACAATTCTCCACTGCAGGTTCTTCTGCTTCAACAATGCAATTCTCCACTGCAGGTTCCTCTGCTTCAACAATGCAATTCTCCACTGCAGGTTCTTCTGCTTTAACAATGCAATTCTCCACTGCAGGTTCTTCTGCTTCAACAATGCAATTCCCCACTGCAGGTTCTTCTGCTTCAACAATGAAATTCCCCACAGCAGGTTCCTCTGCTTCAACAATGCAATTCTCCACTGCAGGTTCTTCTGCTTCAACAATGCAATTCTTCACTGCAGGTTCTTCTGCTTCAAAAATGCAATTCTCCACTGCAGGTTCTTCTGCTTCAACAATGCAATTCTCCACTGTAGGTTCTTCTGCTTCAACAATGCAATTCTCCACTGCAGGTTCTTCTGCTTCAACAATGCAACTCTCCACTGCAGGTTCTTCTGCTTCAACAATGCAATTCTCCACTGCAGTTTCTTCTGCTTCAACAATGCAATTTTCCACTGCAGGGTCTTCTGCTTCAAAAATGCAATTCTCCACTGCAGGTTCTTCTGCTTCAACAATGCAACTCTCCACTGCAGGTTCTTCTGCTTCAACAATGCAACTCTACACTGCAGGTTCTCCTGCTTCAACAATGCAACACTCCACTGCAGGTTCTTCTGCTTCAACAATGCAATTCTCCATTGTAAATTATTCAGGCTCAACATTGCAATTCTCCACTGCAGGTTATTCTGCTTCAACAATGCTATTCTCCACTGCAGGTTCTTCTGCTTCAACAATGCAATTCTCCACTGCAGGTTCTTCTGCTTCAACAATGCAATTCTCCACTGCAGGTTCTTCTGCTTTAGCAATGCAATTCTCCACTGCAGGTTATTCTGCTTCAACAATGCAATTCTCCACTGAAGGTTCTTCTGCTTCAGCAATGCAACTCTCCACTGCAGGTTCTTCTGCTTCAACAATAAAACTCTCCACTGCAGGTTCTTCTGCTTCAACAATGCAATTCTCCATTGTAAATTATTCAGGCTCAACATTGAAATTCTCCACTGCAGGTTCTTCTGCTTCAACAATGCAATTCTCCACTGCAGATTCTTCTGCTTCAGCAATGCAATTCTCCACAGCAGGTTCTTCTGCTTCAACATTGCAATTCTCCACTGCAGGTTCTTCTGCTTCAACAATGCAATTCTCCACTGCAGGTTCTTCTGCTTCAACAATGCAATTCTCCACTGCAGGTTCTTCTGCTTCAACAATGCAATTCTCCAATGCAGGTTCTTCTGCTTCAACATTGCAACTCTCCACTGCAGGTTCTTCTGCTTCAACAAAGCAATTCTCCACTGCAGGTTCTTCTGCTTCAACAATGTAATTCTCCACTGCAGGTTCTTCTGTTTCAGCAATGCAATTCTCCACTGCAGGTTCTTCTGTTTCAACAATGCAACTCTCCACTGCAGGTTCTACTGCTCCAACAATGCAACTCTCCACTGCAGGTTCTTCTGCTTCAACAATACAATTCTCCATTGTAAATTATTCAGACTCAACATTGCAATTCTCCTCTGCAGGGTATTCTGCTTCAACAATGCAATTCTCCACTGCAGGTTCTTCTGCTTCAACAATGTAATTCTCCACTGCAGGTTCTTCTGCTTCAACAATGCAATTCTCTACTGCAGGTTCTTTTGCTTCATCAATGCAATTCTACTCTGCAGGTTCTTCTGCTTCAACAATGCAATTCTCCACTGCAGGTTCTTCTGCTTCAAAAATGCAATTCTCCATTGCAGTTTCCTCTGCTTCAACAATGCAATTCTCCACTGCAGGTTCTTCTGCTTCAACAATGCAATTCTCCACTGCAGGTTCTTCTGCTTCAACAATGCAATTCTCCACTGCAGGTTCTTCTGCTTCAACAATGCAATTCCCCACTGCAGATTCCTCTTCTTCAACAATGCAATTCTCCACTGCAGGCTCTTCTGCTTCAACAATGCAATTCTCCACTGCATGTTCTTCTGCTTCAACAATGCAATTCCCCACTGCAGGTTCTTCTGCTTCAACAATGAAATTCCCCACGGCAGGTTCCTCTGCTTCAACAATGCAATTCTCCACTGCAGGTTCTTCTGCTTTAACAATGCAATTCTTCACTGCAGGTTCTTCTGCTTCAACAATGCAATTCTCCACTGCAGGTTCTTCTCCTTTAACAATGCAATTCTCCACTGCAGGTTCTTCTGCTTCAACAATGCAATTCTACACTGCAGGTTCTTCTGCTTCAACAATGCAACTGTCCACTGCAGGTTCTTCTGCCTCAACAATGCAATTCCACACTGAAGGTTCTTCTGCTTCAACAATGCAACTCCCCACTGCAGGTTGTTCTCCTTCAACAATGCAATTCTACACTGCAGGTTCTTCTACTTCAACAATGCAATTCTCCACTGGGGGTTCTTCTGCTTCAACAATGCAATTCTCCACTGCAGGTTCTTCTGCTTCAACAATGCAATTTTCCACTGCAGGTTCTTCTGCTTCAACAATGCAATTCTCCACTGCAGGTTCTTCTGCTTCAACAATGCAATTCTCCACTGCAGGTTCTTCTGCTTCAACAATGCAATTCTCCACTACAGGTTCTTCTGCTTCAACAATGCAATTCTCCACTGCAGGTTCTTCTGCTAAAACAATGCAATTCCCCACTGCAGGTTCTTCTGCTTCAACAATGCAATTCCCCACTGCAGGTTCTTCTGCTTCAAAAATTCAATTCCCCACTGCAGGTTCTTCTGCATCAACAATACATTTCCCCACTACAGGTTTTTCTGCTTCATCAATGCAATTCCCCACTGCAGGTTCTTCTACTTCAACATTGCAATTCCCCACTGCAGGTTCTTCTGCTTCAACAATGCAATTCCCCATTGCAGGTTCTTTTGCTTCAACAATGCAATTCCCCACTGCAGGTTCTTCTGCTTCAACAATGCAATTCCCCCCTGCAGGTTCTTCTGCTTCAACAATGCAATCCTCCACTGCAGGTTCTTCTGCTTCAACATTACAATTCTCCACTGCAGGTTCTTCTGCTTTAACAATGCAATTCTCCACTGCAGGTTCTTCTGCTTCAACAATGCAATTCCCCACTGCAGGTTGTTCTGCTTCAACAATGAAATTCCCCACAGCAGGTTCCTCTGCTTCAACAATGCAATTCTCCACTGCAGGTTCTTCTGCTTCAACAATGCAATTCTTCACTGCAGGTTCTTCTGCTTCAAAAATGCAATTCTCCACTGCAGGTTCTTCTGCTTCAACAAAGCAATTCTCCACTGTAGGTTCTTCTGCTTCAACAATGCAATTCTCCACTGCAGGTTCTTCTGCTTCAACAATGCAACTCTCCACTGCAGGTTCTTCTGCTTCAACAATGCAATTCTCCACTGCAGGTTCTTCTGCTTCAACAATGCAATTTTCCACTGCAGGGTCTTCTGCTTCAACAATGCAATTCTCCACTGCAGGTTCTTCTGCTTCAACAATGCAACTCTCCACTGCAGGTTCTTCTGCTTCAACAATGCAACTCTACACTGCAGGTTCTCCTGCTTCAACAATGCAACACTCCACTGCAGGTTCTTCTGCTTCAACAATGCAATTCTCCATTGTAAATTATTCAGGCTCAACATTGCAATTCTCCACTGCAGGTTATTCTGCTTCAACAATGCTATTCTCCACTGCAGGTTCTTCTGCTTCAACAATGCAATTCCCCACTGCAGATTCCTCTTCTTCAACAATGCAATTCTCCACTGCATGTTCTTCTGCTTCAACAATGCAATTCCCCACTGCAGGTTCTTCTGCTTCAACAATGAAATTCCCCACGGCAGGTTCCTCTGCTTCCACAATGCAATTCTCCACTGCAGGTTCTTCTGCTTTAACAATGCAATTCTTCACTGCAGGTTCTTCTGCTTCAACAATGCAATTCTCCACTGCAGGTTCTTCTCCTTTAACAATGCAATTCTCCACTGCAGGTTCTTCTGCTTCAACAATGCAATTCTACACTGCAGGTTCTTCTGCTTCAACAATGCAACTGTCCACTGCAGGTTCTTCTGCCTCAACAATGCAATTCCACACTGAAGGTTCTTCTGCTTCAACAATGCAACTCCCCACTGCAGGTTGTTCTCCTTCAACAATGCAATTCTACACTGCAGGTTCTTCTACTTCAACAATGCAATTCTCCACTGGGGGTTCTTCTGCTTCAACAATGCAATTCTCCACTGCAGGTTCTTCTGCTTCAACAATGCAATTTTCCACCGCAGGTTCTTCTGCTTCAACAATGCAATTCTCCACTGCAGGTTCTTCTGCTTCAACAATGCAATTCTCCACTGCAGGTTCTTCTGCTTCAACAATGCAATTCTCCACTACAGGTTCTTCTGCTTCAACAATGCAATTCTCCACTGCAGGATCTTCTGCTAAAACAATGCAATTCCCCACTGCAGGTTCTTCTGCTTCAACAATGCAATTCCCCACTGCAGGTTCTTCTGCTTCAAAAATTCAATTCCCCACTGCAGGTTCTTCTGCTTCAACAATACATTTCCCCACTGCAGGTTTTTCTGCTTCATCAATGCAATTCCCCACTGCAGGTTCTTATACTTCAACATTGCAATTCCCCACTGCAGGTTCTTCTGCTTCAACAATGCAATTCCCCATTGCAGGTTCTTTTGCTTCAACAATGCAATTCCCCACTGCAGGATCTTCTGCTTCAACAATGCAATTCCCCCCTGCAGGTTCTTCTGCTTCAACAATGCAATCCTCCACTGCAGGTTCTTCTGCTTCAACAATACAATTCTCCACTGCAGGTTCTTCTGCTTCAACAATGCAATTCTCCACTGCAGGTTCCTCTGCTTCAACAATGCAATTCTCCACTGCAGGTTCTTCTGCTTTAACAATGCAATTCTCCACTGCAGGTTCTTCTGCTTCAACAATGCAATTCCCCACTGCAGGTTCTGCTGCTTCAACAATGAAATTCCCCACAGCAGGTTCCTCTGCTTCAACAATGCAATTCTCCACTGCAGGTTCTTCTGCTTCAAAAATGCAATTCTTCACTGCAGGTTCTTCTGCTTCAAAAATGCAATTCTCCACTGCAGGTTCTTCTGCTTCAAAAATGCAATTTTCCACTGCAGGTTCTTCTGCTTCAACAATGCAATTCTCCACTGCAGGTTCTTCTGCTTTAACAATGCAATTCTCCACTGCAGGTTCTTCTGCTTTAACAATGCAATTCTCCACTGCAGGTTCTTCTGCTTCAACAATGCAATTCCCCACTGCAGGTTCTTCTTCTTCAACAATGCAATTCCCCACTGCAGGTTCTTCTGCTTCAACAATGAAATTCCCCACAGCAGGTTCCTCTGCTTCAACAATGCAATTCTTCACTGCAGGTTCTTCTGCTTCAAAAATGCAATTCTCCACTGCAGGTTCTTCTGCTTCAACAATGCAATTTTCCACTGCAGGTTCTTCTGCTTCAACAATGCAATTCCACACTGAAGGTTCTCCTGCTTCAACAATGCGATACCCCAATGCAGGTTGTTCTCCTTCAACAGTGCAATTCTACACTGCAGGTTCTTCTACTTCAACAATGCAATTCACCACTGCAGGTTCTTCTGTTTCAACAATGCAATTCTCCACTGCAGGTTCTTCTGCTTCAACAATGCAATTTTCCACTGCAGGTTCTTCTGCTTCAACAATGCAATTCTCCACTTCATGTTCTTCTGCTTCAACAATGCAATTCTCCACTGCAGGTTCTTCTGCTAAAACAATGCAATTCCCCACTGCAGGTTCTTCTGCTTCAACAATGCAATTCCCCACTGCAGGTTCTTCTGCTTCAAAAATGCAATTCCCCACTGCATGTTCTTCTGCTTCAACAACACATTTCCCCACTGCAGGTTATTCTGCTTCATCAAAGCAATTCCCCACTGCATGTTCTTCTGCTTCAACATTGCAATTCCCCACTGCAGGTTCTTCTGCTTCAACAATGCAATTCCCCATTGCAGGTTCTTCTGCTTCAACAATGCAATTCCCCACTGCAGGTTCTTCTGCTTCAACAATGCAATTCCCCCCTGCAGGTTCTTCTGCTTCAACAATGCAATTCCCCACTGCAGGTTCTTCTGCTTCAACAATGCAATTCTCCACTGCAGGTTTTTCTGCTTCAACAATGCAATTCCCCCCTGCAGGTACTTCTGCTTCATCCATGCAATTCTACACTGCAGGTCCTTCTGCTTCAACAATGCAATTCTCCACTGCAGGTTCTTCTGCTTCAACAATACAATTCTCCACTGCAGGTTCTTCTGCTTCAACAATGCAATTCTCCACTGCAGGTTCCTCTGCTTCAACAATGCAATTCTCCACTGCAGGTTCTTCTGCTTTAACAATGCAATTCTCCACTGCAGGTTCTTCTGCTTCAACAATGAAATTCCCCACAGCAGGTTCCTCTGCTTCAACAATGCAATTCTCCACTGCAGGTTCTTCTGCTTCAACAATGAAATTCCCCAATGCAGGTTGTTCTCCTTCAACAGTGCAATTCTACACTGCAGGTTCTTCTACTTCAACAATGCAATTCTCCACTGCAGGTTCTTCTGTTTCAACAATGCAATTCTCCACTGCAGGTTCTTCTGCTTCAACAATGCAATTTTCCACTGCAGGTTCTTCTGCTTCAACAATGCAATTCTCCACTGCAGGTTCTTCTGCTAAAACAATGCAATTCCCCACTGCAGGTTCTTCTGCTTCAACAATGCAATTCCCCACTGCAGGTTCTTCTGCTTCAAAAATGCAATTCCCCACTGCAGGTTCTTCTGCTTCAACAATACATTTCCCCACTGCAGGTTATTCGGCTTCATCAATGCAATTCCCCACTGCAGGTTCTTCTGCTTCAACAATGCAATTCCCCATTGCAGGTTCTTCTGCTTCAACAATACAATTCTCCACTGCAGGTTCTTCTGCTTCAACAATGCAATTCTCCTCTGCAGGTTCCTCTGCTTCAACAATGCAATTCTCCACTGCAGGTTCTTCTGCTTTAACAATGCAATTCTCCCCTGCAGGTTCTTCTGCTTCAACAATGAAATTCCCCACAGCAGGTTCCTCTGCTTCAACAATGCAATTCTCCACTGCAGGTTCTTCTGCTTCAACAATGAAATTCCCCACAGCAGGTTCCTCTGCTTCAACAATGCAATTCTCCACTGCAGGTTCTTCTGCTTCAACAATGCAATTCTCCACTGCAGGTTCTTCTGCTTCAACAATGCAATTCTACACTGCAGGTTCTTCTGTTTCAACAATGCAACTGTCCACTGCAGGTTCTTCTGCTTCAACAATGCAATTCCACACTGAAGGTTCTTCTGCTTCAACAATGCAATTCCCCAATGCAGGTTGTTCTCCTTCAACAGTGCAATTCTACACTGCAGGTTCTTCTACTTCAACAATGCAATTCTCCACTGCAGGTTCTTCTGTTTCAACAATGCAATTCTCCACTGCAGGTTCTTATGCTTCAACAATGCAATTTTCCACTGCAGGTTCTTCTGCTTCAACAATGCAATTCTCCACTGCAGGTTCTTCTGCTAAAACAATGCAATTCCCCACTGCAGGTTCTTCTGCTTCAACAATGCAATTCCCCACTGCAGGTTCTTCTGCTTCAAAAATGCAATTCCCCACTGCAGGTTCTTCTGCTTCAACAATACATTTCCCCACTGCAGGTTATTCGGCTTCATCAATGCAATTCCCCACTGCAGGTTCTTCTGCTTCAACAATGCAATTCCACACTGAAGGTTCTTCTGCTTCAACAATGCAATTCCCCAATGCAGGTTGTTCTCCTTCAACAGTGCAATTCTACACTGCAGGTTCTTCTACTTCAACAATGCAATTCTCCACTGCAGGTTCTTCTGTTTCAACAATGCAATTCTCCACTGCAGGTTCTTATGCTTCAACAATGCAATTTTCCACTGCAGGTTCTTCTGCTTCAACAATGCAATTCTCCACTGCAGGTTCTTCTGCTAAAACAATGCAATTCCCCACTGCAGGTTCTTCTGCTTCAACAATGCAATTCCCCATTGCAGGTTCTTCTGCTTCAACAATGCAATTCCCCACTGCAGGTTCTTCTGCTTCAACAATGCAATTCCCCCCTGCAGGTTCTTCTGCTTCAACAATGCAATTCCCCACTGCAGGTTCTTCTGCTTCAACAATGCAATTCTCCACTGCAGGTTTTTCTGCTTCAACAATGCAATTCCCCCCTGCAGGTACTTCTGCTTCATCCATGCAATTCTACACTGCAGGTCCTTCTGCTTCAACAATGCAATTCTCCACTGCAGGTTCTTCTGCTTCAACAATACAATTCTCCACTGCAGGTTCTTCTGCTTCAACAATGCAATTCTCCACTGCAGGTTCCTCTGCTTCAACAATGCAATTCTCCACTGCAGGTTCTTCTGCTTTAACAATGCAATTCTCCACTGCAGGTTCTTCTGCTTCAACAATGAAATTCCCCACAGCAGGTTCCTCTGCTTCAACAATGCAATTCTCCACTGCAGGTTCTTCTGCTTCAACAATGAAATTCCCCAATGCAGGTTGTTCTCCTTCAACAGTGCAATTCTACACTGCAGGTTCTTCTACTTCAACAATGCAATTCTCCACTGCAGGTTCTTCTGTTTCAACAATGCAATTCTCCACTGCAGGTTCTTCTGCTTCAACAATGCAATTTTCCACTGCAGGTTCTTCTGCTTCAACAATGCAATTCTCCACTGCAGGTTCTTCTGCTAAAACAATGCAATTCCCCACTGCAGGTTCTTCTGCTTCAACAATGCAATTCCCCACTGCAGGTTCTTCTGCTTCAAAAATGCAATTCCCCACTGCAGGTTCTTCTGCTTCAACAATACATTTCCCAACTGCAGGTTATTCGGCTTCATCAATGCAATTCCCCACTGCAGGTTCTTCTGCTTCAACAATGCAATTCCCCATTGCAGGTTCTTCTGCTTCAACAATACAATTCTCCACTGCAGGTTCTTCTGCTTCAACAATGCAATTCTCCTCTGCAGGTTCCTCTGCTTCAACAATGCAATTCTCCACTGCAGGTTCTTCTGCTTTAACAATGCAATTCTCCCCTGCAGGTTCTTCTGCTTCAACAATGAAATTCCCCACAGCAGGTTCCTCTGCTTCAACAATGCAATTCTCCACTGCACGTTCTTCTGCTTCAACAATGAAATTCCCCACAGCAGGTTCCTCTGCTTCAACAATGCAATTCTCCACTGCATGTTCTTCTGCTTCAACAATGCAATTCCCCACTGCAGGTTCTTCTGCTTCAACAATGAAATTCCCCACGGCAGGTTCCTCTGCTTCAACAATGCAATTCTCCACTGCAGGTTCTTCTGCTTTAACAATGCAATTCTTCACTGCAGGTTCTTCTGCTTCAACAATGCAATTCTCCACTGCAGGTTCTTCTCCTTTAACAATGCAATTCTCCACTGCAGGTTCTTCTGCTTCAACAATGCAATTCTACACTGCAGGTTCTTCTGCTTCAACAATGCAACTGTCCACTGCAGGTTCTTCTGCCTCAACAATGCAATTCCACACTGAAGGTTCTTCTGCTTCAACAATGCAACTCCCCACTGCAGGTTGTTCTCCTTCAACAATGCAATTCTACACTGCAGGTTCTTCTACTTCAACAATGCAATTCTCCACTGGGGGTTCTTCTGCTTCAACAATGCAATTCTCCACTGCAGGTTCTTCTGCTTCAACAATGCAATTTTCCACTGCAGGTTCTTCTGCTTCAACAATGCAATTCTCCACTGCAGGTTCTTCTGCTTCAACAATGCAATTCTCCACTGCAGGTTCTTCTGCTTCAACAATGCAATTCTCCACTACAGGTTCTTCTGCTTCAACAATGCAATTCTCCACTGCAGGTTCTTCTGCTAAAACAATGCAATTCCCCACTGCAGGTTCTTCTGCTTCAACAATGCAATTCCCCACTGCAGGTTCTTCTGCTTCAAAAATTCAATTCCCCACTGCAGGTTCTTCTGCATCAACAATACATTTCCCCACTACAGGTTTTTCTGCTTCATCAATGCAATTCCCCACTGCAGGTTCTTCTACTTCAACATTGCAATTCCCCACTGCAGGTTCTTCTGCTTCAACAATGCAATTCCCCATTGCAGGTTCTTTTGCTTCAACAATGCAATTCCCCACTGCAGGTTCTTCTGCTTCAACAATGCAATTCCCCCCTGCAGGTTCTTCTGCTTCAACAATGCAATCCTCCACTGCAGGTTCTTCTGCTTCAACATTACAATTCTCCACTGCAGGTTCTTCTGCTTTAACAATGCAATTCTCCACTGCAGGTTCTTCTGCTTCAACAATGCAATTCCCCACTGCAGGTTGTTCTGCTTCAACAATGAAATTCCCCACAGCAGGTTCCTCTGCTTCAACAATGCAATTCTCCACTGCAGGTTCTTCTGCTTCAACAATGCAATTCTTCACTGCAGGTTCTTCTGCTTCAAAAATGCAATTCTCCACTGCAGGTTCTTCTGCTTCAACAAAGCAATTCTCCACTGTAGGTTCTTCTGCTTCAACAATGCAATTCTCCACTGCAGGTTCTTCTGCTTCAACAATGCAACTCTCCACTGCAGGTTCTTCTGCTTCAACAATGCAATTCTCCACTGCAGGTTCTTCTGCTTCAACAATGCAATTTTCCACTGCAGGGTCTTCTGCTTCAACAATGCAATTCTCCACTGCAGGTTCTTCTGCTTCAACAATGCAACTCTCCACTGCAGGTTCTTCTGCTTCAACAATGCAACTCTACACTGCAGGTTCTCCTGCTTCAACAATGCAACACTCCACTGCAGGTTCTCCTGCTTCAACAATGCAATTCTCCATTGTAAATTATTCAGGCTCAACATTGCAATTCTCCACTGCAGGTTATTCTGCTTCAACAATGCTATTCTCCACTGCAGGTTCTTCTGCTTCAACAATGCAATTCCCCACTGCAGATTCCTCTTCTTCAACAATGCAATTCTCCACTGCATGTTCTTCTGCTTCAACAATGCAATTCCCCACTGCAGGTTCTTCTGCTTCAACAATGAAATTCCCCACGGCAGGTTCCTCTGCTTCCACAATGCAATTCTCCACTGCAGGTTCTTCTGCTTTAACAATGCAATTCTTCACTGCAGGTTCTTCTGCTTCAACAATGCAATTCTCCACTGCAGGTTCTTCTCCTTTAACAATGCAATTCTCCACTGCAGGTTCTTCTGCTTCAACAATGCAATTCTACACTGCAGGTTCTTCTGCTTCAACAATGCAACTGTCCACTGCAGGTTCTTCTGCCTCAACAATGCAATTCCACACTGAAGGTTCTTCTGCTTCAACAATGCAACTCCCCACTGCAGGTTGTTCTCCTTCAACAATGCAATTCTACACTGCAGGTTCTTCTACTTCAACAATGCAATTCTCCACTGGGGGTTCTTCTGCTTCAACAATGCAATTCTCCACTGCAGGTTCTTCTGCTTCAACAATGCAATTTTCCACCGCAGGTTCTTCTGCTTCAACAATGCAATTCTCCACTGCAGGTTCTTCTGCTTCAACAATGCAATTCTCCACTGCAGGTTCTTCTGCTTCAACAATGCAATTCTCCACTACAGGTTCTTCTGCTTCAACAATGCAATTCTCCACTGCAGGATCTTCTGCTAAAACAATGCAATTCCCCACTGCAGGTTCTTCTGCTTCAACAATGCAATTCCCCACTGCAGGTTCTTCTGCTTCAAAAATTCAATTCCCCACTGCAGGTTCTTCTGCTTCAACAATACATTTCCCCACTGCAGGTTTTTCTGCTTCATCAATGCAATTCCCCACTGCAGGTTCTTATACTTCAACATTGCAATTCCCCACTGCAGGTTCTTCTGCTTCAACAATGCAATTCCCCATTGCAGGTTCTTTTGCTTCAACAATGCAATTCCCCACTGCAGGATCTTCTGCTTCAACAATGCAATTCCCCCCTGCAGGTTCTTCTGCTTCAACAATGCAATCCTCCACTGCAGGTTCTTCTGCTTCAACAATACAATTCTCCACTGCAGGTTCTTCTGCTTCAACAATGCAATTCTCCACTGCAGGTTCCTCTGCTTCAACAATGCAATTCTCCACTGCAGGTTCTTCTGCTTTAACAATGCAATTCTCCACTGCAGGTTCTTCTGCTTCAACAATGCAATTCCCCACTGCAGGTTCTGCTGCTTCAACAATGAAATTCCCCACAGCAGGTTCCTCTGCTTCAACAATGCAATTCTCCACTGCAGGTTCTTCTGCTTCAAAAATGCAATTCTTCACTGCAGGTTCTTCTGCTTCAAAAATGCAATTCTCCACTGCAGGTTCTTCTGCTTCAAAAATGCAATTTTCCACTGCAGGTTCTTCTGCTTCAACAATGCAATTCTCCACTGCAGGTTCTTCTGCTTTAACAATGCAATTCTCCACTGCAGGTTCTTCTGCTTTAACAATGCAATTCTCCACTGCAGGTTCTTCTGCTTCAACAATGCAATTCCCCACTGCAGGTTCTTCTTCTTCAACAATGCAATTCCCCACTGCAGGTTCTTCTGCTTCAACAATGAAATTCCCCACAGCAGGTTCCTCTGCTTCAACAATGCAATTCTTCACTGCAGGTTCTTCTGCTTCAAAAATGCAATTCTCCACTGCAGGTTCTTCTGCTTCAACAATGCAATTTTCCACTGCAGGTTCTTCTGCTTCAACAATGCAATTCCACACTGAAGGTTCTCCTGCTTCAACAATGCGATACCCCAATGCAGGTTGTTCTCCTTCAACAGTGCAATTCTACACTGCAGGTTCTTCTACTTCAACAATGCAATTCACCACTGCAGGTTCTTCTGTTTCAACAATGCAATTCTCCACTGCAGGTTCTTCTGCTTCAACAATGCAATTTTCCACTGCAGGTTCTTCTGCTTCAACAATGCAATTCTCCACTTCATGTTCTTCTGCTTCAACAATGCAATTCTCCACTGCAGGTTCTTCTGCTAAAACAATGCAATTCCCCACTGCAGGTTCTTCTGCTTCAACAATGCAATTCCCCACTGCAGGTTCTTCTGCTTCAAAAATGCAATTCCCCACTGCATGTTCTTCTGCTTCATCAACACATTTCCCCACTGCAGGTTATTCTGCTTCATCAAA